>NC_134091.1:52918272-53267346 GCF_000715075.1 Nicotiana tabacum
TCGTTATTCTGCAGATACGGACTTTTCTCCGCATGAGCGGGACTGCATAAGAGAAACCCTATCCGCAGGTGCTGCCCCAGTTGGCCCAGCCCTTTTATGCAGAAGCGCACACCCCGTCCGCACATGCGGATGCGCAGGTGCGACCAAAGCACCGCAGGTGCGAAGGTCGCTGGGCAGTGAGCATTTAATTTGGACTCCAGCCATTTTTCTTCTCGATTTCAAAATGATATGAGGCCTATGGCAATTTTTCAAAGACATTTTCTTCCCGAAATCATAGGTAAGTGCTCCTTAACTTGTTTCTTTAAATCTTTTACTTCATTTTACTAGAATTCAACCTAAAAATCTAGAGTTTCATGGTAGAATTAGGGGTTAGGGTAGAAACTAGAGATTTCGAGAATTTGGGAATTTAGACCTCAATTCTGGGTCGGATGCCAAAACTAATTACATATTCGGGCTCGAGGGTGAATGGGTAAGAGAATTTTGGTCTGAACCTCGGGTTTTGACCAAGCGGGCCCGGGGTCGATTTTTTTGACTTTTTGGAGGAAAATTTTGAAAATTTAATCTATGAAATATAATCTATTCCTTTAGAAATATTTGATTTTAATGAGTCATTTTTTAATAGATACGAGTGGTTTAGAGGGGAATTCCAAAGAAAAAGTTGTGATTGAGCATTAAGTGGCCTTCGGAGCGAGGTAAGTGTGGTGTCTAACTTAGGCTTGAGGGAATAAGTATTGTGTGAGTATTTGCTACGTGTTTTGTTGTTGAATACAACGTATAGTTGAGGTGACGAGCATCTATACGTTGTGGTTGAGTCATAGCATGCAAGTTAAAATCCATTTCTTGCAAATTTGTAGTCTTAAATCTTGTTATCCATGCTTATTGTGGTTGTTGAAATGTTGGAAGACCTATATCCGGTTTCACCAAGGACGATAAAATTATGAATAATGATTCGAGGTTGAGATGTTAAATTGTGAAAGTAATCATTTATGAAGTATTGATTTCTTGTGAAACTTCTCTCTATCCGTTGTTACTGATTATGTGAATTGTGACTCCAGATCCGGGTGGTAGTAATTAATACAGTTTTATGATATTCTGCACTTATTATATTTTATCTTAGTTAATTATTGTTATTTACTGAATGGAAACAAAAGGGAATTGGTTTAAAAAATTTCTAATGTTGGCTTGCCTAGAAAGTGTAAGGTTAGGCGCCATCATGGTCCCGTCGGTGGTAAATTTTGGGTTGTGACACTTAGTGACAGTGCAGATTTTGGAATTAAACTTTACCTTATTTTCTTTATCACACATTTGAAAAATGCTAAAAAGATTATGTTTAAGACCTACTACATAATTACATATCTTCTATAGCATGAGAGAGTGATTTACCAACCTTGCCAATACCTATTATCTGGCCCTTTTTTCCCATTTCCAAATCACATACTCCCTCCTTGGAAGGCTGTTAGTGAGAGGAAGTTTTTCGTTTCTCCAGTCATATGTCTTGAGCATCCACTGTCTAGTTACCAGTCTTGGTTGTTTCCTCTCACTCTATCCTGTACCAGAAATCACAAGTTAGTCTTAGAAATCCAGATAAGCTTGGGTCCCTTTTTATTTGAAAAAGGATGAATCAGATCTCTTCTTGCCCAAACGGAAAAAGGATTAATAGTTCTTTTCTTATTGACCTTAATCCACTTCGTTTGGACAAGGGACTTGACTTTTGGTTCTTTTTCCTTCTTTATATTTTTAGCAAGACCAAAGGTGTTCTTAAACTGAGCATGAATTAAGGTAGAGCAGGTATATATAAAGTGTCCTACATTTCCATAGTGAGTGCACATCTTGTTATTAGGAATTCCTACATACTTTGGATCAAACTTGGGAACAGGTTTTCTATAGCTAAATCCTGATTTGTTAGTGCTGCCATTTTCATTTAGCCAATTTAGTGCATCTGAGTATATATGCCACTTGCTTAGCCTAGATAGTTCATATTTTGCTTTTTCAAGATTTTCTTGCAATACTTTATTCTTACATTCAGCATCACAAAAATTATCTTTAACCTCTTTTAGTTCCTTTTCAATCTTGCAGATCACTTACTTTTCCTTTACCACGTGTATCAGGTAACTTATCATTTTTAGAAGTGAGCTCAAGAACCTGGTTCTTAAGGTCTTTGACCTATCCTTCAAGATCAACTTTGTCAGATTCAAGTTCTTTGAGGTCAAGTTTAACACATGAAAGGTTGCTTATTAACTGATCATTTACATCACTCATCATGTCTATCTCACTCATCATGGTTACAATTATGGCTATTAGCTATTTTTTAGACATAGCATGAATATTTTCTTTCAAGTTAAAGATACTTACCTGATTTGTTTCATCTTCAGTCTTTGAATCACTCATGGCCATCATCCCTATCACTTCTTCTTCTATTTGACTTTCTTCAATTGCCATCAGCGCGACTTCAATGTTTTCATCTCCAAAATCATCCTCCAAGGTCCTCCATATATCATGAGCAGAAATTCAAGAGGACACCTTGTAGAGAACATTTCTTGGTAAACTTCTATAGAGCAAGTCCTTTGCTTTAGCATTTTTCTGGATTACCTGACGATCTTCATCATCATAATCCTCTTCTCTCTTGTTTCATTTGTTTTCTTCACTATCCACTTTGGTAGGGATGATTGGTCTATGATTGACAATTAGCCAGAGGTCAACGTTAGTGGCCTGAAGGAACGTTTCTATATACATCTTCCATTTATCATAGTGATGTCCATCAAATAGAGGAGGTCTTTCAATGTGCATTCCTAGCTGTACTGGGGGCTCCGTCTCTACTGCTTGATGTGCATCAATCACATCATAGAGACTTATGGCCTTTTCCTCTTTATCACTTCCACTGTCCTCATATGCTGCTAGAAAAGCCTGCTTCATTACTTCAGTGAATCCTTTGCCTGGGATTTTCCCTTTGTTTGGACCCTTCTCTTTCAGTTTTTCACATTGGGCAGTCTTTGACCATATGGTCTAGCTTGATACACTTGTAGTACCCATCATATTAATCTTTGTCAATCTGCTTAGGTTTACCACAATTTTCTCTCTTAGAAGAATTTTTGGAATTTCTCATGAACTTAGCAAACATTGCTAGGTCAAGATCGTTACTGTCATATTCATCTTCTTCAGATGCCTTAATAATAAAGGCCTTATCCCTCATTGGTTCTTCCTTTCATAGTTCTATATTTCTCATCTCATGAGTCTTTAAGTTTCCAACCAACTCATCAAGTGAGATCTTATCCAATTCATTTGCTTTCTGAATAGTTGTGGCTTTTGATTCACATAAAGCTAGAAGAATCCTTAGAACTTTGCTAATCAACTCTTGTGAAGTAAATACCTTTCCAACTGATTTCAGTTCATTTGTAATTATAGAAAACCTAGTCATCATCTCCTGGATGGGCTCATACTCCTTTATGGAGAAGAGCTTACAGTTCCTCATAAGCAATCCAATCCTTGATCTCTTCACTTGGTTTGTTCTATCATGAGAAGTTTGAAGTGCATCCCAGATCTCCTTTGCATTAGAACAAGCTGATATAAGTCCAAAGATAAGGATCTTCTTGGCCTTTCCGTTCTTCTTCATCGTTTTGAAATCTGATGCTACAAATTCAGAGGGGTCTTTGGGAATAGTTTCATTTTTCCCATTTTGTTTAGTAGGAGTTAATGACCTTGATTCACTATGGTCCATAGTTCATAGTCTTCACTCGTCAGGAAATCCCCCATTCTTGCTTTCCACCAACTGTAGTATTTTTCATTAAACAGGGGTGGTCTAGTAGTTGACTATCCTTCATTAATGCCAGGTGGATCATTCATTTTTCTTCCAAGATATCTCTAGGTGTTAACCGAGCGTGAGACAACCTGATCTGATACCAAATATTATATCGAGTGCCTTTATGGATTACTAAAGAACTTGGTTCGTTACCTTACTCCTTAGGCATAAGCAAAATAAATAGTAAAGTAAACACAATAATTTTTAAGTGGGAAATCACCCGGCTCAAAAGGTACAAAAACCACGGCCTATCACATAGGATTTTAGCTTCAACTAAACAAAAACAATGAGCCAAATGTATCGATTACAAACCTGTAACTCAATACTCTCCAGTTCTCCTATTTCAACTATTTGACTTACAAATTACTCTAACTTGCAAGACCAAACAATCACTCCAACTCACTGAATATATTTGACACTTTGATTATAATTCAATTTCATAAAACACATTAACTAAACTGACTCAAGAAGAAAACTAGCACTAGAAATCGACTTGAGTATAGAAAATGTAGTTCTTCAGTTGATGTGCAAAAAACGATAATCTCAGCAGTCCAAAAAGATAGTATGTAAACTCCCCGGACTTCGAGATCTTTTAGGAGTCCTATGCGTAGTCAGCTTCTAGTTTGATAGGACTCCTACTACTCTAAGGGCTCCACACTTCTCGGGACTCTTGTCTCTTACTTATGCAAGCATATCTTCTTGGATAATAACCCTTATCATGTTTAGCAGTCCTCTTCAAAAGAACTCGGTAATTTAGTCATAACTTCTTGTAGGAATGTCCAAATGACAAACGGTTTGAAGCGTTAGAAACTAGACTCGAAGATATTTCATTTGATAGGTAGATCATCACATAACTCCATATATATATATATATATATATATATATATATATATATATATATATATATATATATATATATATATATATATATATATATATATATATATATATATTAACTCAAACATTTGATTTAAGTTGCAGGTTTGCATCCTTGCTTTTGTCATTTTTGAATTCCTTTATTGAAAATTCTGGCTCCCCACTATACTTGAGAATATGACTTCAGGTTTCCTTTCTCAAGATTTCGTAAAAGTTTCTATTATGGGAAAAACTCCAAAAATATCCCAAACCTCCACCCCACTATATAATGGTCCGCATAACCATTATGTCGTCGCATATGCGACCGCAGAACCTGTTACGGAGCATCATTTTTCTGGTTTTATAAACCCCCATTCTTATAAAACACTATTGGGGGTCATTTTGAAGGGTTTCATCTGATATTTTAGAGAGAGGTGAGAGTATTTTAGAGAGAGAAAGTGAAGACTTAGTCATTTATCCATCAATTCTTGTTCAAGGTTTGAAGATTTCACAAGGATCTTGCTAGGTCTTCAAAGAGGTAAGAATTTCTTTCCCCAATTCTTCAATTTTGGGTTTGGAGTAAAGATGGGTGATTAATAGTATGATTCTTGGGTGTAAAAGTATTATGGATACATACCAATAAGGTTGTGGAAAGATTGTTAAGTTCAAATGGGTAAAGATTGGATTGAAAATGGTAGAAATCTTCATAGACTTTAATTGAAGATTTGAGGGTCGAGTTGATATCGGATTTGAGTGAAATTAGTATAATTGAACTTGTAATTGGATGGGTTGTCAGATTTTGTAACTTTTGTCGGGTTCCAGGACGTGGGCCCCACGAGCGATGTTTGAGCTAAATTTCGGATTTTTATGTAAAATTAGCATATTCTTATGGTATTAATTCCAATAAATTTTATTGAGTGAATCGAATTATTTGTGGCTAGATTTGAGGTGTTTGGAGTCCAATTCACGAGGCAAAGGCTTAGTAGAATAAATATTTCACGGTTTGAGTAAGTAACAATTTTAAATCTGGTCCTGAGGGTATGAAACCCCGAATTTTGTGACATGTGATTATTTTGGAGGTGACAGGCGTGTGGGCGTGCACCGAGGGGATGGTGACTAGGTCTGTCCTGTGGAAACTGTAAAGTTGAATAACTTGTTGTTAGCTATGTGCTCTCTATGTGTTGTGGAAATTTGACTGTAAGTCATGTTAGAAACCATGTTTAAGCGATATGTTGGTAGTGTTAGGACCCACAGAGGTCGTGTACATGTTGAACTATCTGCTTAATTGTTGTTTTGTACTCAGTCACAGTTTACTTGATTATTTAATACTAGCCTCTATTGTTCATTATTGATGCATCATATCATTGTGGTTTGGGCTGATTTCATAATTGTTGAGAGACCGAGAGGCTGGAGAGATTTGTGATTGAGTGAGGTCGGAGGCCTGATTGTCAGATATTATATTATAACACGTGAGTTATCCATGCATCACGTGAGTTGTCCGTGTGGGATATTATAGCACGTGAGTTGTCCGTGTGGATCCAGATATTATATTATAGCACGTGAGTTGTCCGTACAGCACGTGAGCTGTCCGTACGGATCCAGATATTTATACTATAGCATGTGAGTTGGTCGTGCAGTACGTGAGTTATCCGTGCAGATTATAGCGTTTGGGCTGTAGGAACCCCTACGGACTCTGTACACCCCTAGTGAGCGCGGGTACCCATTGAGTGTGAGTGCTGAAGGCTGAGAGCCGAGTGGATGAGCTGTTATGACGAGTCAAGTGACTGTTGCCCTGAGAGGCTGTACTTTCTTTTCATTTGTTGTTGTATTTACTTGCTATCTGTCATTGTTGTGAAATTCTCTGAAAGATTCTATATCTGAATTACATGAACATGAACTGTATAAAATTGATTTGACTTAAACTGCTGGATTTGGAAGCATGTCTATTATTTGCTGGAATTACTGAAATTGAACTATAACTGTGTAGCTCGTCACTATCTTCCATTCCTTATTTATTATTGTTACTTACTGAGTTGGTTGTACTCATAATATGCACTTCGTGTGCAGATCTAGGCATTTCCAAACATAGCGGGTGTTGATTCTTTCACGCAGTTGATTTTTCTGGAGATTTAGAGGTAGCTGCCGTGTTTCGAAGACCTTGTCTCTTCTTCCCTATCTTCTTGTTTATTGTATTTGGTCTTAGACTATTATAGACCGTATTTCCAAGCTTGTATTCATATGAGATGCTCATGTACTCAGTGACACCAAGTTTTGAGAGTGTTTATGTATGTATTTGTGAGTTTTTCTTCTGCTAAATTTAGATATTATGTTTTCAAACTTAAAAGATATGGTGGTTTATTGAGATTGTCGGCTTGCCTAGTATTGAGATAGGCGCCATCACGACGCTGTGAGATTTTGGGTCGTGACAAGTTGGTATCAGAGCCCTAGGTTATATAGGTCTCACAAGTCATGAGCAAGTTTAGTAGAGTTTTGCGGATTGCTGCGAAGACGTCTGTACTTATCTTTGAGAGGATACAGAACCCTTAGGAAACTTTCACTTTCTTGTATTCTATCGTGGGAAATTGATTTATCTTGAAACATAACTCTTTGAATTCCTTCCACGTATTTCGTATGCGCATAGCGCTCGGTATCAGTTGTGCGTCGCTGGCTTGGGATTCTTTGAACGAGGTTTAAGATATGTATCCTATGTTTTGGTGATGGGCCAGTCTAGAGGACTTGAGGCCAGATTTAAACCGCAGCTTAGGCTCGGTAGCTTCAGTTGTAACTTGTACATTTGGACTCATATGTCTGGTAATGTCCCTACGAGTGGAATTTATGGCTCGATGAGCGGTGGAATGGCTTTGTGATGAGTATGATGTAACTGCGGGATCTGTTAAGACGTTGGACTCACATTATTTTCGTTTTAATGTGACGTACAATCTCGAATGTGAATATTTTGAAAGATCTTTTACGTTGTTAAATTGTGGGGCAAATTAAATTCTCATGTCTTGTCAATGAGTTTGGACTCAAGAAGAGTAAGGGATTGTGTAGTAACTGTGGTTACGAATGGGCATTTCTAATGTTGATGGCTCAAGAAAGATGATCTTCGAAGAGGCTTATACTCGGTAACATTTTATGGGTTCAGGTGCGACAGAGATGCATTTTTGATTTGATGCAACAATTGGGCAGCAAAGTGTGAGGGAAGACATGACGGGAAGTGTTTCGTGGTGGTTGAAGTACTAGCAGGTCGACTAGGAGAAGTAGAGGTTAAGAAGCTGCTTAAAGGAGATCGTTTAATCGAAGTAACAGTGGCAGATTAACATATGGATTTTGTGGTAAGGTAGTCGCATGCCTTGAGAAAGTGTAGAATAGTTTGGAATCATGATAGAATGTGATTTGGCCTACGGATTTTATTTGGAGTGATGGTTACTGTACGAAGAAAGATTGAATAAGGCGGAAAGGAGTTTGTTTGAAATGAACAGGGATGTGAAGATCTGATTATCATTTCAGGCGCAATATGACTTGAGTTCGGAAGGTATTGTTGAACTTTCAGTTAATGTCAATAGGGAAAGTGCAAACTTATACAAGTGGTTGGAGAGCATGAGCTCAGGAGAATTTATTGATTTACGTGGTCGTTGCACCCAGTGTAGCGTCACTGGGAGATGTCGGTAAGGAATTTCACATGTGGGTTATCTCTTGTGAGCAGTTAGCGGTGGCGTGATGTTGATGAAGCTTCTGCGAGGAATATTACTTGCTACCCGGTAAGAGGCTGAGTGTGTGACTGTGGCTGGCGATTCAGAATGTTCATGAAATTCTTAACAAAAGACTTCGAGAAATTTGGAGGGTTAACGGTGCGAGATCTTGGTAATTAAGAAGGAGAAATCCTTGCGGGGTCTAATTTTATATAATAACAGTTTAAGGCTAAGTGAGGGAGCCTGCTATTGACAATTTGATTTCATGGTTATGTGTTAAAATTTTATTTGGTCGGAAACATACTTGTGGATCAGTTATGACTTGCAGATATGGAGATCGAGGATGACTCGAGTAAGAAATTCCTAAATACGGGTTATATGGCATTTTATAGAAATACGAAAATTATGGAATGACTAAGTTGTTATTTTGAAGGATGTAGTGCACACGAAGTATGAATTTTATTGGTCGTGATAAAGCAGGGTTACTTATTTGAGTATTGATTGTGCTAAAGGAGCACATGTCTTTCGGCCCATTTGGGGCAGAGTAAATTAGATTTGAGCAGAGTGGATGACTCTCGAAAGGGTTCTAATGGATTCAAAATGTATATGTGGAAATTGAAAATTTTTAATTTGTATATCACTAGAATCAGTTACTTACATTGGATGGTATCAGGACGTGCAGTAATTCTGTGTGACAATGAATTCTACATTTCAGTATAAGAAAGGAAAGAGGAATAATTTAAAATTTACAGAAGGTATTTTCAGAGTGAGTGTTATGGCTGGGGTATTTATGGAGGTGCTTAAGAAGAATACAGTGACTTCTGGGCCCTAGGGCAATGTGGTTTTATGTTAAGATGTCTTGTAGTGAGCTTTGGGTAAAGATAGAAGTGTTCTGACAAGGAGAAATGTCAATTTGACGGTAATTTAGAAAAAACTCAGAGAAAATAGGACAAATGGGTAACATGATGGATCAATATGGTAATGGTGTGCTCGGTTCTTTTGGTTCTTACGATGAGGTTGGGCTTTACGGGTGTTTTGTGGCAACACTCTCGAATTTGGCAACCTGTGTGGCTTGGTGGAGTTAGAAGAATTCAGTTCTGATACATTGCTTAGGTGCAAATGAATTTCAAAGTGTTCATGATGGTTTCTACCACGGTTTGGACCAGATATTTTCTACCGGTGTATGGAACGTGTTGTGTATTGTGATTTCCTCCTGGAAAGAAGCAAAAAAGAGGTTTCCAATTAATAAGGTATGTAATTTGCTGGTGACTTAGAGTTTATAATGAGATTCGTGTGCCTTTCACATGATAGATGTGGTGTGTTGCGCAGGATTAAGATTTACATGTACAAGGTGGCATTTCATTCTTGAAAGGAAGATCAAAAATTTTGGACAGAATGGTCAATTTCAGATAATTAGATGAATGTTATAACTGGTCGATAATCCTTGAGAAGGGTGCGCATTTCAAAATGTGCATTGTGTTTTGACTTACGGATGTTGATTGGTATTGCAGTACTCACCTGGTTGAAAGACTGCTGATATTCAAATATTGTTGGTAGGAGGCACAGAAGAATTATGAAAGTATTCCTTATGGGAAGATCATGAATGGAAGGTGTGTTAGTCATTCTAGTGCTGGAGTTGGGATCAGTTACAGTGATTCATGTGTTTGAGGAGTTTGAAGACTGGGAGTTCTCAGAAGTATATTGTTTCTGGTTGCGGCATGTTTGAGGTGAGTATTTTATTTTAACTCAGTAGAGGCACTAGTTGTGTTAATTATTTGTGATAGTTATGCGCTATGAGTGCGCATATATGAGAGGTTTGAGCCCATGTGCGGGCATTAGAGCAGGTATTCATACTCGGAAGAATGCTTAGGCTATAATATGCCTAGAGTTGACTGTTAAGCGTAAAGTTATAATGTTTCCCGTATTCGTACCTTTGTTGAGAACTATCTGGGCTATACTTGAGGTTACAAAGAAGATGGTTCCCTGAATAAACAGGGTAGTTACTATTTCCTTGTTAACTTGCCGATTTGAAGTGTGATAGCAGACTTTGCACATGGTTACATTATGGTGTGCTATTTATACTAGTCTAGGAGCAAGAGAATCTTATTTCATTATCATATACAAGTGTACTTGTTTAATTGCTCCTGTATGATATGCTGGGACAGGAGGCCTGTGACCATGCCAGGTGATTCATATCATTGGCACGTGAGTTGTCCGTGCCGTGTGTGAGAATTTTATTCCTTTGATAATTTAACGGATTTCATTGCTTTCCTTCCTCTACGAAAAAAAAAATTACATGAGCAGCGTATTTGAGGAATTGTGTACATGCGCCTACGGTTATCCTCTTTATGAAATTTGAGGAGTTGGCTGTAACTTTATAGTTGTGGTAGTGCTTGTTAAACATGCAATATGGTTCTCTTCCTTGATGCATATCTTATATTTGGGTACACAGATTGCACAGCGGTGGCTAGAGTTATATTGATGTGGCGTGTCTGTGGGATAGTTATGTTTAATAATATAAGGTCATTGGACCTAGAATGGGTACTATCAGGCTTGATTATGGTATATTCAAGAGGGTTATGGTTTTGGATGGGGCGAGAGAGCTCCATGGCTAGTTGATCTGATTAGTGGTTATGAGTTTTTGATTGTTTCTTTCATCATTGGCAGTGTACGAAGGTTATGGAATGCGGCTCTGTTGACTGCGGGGGTTTATACTAGTACTTGGTTGGTTTGGAGTAGTTACTGTGATAAGGAATGGTGCTATGAGCAGGCGAGTTATGTAATATGCTGGGTGATTATGTCCGTGATTATAGTTATAGCTCGATGCAGCTTGTTTAGACTTATACAGTGTGTAAATATAAGATTCGTGTCTTGAAAAGAAATTCTGAAGGTTGGGAATTGAATTCCAAGGTTTTTGGGCTAAGGCTAAATTAAGGATTTCCAGTTGTATTGTGTTGTCAGGCCTATGTGGAATAGGGTGACGTGGGATCACCCCCAAGTACGCAAGTGGTAAGATGGAATAGTGATTTGATGGCTTGGAACAACTCTTGGCACGTTCGAGGACGAACGTATGTTTAAGTGGGGGAGAATGTAGCGACCCGAGCGGTCATTTTTAGCATTATAACCCCGTTCCCTCATTTACTGCTCAAATTGTGATTTACGGTTGTTATTTGGCTTGCCGGGGTAATTGGTTCGGGTCCGGTGAGGTTTTGGAATGATTTGGAACACTTAGTGCCAAGGTTCAAAATTTAAGTTGAAAGGTTGACTGGATGTTGACTTATGTTTAACGACCCCGGAGATTTTTTTTGCTAAGGAAATTAAGGTTTTGTGGTGCCAAGGTAGATCAATTAGTACAGAGGTCGTCGTGGCTCGGATCTTTTGGGTTGAACAATGCACCGGGACGTAAAGGAAAATTTTTGGCGGAAGAACGCGTTTATGCGGTCCATTATGCGACCGCATAATGGCCGCAGAAGTAAGGCAGAAGAGGGCCAATTTGGATGAAATCTGCGGTCAACTATGCGACCGCATAACTGTTCTGCGGTCACTATGTGACCGTAGAACAAGTATGTGGGCCGCATAGTGACCGCATACACAGACAGATGTTTGCCAGTATTGGACACCGATTATGTGACCCGTATGCGGTCCGCATAACCATTATGTTGTCGCATATGCGACCGCAGAACCTGTTCCGGAGCTTCATTTTTCTGGTTTTATAAACCCGACCCCATTCTTATAAAACACTATTGGGGGTCATTTTGAAGAGTTTTATCTTATATTTTAGAGAGAGAAAGTGAAGACTTAGTCATTTATCCATCAATTCTTGTTCAAGGTTTGAAGATTTCACAAGGATCTTGCTAGGGCTTCAAAGAGGTAAGAATTTCTTTCCCCAATTCTTCAATTTCGGGTTTAGAGTAAAGATGGGTGATTAATAGTATGATTCTTGGATGTAAGAGTATTATGGATACATATCAATAAGGTTGTGGAAAGATTGTTAAGTTCAAATGGGTAAAGATTGGGTTGAAAATAGTAGAAATCTTCATAGACTTTAATTGAAGATTTGAGGGTCGAGTTGATGTCGGATTTGAGTGAAATTAGTATGGTTGAACTTATAATTGGATGGGTTGTCGTATTTTGTAACTTTTGTCGGGTTCTGAGACGTGAGCCCCACGGACCATTTTGAGTTATATTTTGGATTTTATGGAAAATTAGCATATTCTTATGAAATTAATTCCAGTAAATTTTATTGACTGAATTGAATTATTTGTGACTAGATTCGAGGCGTTTGGAGGCCAATTAACGAGGCAAAGGCTTAGCGGAATAAAAATTTCACGGTAGTAAGTAACAGTTTTAAATCTGGTCCTGGGGGTATGAAACCCCAAATTTTGTGACATATGATTATTTGGAGGTGACGCACATGCTAAGGTGACGGGCGTGTGGGCGTGCACCGAGGGGATGGTGACTTGGTCCGTCCTGTAGAAACTGTAAAGTTGAATAACTTGTTGTTAGCTATGTGCTCTCTATGTGTTGTGGAAATTTGAGTGGAAGTCATGTTAGAAACCATATTTAGGCTATATGTTGGTACTGTTAGGACCCACAGAGGTTGTGTACATGTTGAACTATCTGCTTAATTGTTGTTTTGTACTTAGTCATAGTTTACTTGATTATTTTATGCCAGTCTCTATTGTTCACTATTGATGCATCATATCATTGTTGTTTGGGCTGATTTCATGATTGTTAAGAGCCCGAGAGACTGGAGAGATTTGTGACTGAGTGAGGCCGAGGGCCTGATTGTGAGATATTATATTATAGCACGTGAGTTGTCCGTGCGGGATATTATAGCACGTGAGTTGTCCGTGTGGATCCAGATATTATACTATAGCACGTGAGTTGTCCGTGCGGATCCAGATATTTACACTCTAGTACATGAGTTATCCGTGCAACATGTGAGTTATCCGTGCAGATTATAGCGCTTGGGCTGTAGGAGCCCCTCCGGAGTCTGTACACCCCCAGTGAGTGCGGGTACCCATTGATGTGACTTATGAGGGCTAAGAGCCGAGTGGTTGAGTTGTTGTGACGAGTCGAGTGATTGTTGCCCTGAGAGGCTGTACTTGCTTTTCATTTGTTGTTGCATTTACTTGCTATTTGTCATTGTTGTGAAATTCTCGGAAAGATTCTATATCCGGATTACATGAACGTGAACTGTATAAAATTGATTTGACTTAAACTGCTGGATTTGGAAGCTTGTCTAATTTTTGCTGGAATTACTGAAAGTGAACTATAACTGTGTAGCTCGTCACTATCTTCAATTCCTTATTTATTATTGTTACTTACTGAGTTGGTTGTACTCATACTACACCTTGCAGTTCGTGTGCAGATCTAGGTGTTTCCAGACATATCGGGTGTTGATTCTTTTGCGCAGTTGATTTTTTTGGAGATTTAGAGGTAGCTGCCGTGTTTCGCAGACCTTGTGTGTTCTTCCATATCTCCTTGTTTATTGTATTTGGTCTTAGACTATTGCGGACCGTATTTTCCAAACTTGTATTCATATTAGATGCTCATGTACTCAGTGACACCGGGTTTTGGGAGTGTTTATATATGTATTTGTGAGTTTTTCTTCCGCTAAATTTAGATATTATGTTTTCAAACTTAAAAGATATGGTGGTTTATTGATATTGTCGACTTGCCTAGTATTGAGATATGCGTCATCACGACGGGTGAGATTTTGGGTCGTGACACATATGTAGTATATGAAGGTAAAAATCCCGCGCGAAATATATGTGACGCCCGATTCAAATCACGTTGTTAAATCGTAGGAATACGCTTAATCGTAGAGAATAACAACTCTAAATTAGCAATGATTAAAAGATGATTGGATTTCACATTTTATGGTGAAGAAACATATGATGAAAATTTGTAATCCTAGACACGACACTGCAAAAGTAAGAGCTTTTAGAAAAAGAACTCACTCAGTTGCATGATGAGGAATAGAGAACTGTGCTTCAACCCAAAGGAGCTAGTTCCTGGAACCAAGTTTATAAGTATTATAATGCTTCAATAAAAAGGAGCTAGCTAGCTGCCTTATGATGAAATCAAAGAGTTAGAACTTTTATTTATACAAAAAATACAACTGCCTTATGCAGAAACAAAGGGTTGTTTCTAAAAAAGTTCACCTTTTTTTTTGTCTGTTTGAAGTATGATTGAACCGCACGTACACTACCGACTGTCATTATCTTTGATGCTTGTTTAACAATTCCCTTTGTTGGCTACAAAGTGTACAAAAGTGTAGCATAGGCTTCTTTTGGGATTTAATTTCTTTAAGAAATGTTGATCTTTTTCTTATAAGGATTGTCCGTCTTCTTAGCTATCCTATGAATAATTTAAATGCACACGCCTCATGTTTGCATGATTGAAATTCAAGAATCTGCAATAATGTTTAGTGGCTGAGAGCTTATAATGATTCTAACTATTTTTCTATTAGCACATGCTTTGTCATTGAGTTTTTTTTGTTGGTTATTTTGTGTTAGGAGAAAAAATAAGGGAAGCCTTAGATCAATGGTAAAGTTGGTTGCGTGTGATCTATAGGTCACGGATTTGAGCCGTGAAAGCAGTGGCGAAGTCAGAAATTTCTCTAAGGGTGTTCAAATTTGAAAGAAGTAAAAAAAAATTTCCGATAAACAATGTTCAATATATGTTATATATATCTAAAATCTAATATTTTACTTATATATACAGTATAATTTTTCGACGAAGGGTATAGCTTCGCCCATTCGTGAAATCAACCACTAATACTTGCATTAGGGTAATTTGTCTACATCAGACCCCTTAAGGTGCAACTCTTCTCCGAACCTTGCATAAATGCGAGATGTTTTGTGCACCGAACAACTCTTTTTGGTTATTTTTGAGTTGGCCTTATTTTGTGTTTGTTTTGTTTTGAACTCAAAACAAACACAAATTGTCATTGATATTCGTTTGACACAGTTGGAGCAAAGCAATTAATGTCTTGAATGTTCTTTGAATATTCATTTGATTATTCAGTCATTATCTAAGTGGCATTTCTGACTATTTTACTTTAAACAGGCTGACAACAAAGATTTGTATAAGACACTAATCTCGGACATATCTGGGACCACAGTAGCAAACAACATTCCATAACTTCCTCTTTAAATTATCTTATGTCCTTTTTTTTTCCTACTAGTATTAGAAAACTAGAGCAACAACATTAGCAGCAGAAACATTGCAAAATTCTTAAATTCAATGTTGTCTGCCATTGACTCAACTTTACTCTAACAAACTAGTTGGCAGCCTTCTTGCATTCCTCAACATGTCTCCTTTACTAAAACCATCAAAAACCCAGTGTAAAGCTCAAGTCTTTAACAGTCTTGAAACAGTTTTTGTCTCTGAACAAATTAAAATCTTCTTGAATTTTCAAATGTCAGGTTCTTGGAGGCATTGTCTGATCTTTGTTCTGCTTTTTTGCATTGTTGTTTCAGAAGGATCAAGATTGCCTCCTAAGGCTTCTACTTGGGAACAAATGCTGCCCAAGAAATTGCCTTCTCCTTCTTCAGCTCCTTCTAAAGGCACAAACTCTGTCACCACATCTTCTACAACAATGAAAATAAACCGAAAGCTGATGGAAAAGTCTAAAATTGGAGCTGAAAATTGATCAAAAGTTGCTTGATTTGACAGGAAAAAGTTCAAGTCTAATCTGAGCAGCATTAGTTCAGCTCAATATGTCTAACTTTAGAATTGTTGATAAATCGAAAGCTGATAACGAAGACAGTTTCTGCTTGAAGATCATCAAAAGCTAATGAGTGGATCTCATTGTAAAGAATTTGAGGTATATACCACTCAGAATGATCAAATGATGAAGATATGGGCTGTTAGCTTTTGATGATCTTGATGCATATGTCTATAGATTCTGATGCACATATCAAATTACAGAGTAAATTACTTTGCAGATATCAATGCAATAAAACTTTTTTTTTCATGTTCCATGAAATTCAGAGTAGATTGTTTCAATTTCTTCCTAATTGTACTTACTTCTATTAGTCTACTTTCTCACATTGCTTCCTATCCACTAAGCCTTTTAGAATTTCAAGAGCTATGAGGGATTCACAAAGAACAGCTAGAGAATGTCAGAGTTGGTCACAGCCTTCAAAATCTTGATTCTTGGGCCTTCAAACTACACATAAGAAAAATTCTTTGTACTCTTTTTTCAATCTAATTAAAAACTAGAAAGCAACATAAGTGAAATTCTGCTGATCAATTTGGAACATGAAGGTCCATTCCACTATTTTACTGCTTGTCCTTGTGTTAAATTTCCTTAAGTTTTCACTGGCTAATTGAGGAAATATTGGAAATCAAAGCATCACATAGCAGAGTATAACATCTCCCATGCTAAAATCTCATCAATTCAGGAATTTCAATCCTCATAGGAGTACAAAGAGAATGTGTTGGGACTTGGGGCTGTGACCCAAAATTTGTTTAATAGAGATGACTCAGTTCATTGTAAGTCACTGTACGAAATTCAACGATTGACTCATACCACTAAATACTTCATCAGAAAAACATATGTGATTAAGGATGAATTGTATTCTCTTCTGAAGAGCTTCTAGACATGTCACGACCTAAATTGAAGGTTGTGACCCGCACCCGACGAGCTTAACTCCCATCAGGCAAACCACTGATTGTCTTGTCTCAAACAACACCAGTCTTATCTCAATACACTTAATAAAGCAAAATAAGTTGAACATTACATGTTTGCACATGCTCCCTATTTAAATACAAACAAACTTGATAAAAAAAAAAAAAAATTTATTTCAGTACTTATAAAAAGAAAATTACAAGTTACCGAAATTTTCAATAACTTCTATTGGTTCTTCACTTGAAATTGATCGCAGTTGTTCTTTTGCGTCCCGCTGTCTCCGATAGTTAGTATTTCACGATAGGCATCGTCATCTTCTTGAATTATTTCTGAAAGGCCAAAGTTTCTTCTCTTTTAATATTTCAGCAAATCTTCGTATCCATCATTATAGAAATATTATTTCTAACAGTTGTTTTAGGAAAACCTTGAAAATCAGGATTATATGTTTCTTATATGTAACGTCTAAACCCGGACTAGTTAAGATTTGTTTCAGAACGAGGATCTCCCTCCTTAGCATTACCCTTAGTCAATCTATTACACATTTTTTACTAGTTTAGGAGCCATTTTTAATAATAAATAATTATAATTACAACAAATAGTAATACAAGTTTTATAAAAATAAATGCAAAAATTAATTTGAGTGCGAGAATATTAATTGAAACTAGAGATAGAATATTAGAGAGATAAGCCCCCTTTGGGCGAGGGGTGCCCATGCTTAGTCCATGGAGACGCCGGCCAGCACTACACCGGCGTGTCCTGTGGAAATTCAAGCTCCACCAACTGGAGCGACCAACCCCACGGAAGGAATTACTCTCAAACTTGACTATGCTTTAGCTATAGCAGCTCCAGCCAAAACAAACTCCAAAGGGATCCGACTGGGAGATTCCAATGTCAAAGCTAGGGTTTATACCAATAATGGAACGCTCGATGTGATCTTCAAAGCTAGTGATTACTATGAAGTGATGGCGGTGGAATTCAAATATACAATCACTGGCGAATTCTTGAGAACTCGATCAATATTAAGAGAATCCGGTCAGTTTTTGCTGAAAAGATTTCACTCAAAGGTGACTCGCACTATTTTTATTAATGTTACTAACGACGAGGATTGCGAAACTGTTTGGTTTAAACGCTCAATTGAAATTGATGGTCTTGTGATGTGACTTCAAAATGGTATCCGGATTTTAAATAGGAAGAAGTTTCCCCAAGTGTTCCGGTCTGGGTACTATTGCCTGGACTCCCCTTTCACCGCCGCATATGGTATTATGTCAAACAAATTTTGGGTCTCGTTGGTGTTCCACTCTCTATGAACATAGCCATCGACAATAGAACAAGGCCAAGCATGGCTAAGGTTAGAATTGAGGTGGAATTAACTAAACCACTTCTCCAATCTGTTTGGGTGGGACAAGAAGAGGAAGTTAACCCACTCAAGGGATTCACTCAGAAACTTAAGTATGAAGGGGTACCAAAGTATTGTAAATATTACAATCTGCTGGGATATTCTCTATTACAGTATAGAGTAGTAGAAAAAGAGAAAGAAATGGAGAAGGAGAAAGAGAATGAGAAGGAGAAGGAGAAGGAGAAGGAAATAAATACTCATGCACAGAATGATGAGCAACATAAAAACGAGGACAACAAAACTAGTACAACGAGGAAGAAACCTAAGAGCAATAAATGGAGCTTCAACTCAAGCTATCAAGAATAATTTTAACAATGCAGGTGCTAGCACCGAAGTGATGAAGGGGAACAATTCTGATAAATTGAAAAAGAAGCTGGAAAGGAACAAAGGAGACAAACATGAAAAGGCCAAAGAACCAATTGAACCTCAACAAAATGCTATTACTGATAAAAAAAACCGGTCAGCAGGATAATTCTGGAGAGGGAAGTTCTAAAAATCAAGACATCTATCAAACACACAATCAATAACTGGAGACCAAGCACAACCAACAGAATATAAGAAAGAGAAGGAAAAAGGCACCGGCAAGACTGCTACAAGTAAAAAACAGGATGCAAACAAAGAGGAAAACAAAATGCATTAACAATGGTATGGATATGGTAAATGATAAAGATGATGACAAGAATAACAAAGATCAGCTAACTACCCAAGCCAGAGCAAAGATGATAAGGTAGCTCAATGTAACTCTGACAATAGCACAAATCAGAAGGAGGGACAGTCCAGAACTCGAATTGAATCTTCTCAAAGTGCAAAGGAAATACAAGAAATGAGTGGACAATTGATAGTCCACCTAGGACCTATCATAGTGATTGCTCCTAACACAACTAATACACAGGAGACTGACTTGGAGATGGATAATGTGACGACTCAACCGGCCGTCTCGTGTATTGTAGCTCTATCCCCCTGTTTATTACTTATTTTGTGTTCACTTGTGATTACTGACTTGCTGGGATGGTTGGTTTGGTTCCGGGTATGTTTCGCAGTAAATTAGGACACTTAGTCCCAAGTTTAGAAGGTTAAGTTGAAAGAGTTGAACGGATATTGACTTTTGTGTAAATTACTCCGGAATGGAGTTTTGATGATTTCGATAGTTTCGTATGGTAATTTTGGATTAAGGCGTATGTCCGGATTTGGATTTGGAGGTCCGTAGGTCATTTTGGCTTGAATTGGAGAAAGTTGGAAAGTTGAAGGTTTGGAAGGTTGAGAAGTTTAACCGAGAGTTGACTTTGTTGATACCGGGCTGGGATTTTGGTTCTGGGAGTTGGAGTAGGTCCGTTGTGTCATTTATGACTTATGTGCAAAATTTTAGGTCAATCGGAGTTGGTTTGATATGAGTTGGCATTAGTTTTAGAAGTTGGAAGTTCATTAGTTCATTAGGCTTGAATTGGGGTGCGATTCATGATTTTGATGTTGTTTGATGTGATTTGAGGCTTCGACTAAGTTTATATCGTATTTTAGGACTTGTTTGTATGCTTGGATGGCGTCCCAAGGGCCTCGGGTGTGATTTGGATCAAGTTCGGACTCATTTTGGACATGGAGGAGTTGGTGATTTTCTGGTATCTGGTTTCCTTTTTCACGATCGCGAGAAGAGGGACGCGATCGCGAAGAGTCATTTCTGGCAGCTGGGCATTTGTTCTATGCATTCGTGAGGTTGTGGACGTGATCACGAAGTTCTGAACTTTTGTGTAACACAAACGCGGGTGGATGAACGCATTCGCGAAGAAGGAAGGAGAGGCCTGGATTTTCACGTGGTTGTTCATTGCGATCACGTGAGGCTGTCCGCGATAGCGTAGGTTTGGGTGACTGGTCACTGCGTTCGCGATTCGCGTAGAAGTGTTTTGCTACTGAAGGCTTTTGTTCTTCGCAATCGCGAGGGACATTCCCCGATCGCGAAGTGTAATCACTAGGCAGCAAGTTTTAAAATCCCAAATCGAGGGTTAGAGTATTATTTCACATTTTGAGTCGTAGAGCTCGATTTTGGACGATTTTGGAGGGGATTTTCATACCTTGGATCAGGGTAAGTGTTTTTGACTCGGATATGTTGTTATATCATAATTTCATCTTTATTTTTAGCATTTAATTAGTGAACTAAAGTGAAGAAATGAGGAATTTTGTGGAAACTTTAACAAAATAAAAATGGAGGTTTAAAGGTCGATTTGAGGTCGGAATTGGATGATTTTGGTAAGGTTAGACTCGTAATCAAATGGGTGTTCGGAATTGAATTTTGCCGGGTTCCTTGGTGCGGGCTCGTGGTTGACTTTTTGATTTTGGTTAAAGATCTTAGCTTTATCATTTGGAATCAATTGCTATAACTTTTATTGATAGTATTTCGTGTTTTTGACTAGATTCGAGCCTTCCTGAGGTTAGTACGTGAGGGAAGGGCTTGTTAAGAGAGTAGTTTGGCTTTCTTGAGGTAAGTATATTGTCTAAACTTGGTTGAGGCATTAGTTTCCTGAGTTATTTATGATAGCTACGTGCTATGGGTGGCGCATGTGTGTGGGGTTGAGCCAATATGTGTGCACCGGGGGTACTATTTTCATGCTCGGGGAAGTATTTAGGCTATGACATGCCTTGAAATGATTGATAAGCTTCAAGTTGATATGTTTCTCCTATTTTTACCCCTATTTGAGCTATTTGTACCATATTTGAGATTTTGTTGATGTTATTCTTCCGATTGAACCTGATAAACTGTTAATTCATGATGATAATTGTCTGTACTAGCTGTGATAGCATGCATTGCACATGCCTACACTATAGCATGTTGTTTATACTAGTACAGGAGTATGGACTTGATATTCATTGATCATGTACATGTATTTTCGCATATTTGCTTTCTCTGTGTTATGAGCTGGACTGGTAGCCTATGACCACGCCGAGTATGAAACTCGATATTCATTGATCAAGTACATATATTCTTGTATATCTACTTTGTGTGTAATATGATATGGACTGGTAGCCTGTGACCACGCCGGGCAGATTGTGATTATTGGCACATGAATTATCCTTGTGGTTGGTATCATTGACACGTGAGTTGTCCGTGCGAATGTGAATATGGATACATCTCCCGAGGGTTACCCTCTCATGTTTCTCTCTTGATGGTGTACACATGGTTATAGAGGAAAATTGATTAGTGATTTGGTATCGATACGGAAAGGTTGAGGAAAGTCTCGCTAGTGTTATTTTGGAATTGCATTTCGTCTTTACTTGTAATTTTCATGGTTTATTATCTGATTATCTGCATATCATCTTATATGCTGTACCCGTGACTGAGTAGAGATTTTGAGTAATTGTACACATACACACACACAGATAGTCCTCTCAGTATCTTATACATGTTCACATTACTGTTCTGTACTTGTGGGATTATATGAAACTGTATAGGTTGTAGCAGGTATAATTTATAATTCTTGTTTCTTTTACCTCGCCGTGGTTAGTTACGATACTTATTGAGTACATTGGGTCAGTTATACTCATACCATATTCTATACTTAATTGTGCAGATCCAAGTGTAGGGACCTGTCACGACCCGAAATTCCCACTGTCGGGACCGTGATGGCACCTAACATTTCACATGCTAGACAAGCCAACGTTAGAGAATCATTAAACCAAATCCTTATTTCCATCCAGTAAATAACAATAATTAGCTAAGATGAAATATAGGGAGTGCGGAATAATATAAAAACTGCAGTAATTTCTACTACCCGGATCTGGAGTCACAATTCACGAGCATTCTAGAATTCACTACAAGTAATAGTCTGAAAGAAATACAACTGTTTGGATGAAAGAAACAGTAAAACAGAAAAAGATAGGCGATGACTTCAAGGTCTGTGAACGCCGACAGATCTACCTTGAGTCTCCAGATAACGGTCCAACAGCGAAAATCTCGATCAACCCGAGCAGGTACCAAAATCTTCACAGAAAGTATAGAGTGCAGTATCAGTACAACCGACCCCATATACTGGTAAGTGTCAAGCATAACCTTGATGAAGTAGTGATGGGGCTAAGATAAGGCACCTACAAATCAGCGTGTACAATTTAACAGTGTATATACAAATAACAGTAATAAAGAGCTAGATAGGAAATATCAGGAGGGGAAACATGCTGGGGAAAATAGGAGATAAGGAACTACATCAGAATGATAACTGGAACAACCAATATACTATGAATCAACAGAAACAACGAATACAGTAAAGGAAAAATGCACGGCATCACCCTTCGTGCTTTTACTCTCAATCTCACCATAAAAACAATAGAAATGGCACGGCATCACCCTTCGTGCACTAACTCTCATATCATGGCATGGCATCACCCTTCGTGCATTAACACTTACAATATGGCACGGCATCACCCTTCGTGCTTTTACACTCACAATATGGCACGGCATCACCTTTCGTGCTTTTACACTCACAATATGGCACGGCATCACCCTTCATGCATTAACTCTCATATCATGGCACGGCATCACCCTTCGTGCATTAACACTCTCCCTTACCATAATGCAATGAATAAATAACAACAGGGAGATAGAATAACAAGTACAAGCTTTACTTTAATATTTGATTCCACAATATCAATCTCAACTTCGAAATAAATACTCAATTATCACCAGAAGATCCGTAAACATGATAAGAACGATTAATTTAACAACATTAGACTAAACCTGTACCAATTAGGCATGGGAAAGAGACAATATAAGAAAAATGGGAGAAACGGGGAAAACAGGTAAATTGGCGGCACATAAGTACTCGTCACCTCACATATACGCCGCTCACATTAATTTCACATAGCAAATAATCTGAGGTTCCTAATTCCCTCAAGTCAAGGTTAACCACGACACTTACCTCGGTCTAAAGGCCACTCAATACTCAATCACATCTTTTCCTATAGAATCCACCTCCAAACCACTCGTATCTATTCAAAAACGACTCAATAATATCAAATATTGCTAAAGGAATTAATTACATTGCATAAATTTAGATTTCCCAAATTTTCCTCCAAAAAGTCAAAAATCGACCCCGGGCCCGCTTGGTCAAAACCCGAGGTTCAGACCAAAATCCATTTACCCATTCACCCCAAGCTCGGATATATAAGTGGTTTTGGAATCCGACCTCAAATTGAGGTCTAAATCTTCAAATTTCCGAAATCCCTAGTTTCTACCCAAACTCCTAATTCTAGCATGAAAACTCTAGATTTTAGGTTGAAAATTTATGAAATGAAATGTGTAATTGAAAGAAAATGGTTTAGAATCACTTACCAACACTTTGGGGAAGAAATTATCTCTTGAAAATCGCCTCTAGTCCGTTTGTTTTATGAAAAGTTGGAAAAATGGCTTAATCCTATGTTTGATTCTGTTTTAAGTGTTGGGCGACAGTGTTCAACGCGTTCGCGAGAACACTATCACGTTCGCGAGAACACTATCACGTTCGCAAAGAGTACAGGCTGCCAAGCCTTCGCGTTCGCGAGACCTTTCTCGCGTTCGCGATGGTTGCCCCCCTCTGGCCTTCGCATTCGCGAGATCTCGCTCGCGTTCGCGATGAAGGAAAGACCGACCCACCCTCCCCCAGGTCCCTAACACTACGCGTTCACGATGAGCTGGTCGCGTTCGCGAAGGGTAAAGCCCCCATGGCTTCGTGTTCACGACCAAGCCTTCGCGTTCGTGATGAGTAAAAACTCACCCTGACCAGCTTACCCTTCGCGTTCGCGAGAGTACCTTCGCGAACGCGAAGAGGAGCATACCAGAACAGCTGCTGCAGCAAAAATATCAGATTTTCCAAGTCCAAAACATCTCGTAGCCTATCTGAAACTCACCCAAGCCCTCGGGGCTCCAAACCAAACATGCACACAAGTCTAAAAATATCATACAAACTTGCTCGCAGCGATCAAATTGCCAAAATAACACCTAGAACTACGAATTTAGCACCAAATCCACTGAAATTTTCAAGAACACTTTAAAATTTCTATTTTCTCAACTGGATGTTCGAATCACGTCAAACCAACTCCATTTCTCACCACATTTCACAGATAAGTCATAAATATTATATTGGACCTATACCGGGCTTCAGAACCAAAATACGGACCTGGTATCAACAAAGCCAAACATCAACCATTCATAACAACAATTAATTTTCAAACTTTCAATTTTCATCAAAAATTTATAACTCGAGCTAGGGACCTCCGAATTCGATTCCGGGCATACGCCCAAGTCCCATAATTCGATACAGACCTACCTGGACCGTCAAAACATAGATCTGGGCTTGTTTACCAAAAATATTGACCGAAGTCAACTAAAATTAACTTTTAAGGTAAAAATTCTTATTTTCTTCAATTTTCAACATAAAATCTTTTCGGAAACATGCCGGACTACGCACGCAAATCGAGGAGGGTAAAAATGAGATTTTAAGGCTTAAGAGCATAGAATTGAGTTCTAAAATGTAAGATGACCTTTTGGGTCATCACATTCTCCACCTCTAAAACAACCGTTCGTCCTCGAACGGACATAGAAAAGTACCTGAGCTGGTGAAAAGGTGGGGATATCTACCCCGTATATCGGACTCGAACTCCCAAGTAGCTGCCTCAACAGGCTGACCTCTCCACTGAACTCGAACTGAAGGGTAACTCTTTGATCTCAACTGGCGAACTTGCTGGGCTAGAATAGCCACTGGCTCCTCCTCGTAAGTCAAATCCTTGTCCAACTGGACAGAGCTGAAATCTAACACATGGGACGGATCGCCGTGATACTTTCGAAGCATGGACACATGGAACACCGGATGAACTACTGATAAACTAGGTGGCAATGCAAGCTTGTAAGCCACCTCCCCCACTCTCTCCAAAATCTCAAAAGGTCTGATATCCCTAGGGCTCAACTTGCCCTTCTTTCCGAACCTCATTACACCCTTCATGGGTGATACCCGAAGCAACACTCTCTCCCCGACCATGAATGCAACATCACGAACACTGTGGTCGGCATAACTCTTCTGCCTGGACTGAGCTGTGCGAAGTCGATCCTGAATAATCTTGACCTTATCCAGGGCATCATGTACTAAGTTTGTGCCCAACAACCGAGCCTCCCCCGGCTCGAACCACCCAAATGGCGACCGGCACCTCCTATTGTATAATGCCTCATAGGGAGCCATCTGAATGCTCGACTGGTAGCTGTTGTTGTAGGCGAACTCTGCAAGGGGTAAGAACTGATCCCACGATCCTCCGAAATCTATAACACATGCGCGAAGCATATCCTCCAAGATCTGAATAGTGCGCTCGGACTGCCCGTCTGTCTGAGGATGAAACACTATGCTCAAATCAACCCGCATGCCCAACTCACGCTGTACTGCTCTCCAAAAGTGCGAGGTGAAATTCGTACCTCGATCAGAAATGATAGACACGGGCACACCGTGAAGGCGGACGATCTCGCGGATGTGAATCTCTGCCAACCGCTCCGAAGAATAAGTAACTGCCACAACAATGAAATGCGCTGACTTAGTCAGCCTGTCCACAATGACCCAAATGGCATCGAACTTCCTCTGAGTCCGTGGAAGTCCAACAACGAAATCCATAGTGATACGCTCCCACTTCCACTCAGGAATCTCTATCTTCTGAAGCAAACCACCAGGTCTCTAATGCTCGTACTTGACTTGGTGACAATTTAGACACCGAGCTACATATACAACTATATCCTTCTTCATCCTCCTCCACCAATAATGCTACCGCAAGTCCTGATACATATTGGAGGTGCCCGGATGAATAGAATACCGGGAACTGTGGGCCTCCTCTAGAATTAACTCACGAAGTCCATCCACATTAGGCACGAAAACACGACCCTACATCCTCAAAACTCCATCATCTCCGACCGTAACCTGCTTGGCATCACCATGCCGCACCGAGTCCCTAAGGACAAGCAAATGAGGGTTATCATGCTGCCGCTCCATGATACGCTCAAACAAAGAAGACCGAGCAATTGTACAAGCTAGAACACAACTGGGCTCAGAAACATCCAACCTCACGAACTAGTTGGATAGGGCCTGAACATCCAATGCAAGCGATCTCTCACCAACTGGAATATAAGCAAGGCTACCTATACTAGCTGACTTTCTACTCAAAGCATCGGCCACTACATTGGCCTTCCCGAGATGATACAATATGGTGATATCATAGTCTTTCAATAGCTCCAACCACCTCCTCTGCCTCAAATTGAGCTCGTTCTGCTTTAACAAATACTGCAAGCTCCGATGATCCATAAATACCTCACATGGTACGCCGTAAATATAGTGCCTCTAAATCTTCAGCGCATGAATAATGGCTGCCAACTCTAAGTCATGAACAGGGTAATTCTTCTCGTGAACCTTCAGCTGCCGCGAAGCATATGCAATAACCTTGCCACCTTGCATCAATATCGTACCCAGACCAATACTAGATGTGTCACAATATACTGTATAAGATCCTGAGTAACAGTCATACTGCCCTGCTGGAGACGCTCGAACTGACGACGACACTCCTCTCTCAATGTGATAGGCAAAAACTTCTCTAGGAAGAGCTGAGAGAACTGATCCCAAGTAAGAGCAGGCGACCCCGCTGGTCTGGTCAACAAATAATCTCTCCACCATTTCTTGGCGGAACCAGTCATTTGAAATGCAACAAAATCAACCTAATTGGTCTCCACTATACCCATGTTCCGTAGAACCTCATGACAATTGTCAAGATACTCCTGGGTTCCTCTGAAGGAGCACCACTGAAGTGAACCGGGAAGAGCTTGGTAAACCTGTCCAATCTCCATAAAGCCTCAGAAGACATAACTAACCCATCACCGGTCTGTGCCGCCACAACCGGCTAAACTACTCCGACTGGATGAGCGGCCGGAGTCTGATATTAGGGAGCCATCTGCACCGGAGTGTGAGTAGCAGGAGTCTGGGCTCCTCCTTCAGCCTGAGAGACGGCCGGTGCCATGAGAAATGCGCTAGTCTGGGTCACACTCTCCAAAAGGCCCACCAAACGGACCAAAGCGTCCTGAAGCACTGGGGTGGCAATGAACCCCTCCGGAACCTGAGCTGGTCCGACAGGCACAACCTGGGCTGGAACCTCCTCATAAAACTCTACCTGAGGCTCCATCGCTGGTGCTGCTGCTCGGGCTATGGGCTGAGCCCTGCCCCTGCCTCAGCCTCTGGCCCGGCCTCGACCTCGACCTCTGCCCCTCGTAGGAGCTGCCACTGGAGGCTCTGGCTGCTGCTCAGCCTAGGAAGTGGTATGTGTTCTCGCCATCTGCGAGAGAATAAGAGTGGAAGAGTTCAATAATTATTGAGAAAACAAAATCGCACGACAGAGAAGAATAGAAGTGAAATTTGTTCCTAAACTTCATAGCCTCTGGAAGATAAGCACAGACATCTCCGTACCAATCCTCCAAACTCTACTAAGCTCGCTCGTGAATCGTGAGACCTAGGCAACCTAGTGCTCCGATACCTACTTATCATGACCCAGAATTCCCACCGTCGGGACCGTGATGGCGCTTAACATATTACTAGCTAGGCAAGCCAACGTTAGAGAATCATTAAACCAAATCCTTATTTCCATTCAGTAAATAATAATAATTAGCTAAGATGAAATATAGTGAGTACGAAATGATATAAAAACTGCATTAATTTCTACCACCCAAATCTGGAGTCACAATTGACGAGCATTCTAGAATTCACTACAAGTAATAGTCTGAAAAAAATACAACTGTTTGGATTAAAGAAACAGTAAAACAGAAAAAGATAGGCGGGGACTTCAAGGTCTGTGAATGCCGACAGATCTATCTTGAGTCTTCAGATAATGGACCAACAGCAAAAATCTCGATCAACCCGAGCCGATACCAAAATCTGCACGAAAAGTGCAGAGTACAGTATCAGTACAACCGACCCCATGTACTAGTAAGTGTCAAGCCTAACCTTGACGAAGTAGTGATGAGGCTAAGGCAAGACACCTACAAATTAACCTGTACAATTTAACAGTGTATATACAAATAATAATAATGAAGAGTTAGACAGGAAACATCGGGACGGGGAAACATGCTGAGGGCAATACGAGATAAGGAACCACAGCAGAATGATAACTGGAACAACCAATATATTATGAATCAACAAAAACAACGAATACAGTAAAGGAAAAATGCACGGCATCACCCTTCATGCTTTTACTCTCAATCTCACCATATAAACAATAGAAACGGCACGGCATCACTCTTCGTGCACTAACTCTCATATCATGGCATGGCATCACCCTTCGTGCATTAACACTCACAATATGGCACGGCATCACCCTTCGTGCTTTTACACTCACAATATGGCACGGCATCACCTTTCGTGCTTTTACACTCACAATATGGAACGGCATCACCCTTCGTGCATTAACTCTCATATCATGGCACGACATCACCCTTCGTGCATTAACACTCTCCCTTACCATAATGCAATGAATAAATAACAACACAGGGAGATAGAATAACAAGTACAAGCTTTACTTCAACATTTGATTCCACAATATCAATCTCAACTTCGAAATAAATACTCAATTATCACCAGAAGATCCGTAAACATGATAAGAACGATTAATTTAACAACATTAGACTAAACCTGTAGCAATTAGGCATGGGAAATAGACAAGTACTCGTCACCTCACATATACGCCGCTCACATTAATTTCACATAGCAAATAATCTGAGGTTCCTAATTCCCTCAAGTCAGGGTTAACCACGACACTTACCTTGCTCCAAAGTCCACTCAATACTCAATCACATCTTTTCCTTTAGAATCCACCTCCAAAGCACTCATATCTATTCAAAAATGACTCAATAATATCAAATATTGCTAAAGGAATTAATTACATTGCATAAATTTAGATTTCCCAAATTTTCCTCCAAAATGTCGAAAATCGACCCCGGGCCTGCTTGGTCAAAACCCGAGGTTCGGACCAAAATTCATTTACCCATTCACCCCCGAGCCCGTATATATAATTGGTTTTGGAATCCGACCTCAAATTGATGTCTAAATCCCCAAATATTTGAAATTCCTAGTTTCTACCCAAACCCCTAATTGTACCATGAAAAATCTAGATTTTAGGTTGAATATTTATGAAATGAAATGGGTAATTGAAAGAAAATGGTTTAGAATCACTTACCAACACTTTGGGGAATAAGTTATCTCTTGAAAATCGCCTCTAGTATGTTTGTTTTATGAAAAGTTGGAAAAATGGCTAAATCCCATGTTTGATTCTGTTTTAAGTGCTAGGCGACATTGTTCATCGCGTTCGCGAAGAGTATAGGCTACCAAGCCTTCGCGTTTGCGAGACCTTTCTCGCGTTCATGATGGTTGCTCCCCCTAGCCTTCGCGTTCGCGAGACATCGCTTGCGTTCACGATGAAGGAAAGACTGTCTCCCCCCAGTGCCTAACACTACGCGTTCGCGATGAGCGTGTCTGGTTGCGTTCATGAAGGGTAAAGCCCCCATGGCTTCGCGTTCGCGAAGATTAAAAACTCACCCTGACCAGCTTACCCTTCGCGTTCGCGAGAGTACCTTCGCGAATGCGAAGAGGAACATATCAAAACAGCTGCTGCAACAAAAATATCAGATTTTCCTAGTCCAAAACATCCTGTAGCCTATCCGAATCTCACCTGAGCCCTCGGGGCTCCAAACTAAACATGCACACAAGTCTAAAAACATCATGCGAACTTACTCGCGCGATCAAATCACCAAAATAACAACTAGAACTACGAATTTAGCACCAAATCCAATAAAATTTTCAAGAACACTTTAAAATTTCTATGTTCTCTACTGGACGTCCGAATCATGTCAAACCAACTCGGTTTCTCATCAAATTTCACAGATAAGAAATAAATATTATATTGGACCTATACCGGGCTCCGGAACTAAAATACGGACCCGGTATCAACAAGGCCAAACATCAACCAATTCTTAACAACAATTAATTTTCAAACTTTCAATTTTCATCAAAAATTCATAACTCGAGCTAGGGACCTCCGAATTCGATTTCGGGCATACGCCCAGGTCTCATAATTCGATACGGACCCATCGAGACCATCAAAACATGGATCCGGGCCCGTTTACCAAAAATGTTGTCTGAAGTCAACTAAAATTAATTTTTAAGGTAAAAATTCTTATTTTCGTCAATTTTCAACAAAAAATCTTTCCGGAAACATGTCCGGACTGCGCACGCAAATTAAGAAGGGTAAAAATGAGATTTTTAAGGCTTAAGAGCACAGAATCAAGTTCTAAAATATAAGATGACCTTTTGGGTCATCACAGGACCAGTTATCAGCAGTAGGCTTGCTTGTTGGATTATCTACGAGAGGCGAGGTAGACCTGCATCCTTGGTCGTAGTTTTGAATTGTCTTTTCCTTACATACTATTGTTATAGTTTAGATAGTGTTATTATTGTTCAGTTTCAGACTTGTATTATATTGTAGAGCTAATGACTCCGTATTTACCAGTTTCTAGGGAATTTAGCTTGTAGTAGGTGTATTTGGTTGTATTGAGCTATTCAGACTTATGTTATTTCTATAAGTGTCGTTGTTCTGTTTTCTTTATTGTTATGTTTCGGCTTGCCTAGCCGGTGTATTAGGCCCCATCATGACGGGTTAGGATTTTGGGTCGTGACAAGTTGGTATTAGAGGCCTAGGTTCATGGGTATTGCGAGTAATGAGCAAGTTTAGTAGAGTCTTGTGGATCAGTACGGAGACGTTTGTACTTATCTTCGAGAGGCTACCGAATTGTTAGGAAACTTTACTTTCTTGTATTCATGTCATGCTGATTTGTTATTTCTGGAATTTGAACTTGACTCTTCTATTCTCTCATAGATGGTGAGGACACGTACGACCGGATCAGGTGGACGACCACCAGTTCCACCAGCTAGGTCGTCGAGAGGCTGGGGCCGCCGTAGAGGCCGAGGTGTGGCTCGTGCTATAGCCAGAGCAGCACCTATGGAGCCACTAGTTACTCCAACTCAGGAGCAAATACCAGGTGTAGTTGAGCCAGTTGGACCAGCTCAGGCACCATCAGTTCCCATTGTGGCTCCTGGCCTTCAGGAGGCCTTAGCCTAGATTTTGACTGTATGCATGAGCCTTGCTCAGGCAGTCTCAGTTGCAGCTACACCAACCACTTATCAGGCCGGGGAGGTACTCAGACACCTGCCGCCCGTACTCCAGAGCAGGTAGTTAGGGACTCCAGACACCGAGGGTACGACCAACCCAGCCGGTTATTGCTGCTCGGGCCCAGGTTGACCCACATATGAGTGATGAGTAGTAGAAGAGACTAGAGCGGTTTAGGAGGCTTAAGGCTCCGGAGTTCAGTGGAGTAGAGTCGGAGGATGCTAAGGATTTTATTGATCGGTGTCAATGGATTCTTTGCACAATAGGTATTTTGGACACCAGTGGGGTCTCATTCACTACTTTTCAGCTGACCGGGGCAGCCTACTGATGGTGGCAGGCTTATGAGTTGAGCAGGCCAGCCGATGCAACACCACTTACATGGCCTAAATTCTCAGTTCTCTTCTTAGAGACGTTTGTCCCACAGACTCGCAGAGAGGAGTTACATAGGCAGTTTGAGCAGCTAATCGAGGAGGGTATGATAGTGACTCAGTATGAGATGAGGTTTTCAGAGTTGGCTCGTCACACAGTATGGTTGGTTTCCACTGAGACGGAGAAGATTAGGAGGTTCATTGATGGCCTCAACTATCAATTACGCTTCATCACGGGTCGTGAGGTTGCGATGGGTGCGAGGTTTGATGAGGTATTTCATATTTCTAGACATATAGAGATGGTTCACAGGCAGGAGCATAGGGAGCGGGAGGCCAAGTTCCCTTGTAGTTTAGGTGGTTTCAGCAGTGCCTCAACTAGAGGCCAGTCCCGTTACAGCAGAGGTCGTTCTTCTAGACCCGTTCAGGCAGCTCACCATGTCCCTCATGGTTCTTCAGTTAGCCACAGTTCTTACAGTGCACGCCCAGCTCAATCATCATTTAGTGTGTTGCCAGCATAGAGTTCTTATCATGCTTCATCTATACAGGGTTCCTCGGGCAGCTATTCAGACTATCAGGGGCAACAACTCCGTTAGAGTAGAGGTTGTTTTGAGTGCGGGAACTTGAGTCATCTCAAGAGGGATTTTCCCTGACTATTGGGTAGGGTTCCACAACAGAGTTCTCAGCCTATAATTCCAGCACCAGCAGCTACACCACTTGCACAACCAGCTAGGGGTTAGGGCTCAGTTAGCTCGAGGCTGCCCTAGAGGGGAGGTCAATCAGGTGGTGGTCAGGCCCCATTGCTACGCATTTCCAGCCAGACCAGAGGTGGTTGCCTCCGATGTCGTGATCACAGGTATTATTTTAGTATGCCACAGGGATGCTTCGATATTATTTGATCCTAGTTCCACTTATTCATACATGTCATCATTCTTTGCTCGTTATTTGGATATGCCCCGTGATTCTTTAGTTATGCCTGTTCATGTATCTACACCGGTGGGTGACTCTATTGTTATGGACCGTGTGTATCGGTCATGTTTTGTGACTATTGGGGGATTTGAGACGAGGACTGATCTTTTGCTGCTTAGCATAGTTGACTTTTACGTGATTTTAGGCATGGTTTGGTTTTCACCATGTTACTCTATTTTGGATTGTCACGCTAAGACTGTAATATTGGCGATGCCGGGATTGCCTAGAGTTGAGTGGAGAGGTTCTCTGGACTATGTTTCCAGTAGAGTGATTTCATATTTGAAGGCCCAAAGGGTGGTTGGGAAGAGATATTTGGCATATTTAGCCTTTGGGAGGGATGTTGGTGTTAATACTCCTACTATTGAGTCCCACCCGGTAGTGAGAGAATTTTCGAATGTGTTTCCTGCAGACCTGCCAGACATGCCACTCGATAGGGATATTGATTTTGGTATTGACTTGGTGCTAGGCACTTAACCCATCTCTATTCCACCGTATCATAAGGCACCAACAGAGTTGAAAGAATTGAAAGAACAACTTTAGGAGCTACTTAATAAGGGATTTATCAGGCCTATTGTGTTGCCTTAGGGTGGACCGATTCTATTTGTGAAGAAGAAGGATGGTACTATACAGATGTACATTGATTACAAATAGTTGGACAAAGTTACAATTAAGAACAAGTATCCACCTTGATGACTTATTTGACCCGCTTCAGGGTGCTAGAGTATTCTCTAAGATTGAATTGATGTCTGGGTATCACCAGTTGAAGATTTGGGATTTTGATATTCTAAAGGCGGCATTCAGGACCAGTTATGGTCACTATGAGTTTCTTGTGATGTCTTTTCGGCTGACCACGCCCCAACATCATTTATGTACCTGATGAACAGTGCATTCTAGCCATATCTTGATTATTTTGTCATAGTGTTCATTGATGATACACTGGTGTACTCACGCAGCCAGGAGGAGCACGAGCAGCATCTGAGGATTGTACTACATTCCTTGAGGGAGAAGAAACTTTATGCTAAATTCTCCAAGTGTGACTTTTTCCTTGATTCTGTGGCATTCTTAGGGCACGTGGTGTCCAGTGAGGGGATCCAAACTTTATGCTAAATTCTCTAAGTGTGAGTTTTTGCTTGATTTTGTGGCGTTCTTGGGGCACGTGGTGTCTAGTGAGGGGATCAAGGTGGATCCGAAGAAGATTGAAATAGTTGAGAGTTGGCCCAGACCGTGTTCGGTGACTGAGATTCAGAGTTTTCTTGGTTTGGCCGGATATTATCACCATTTTGTAGAGGGTTTCTCATCCATTGCTGCACCTTTGACCAGATTGACCCAGAAGGGTGCCCCATTCAGGTGGTCAGATGAGTGTGAGAAGAGCTTTCAGAAGCTCAAGACTACCTTGACCATAGCTCTAGTTCGAGTGTTGCCCTCAGTTTCGGGCTCATATACGGTTTATTGTGATATTTCTTGGATTGGTATTGGGTATTTCTTGATGCAAGAGGGTAGGGTGATTGCTTATGCTTCCCGCTAGTTGAATCCCCATGAGAAGAACTACCCCGTTCATGATTTAGAGTTGGTAGCCATTGCTCATGCATTAAAGATTTGGAGGTATTATCTCTACGGTGTGTCTTGTGAGGTATTTACAGATCATCGGAGTATACAACACTTGTATAAGTAGAAGGATCTAAATTTGAGGCAGTAGAGATGGTTGGAGCTAGTAAAAGACTATGATATCAACATTTTGTATCATCTTGGGAAGGCCAATGTGATGGCTGATGCCTTGAGTAGAAAGACGGAGATCATGAGTAGCCTTGCATATATTCCAGTCGGTGAGAGACCTCTAGCATTGGATATTCAGGCTTTGGCCAATCAGTTCGTGAGGTTAGATGTTTCGGAGCCTAGTCGGGTGCTTGCTTGCGTGGTTTCTCGTTCTTCTTTGTATGAGTGCATCAGAGAGCGTCAGTATGACGATTCCCATTTGCTTGTCCTTAAGGAAACGTTACAGAACGGTGATGCCAAAGAGGTTTCTATTGGATATGATAGGGTGTTGCGAATGTAGGGTCGAATTTGTGTGCCCAATGTGGATGGGTTACGTGAGTTGATTCTATAAAACGCCCACAGTTCACGGTATTCCATTCATCTGGGTATCGTGAAGATGTATCCTGACTTGAGGTAGTATTATTGGTGGATATGAATGAAGAAAGATATAGTAGAGTATGTGACTCGGTGCTTGAACTATCAACAAGTGAAGTACGAGCATCAGAGGCAGGGCGGTTTGCTTCAAAAACTTGAGATCCTCAAGTGGAAATAGGAGCGTGTTGCCATGGATTTCGTTGTTGGCTCCCACGGACTTTGAAGTAATTTGAAGCAGTTTGGGTGATTGTGGATCGGTTGAATAAGTCCGCACATTTCATTCCGGTTGTGACCACTTATTCTCCAAAGCGGCTGGCACAGATCTATATCCGCGAGATTTTTAGTCTTTATGGCGTGCCAGTGTCCACTATTTCTGATCGGGGAACACAATTCACATCACAGTTTTTGAAGAGTTGTGCAGCGAGAGTTGGGCACACGGGTTGAGTTGAGTACAATGTTCCACCACTCCCAGACTGACGGACAGTCCGAGTGCACCATTAAGATTTTGGAGGATATGCAACGCGTCAGTGTTATGGATTTCGGAGGTTCTTGGGATCCGTTTCTACAGCTTGCTGAGTTTGCCTACAAAAACAACTACCAATCAAGTATTCGGATGATTCCTTACGAGGCCTTATATGGGAGGCGGTGTCATTTTTCAGTTGGTTGGTTTGAGTCGGGATAGGCTAGGTTGTTGGGTACTGATTGGGTTCGGGATGCCTTGGAGAAAGTCAAGTTGATTCAGGATCGTCTTCGTGTAGCTCAGTCTAGGCAGAAGACTTACGCTGATTGGATGGTTTGTGATGTTGCCTAGATGGTGGGAGAGAAGGGATTGCTCATAGTTTCACCCATGAAGGTGTTATAAGGTTCGGGAAGAAGTCCAAGTTGAGCCCTCGGTATGTTGGTTTGGTTCCGGAGATATTTCGGAGTGAATTGGGACACTTAGTCCCAAAGTTGGAAGCTTAAGTTAAAAGAGTTAATCGGATGTTGACTTTTGTGTAGACGACTCCGGAATGGAGTTTTGATGATTCTTACAGCTTCGTATGGTGATTGTGGACTTAGGCGTATGTCCGGATTTGGATTTGGAGGTCCGTAGGTCGTTTTGGCTTGAATTGGCGAAAGTTGGAAAGTTGAAGGTTTGGAAGGTTGAGAAGTTTGACCGAGAGTTGACTTTGTTGATACCGGGTTCGAATTTTAGTTTTGGGATTTAGAGTAGGTTCATTGTGTCATTTATGACTTGTGTACGAAATTTGAGGTCAATTGAAGTTGGTTTGGTATGATTCGACATTAGTTTTGGAAGTTGGAAGTTTATTAGTTCATTAGGCTTTAATTGGGATACGATTCATAATTTTGATGTTGTTTGATGTGAATTGAGGCTTCGACTAAGTTCATATCATGTTTTAGGACTTACTGGTATGTTTGGATAGGGTCCCGGGGGCCTCGGGTCTAATTCGGATCAAGTTCGGACTCATTTTAGACTTGGAGGAGTTGCTGATTTTTTGCTATCTGATTTCCTCTTTCGCGATCGCGAGAAGAGGGACGCGATCGCGAAGAGTCATTTCTGGCAGATGGGCATTTGTTCTATACGTTCGCGAGGTTGTGGACGCGATCGCGAAGTTCTGAGCATTTGTGCAACGCGAACACGGGTAGATGAATGCGTTCGCGAAGAAGGAAGGCGAGGCCTGGAATTTCACGTGGTTGTTCATCACGATCACGCGAGGCTGTCCGCGATCGCGTAGGTTTGGGTGAGCGGTCACCGTGTTTGCGATCTGGTAAGCGCATTCGTGTAGAAGGTTTTTGCTACTGAAGACTTTTGTTCTTCGCGATCGTGAGTGACTTTGCGCGATCGCGAAGTGTAATCACTGGGCAGCAAGTTTTAAAATCCCAAATCGAGGGTTAGAGTATTATTTCACATTTTGAGTTGTAGAGCTCGGTTTTGGGCGATTTTGGAGAGGATTTTCACGTATTGGATCAGAGTAAGTGTTTTTGACTCGATTTGTTATTTTATCATGATACCAACTTTATTTTTAGCATTTAATTAGTAAATTAAAGTGCAAAAATCAGGGATCTTGTGAAAACATTTCAAAAATAAAAAAATGAGGTTTGAAGGTCGATTTGAGGTCGTTATTGGATGATTTTGGTATGGTTGGACTCGTAATCGAATGGGTGTTTGGAATTTTTGAATTTTATCAGGTTTTGAGGTGATAGATATTATTGATAGTATTACATTATTTTGACTAGATTCGAGCCTTCCGGAGGTTGATACGCGTGAAGGGCTTGTTAAGAGAGTAGTTTGGCTTGCTTGTGGTAAGTATCTTGTCTAAACGTGGTTGAGGCATTAGTTGCCTGAGATATTTGTGATAACTACATGCTATGGGTGGCGCATGTGCGTGGGGTTGAGCCCATATGTGTGCACCGGGATACTGTTTCCATGCACAGGGTAGTGCTTAGGCTATGACATGCCTTAAAATGATTGATAAATTTACCCCTCTGTGAGCTATTTGTACCATATTTGAGATTTCGTTGAGGATATTCTTCCGGTTGAACCTAATAAACTATTAATTCATGATGGAAATTGTCTATTCTATCTGTGATAGCCCATATTGCACATGCCTACACTATAGCATGTTGTTTATACCAGTCCAAGAGTATGAACTTGATAATCATTGATCATGTACATGTATTTTCGCATGTTTGCTTTCTCTGTGTTATGAGCTGGACTGGTAGCCTGTGACCACGCCAGGCAGATTGTGATATTATTTTCATATGAGTTGTCCGTACGGATTCAGTTATTGATATTATTAGCACGTGAGTTATCCGTGCGATTGATTCTATTAGTACGTGAGTTGTCCGTGCAGCACATGAGTTGTCCGTGCAGCGTGTAGATACGGATCCACCCCCCTAGGGTCACCCTCTTATGTTTCTCTCCTGATGGTGTACACGCAGTTATTGAGGAAAACTGATTAGTGATTTTGTATCGACATGGAAAGGTTGAGGAAAGTCTGGCCAGTGTTATTTTGAAATTGCATTTCATCTTTACTTGCAATTTCCATGGTTTATTATCTGTTTATCTGTATATTATCTTATATGCTGTACTCGTGAACAAGTAGAGATTTTGAGTAATTGTACACACACACAGATAGTCCTCTCAGTATTTTATACATGTTCACATACTGTTATGTATATGTGGGATTATATGAAACTGTACAGGTTGTAGCAAGTATCATTTATAATTCTTATTTTTTTTCCCTTGCCGTGGTTAGTTATGAAACTTATTGAGTACATTGGGTTAGTTGTACTCATACTACACTTTGTACATAATTGTACAGATCCCAGGTGTGGGGGCCAGTTATTAGCAGTAGGCTTAATTGTTGGACTATCTACGAGAGGCGAGGTAGAGCTGCATCCTTGGTCGTAGTTTTGACTTGTGTTTTCCTTACATACTATTGTTACAGTTCCGACAGTGTTATTATTGTTAATTTTCAGATTTGTATTCCGTTGTAGAGCTCATGACTCCGTATTTACCAGTTTTTAGGGGATTTACCTTGTATTAGATGTATTTGGTTGTATTGAAAAATTCAGATTCTATAAGTTCCGTTGTTCTATTTTCTTTATTGTTATATTTCGGCTTGCTTAATCGGTGTGTTAGGCGCCATCACGACGTGTTGGAATTTTGAGTCGTGACAGATAATATCATGGAAGAATCATCAGAGGAGGAACAAACATGTAATCAAGAAGGGGCAATTTCCAAGATTCAAAAACTCCAAACCCTATTTCTAATGAGTTGGAAGACATTACTTCAAAACAAGGACCGACACCAAGAGGCACAAAACAAGGACACAAGAAAAAAAAGAGGGCACGTTGGACAAATTAATCAAGCAGGACTTCTACAATCAAGACAACAAGACAAACCACTTTCTCCAAATAAATTCCAATGATTAGAGCGATTATTTGGAATATAAGGGGAATGATATCTAATAGAGATTTTGACAGACTTTTGAGACTTGTCAAAATGCACAAGGTTAATTTTATAGCACTGCAAGAACCTTTTTTGATGCCTTCTCAAATAGAAGAGTTCATGTGTATACTTGGTTTTGATAATGCTATCTCTAACAGTAATAGCAAAATTTGGTGCTTCTGGGATCATACTCTCAGTTGCTACCTTATCTCCCAGCACAAGCAACAACTTTCCTTCAAGATTAATTAGGTAGGAGAATTATATTACATATGGCTTACTGCAGTATATGCTAGCACTAATGCTAGGAGAAAAAGAAGATTATGCAGGCAATTGAGAAATGTTCATACTCTTGTGGGGGCCCTTGGGCTGTAGGTGGTGACTTTGATATTATTCTTTCTCCGGATGAAAAGAAGGGAGGACTTCTCCACACTCTATCTGAGAGCTTGGACTTTATTAACTATTGACGAGCGCAAAGCACAACACAAAATTGATGCTCGCTAGCCAAAGATAGTATAGTTAAATTATCATCTTTATAGAGATTGGATTTAAATAATGCTCTAGTAATTTATGGTTTAACTACTATTCAGGATGGTCAGAACTTAATTTGGAATGACTATGAACTACGATTAACTACTAAAGTAGAGCAATTGGTAATTGACTGCAAAGAACTAGAGATTAGCAGAGTTGGTTTCTTATCAATGTGAGAAATAAGTGTTTTGACATGATAGGTGCAAGGTTGTTATTCTGGATATCGTACTGTTATATTTTACTCTTGAGGTTCCATCGATTCTCATGAACTCAATAGGTGATTAGCTTATACTTCCGATTCAGACTCCCCTCTCGCTTAAATCTAATTTTTTCAAATAAACTAATATGAAGTGCGCTGAAACTTGCAAGAATCTATTGGTAGGACTGATCTAAGAGAAACTTATCGCGAATATTTCTCAATCTTAATTTAAACGATAACTCAAAAAGCTCTTTTGATTACTTCAAAGAATCACCAAAATAAACTAAGGCATACGCTGCAATAATATTCAATAAGATGTTTCTCTTTCGATTAAACACTATAAAGAATAAAATCACAACTATATTAAAGCTCCTCTAATAAATTCAAGCAACCAAACAGTAGTCAAATCCATAAATAACAACCAAGTCATAAAATCATATTAAAACCTAAAGTAAACAACTCCATAGATATAGAGAAAGTCATCACAACTAGAATTAAAGAGTAAGAAAATATCAATCTAATGTTACAATCCAAACTCCCGTATTGAATTGATGGAAAGATGATGAAATCTTATGTCTTGTAGCCTCCAATGCTCTCCAAAAGCTTCCAAGGTCAAAAGTCCTCTAAAAATCATATTGTTGATGTATTTATAATATGCAAGAATGGTCCCGGACCAAGCTATCCTTTCCAAGCAAAGTGGGAAAAGTTGGGCGAGAAAATACATTACCGCGGCGCACCAGGTGGCGCACCATATGCCGCACTAGTGGGAAAATTCAGAAACCTATTTTTTCACTCTGCAGGAAATTTTCACTAGTGCCCTGCACCCCGCGGCACGGCACGATGCGGTAGTACACTTTTCTCCGAGTTTTCTCACTTTTTGACATCCACACTTGGTCCTCGACCCCCAAACGTGACCTCGACTTAATTTTTTGAGCTTCTACTCTTACTTCAAAGCTCCAAATAATTTATTTTAGCTCTAAACTTGCTTCTTCACTCAAAATCACATCCCACACAATATAACACACGTAATAAGTACAAAGTACTAACAGTTAGGCTCAAAAACAATCAAAATATAGTAATTAGAGTGCAAAATGTAGCTAAAACACGAGCTCCTAGCCTACCATCAACTGTATGGAAGACTGTGAGCTTGTTGACACTAACTTCTTGGGCTATCCCTCTACATGGTTCAATGGTAGAAGAAGAAGGTGGACAGTAAGCAAAAGACTAGACATAATCATTATCAACCAAGAGTGGTCAGACAAGTTCACTATAAATAGAATAGATCATCTACCTAAAACAGGGTCTGACCACAACATGATCCTTCTACAGAGCACCATTATCATTTTTATTTCAGGTTCTTGAACTTCTGGACTACACAAGAGGGTTGCATGGATGTAGTTAAGGAAGTCTGGGAGACAGTTACTCAGGGCAACCTTATGTGGATTCTTCCGAACAAACTCAAAAACATAGCCAAAGCACTCGCCAACTGGTCTAAAAATACTATTGGTGATGTGTTTGAAATTGTTAGACAGATGGAGGACATTGTTAGGATCAGGGTGAAGGAGTATGACAGGGATGACTCAGATTCTAATAGAATATCTCTTTACAAAGCTCAAGCTGATTACATAAAATGGTTAAAAATGCAAGAGGACATACTGAGACAAAAGGCTAGAGTCAAGTGCGTAAAGGAGGGTGACACCAATTCCAGATACTTCTATAGTATTATTAAGGGGAGAAGAAGAAATGGTCAGATTTTTAGAATAAAGGACTATAATGGAAGATGGATGACTAATTCAGAACAAATCGCACAAGATGCCAACGACTACTTCAGTAGTATCTTATCCTAGACTAATACTAGCAGTGAGTTGAATATCCTTAGATATTTGGAGGAGAGAGTATCTGATCAAGACAATGACATGCTTCAACAATGTCCTTTAGAGGAGGAAATCAAGATGTCTATTTTCTCCGTGGACCCTAATAGCTAAGCTGATCCAGATGGTTTTAATGGTCATTTCTTTTTTCAGAGTTCATTGGAAGTGATCAAATCTGATATCATTGATTATGTGAGAGCTTTCTTTAATGGAGCCAACCTCACTAGGTATTAAACTCATGCATATGTTATTCTCATTCCAATTGTGAAGGCCCCTATTAACTTCAGCCAACTTAGACCTATTAGCCTTTGCAACATCACCAACAAGATCCTTTCTAATATCATTGCCATGAGACTTGATCCAATCCTTCCTAATAAGATATCCGAGAATCAATCAGGATTTGTCAAATGAAGGTTGATTACTGATAATATTCTGTTGGATCAGGAAATTATCCATGGTATTAAAAAAGGCAATGTTGTTATAAAATTGGATATGTCCAAGGCATATGATAAAATGTCATGGACATTCCTAACTACTGTTATGAGAAAGCTGGGATTCAGGAAAAACTTTATTGAGCTAATTCATAGACTGATCTCTAATAACTGGTACTCAATGATAGTTAATGGTACAAGACATAGGTTCTTCAGTTCTTCCAGGGGTCTACAACAAGGGGATCCACCATCTCTGGCCTTGTTCATAATTGCAGCTGAAGTCCTCTCCAAGACCTTAAACCGTCTTCACAACAAAGAAAACTTCAGAGGATTTCATATAAGTACTAATGGACCCCAAATAAATCACTTATGCTATGCAAATGATCTGGTTTTGTTCTCTTCCATCAAGAAATATTCCATTTAACTTATTATGAGACAATTGGAAAGCTACCAAGAGGCATCTGGGCAGGAAGTTAATAAAGAGAAGAGTTGCTTCATCACCCATCATGAACTGCATCCCAGAGCCAACAGAAAAATTAAGAATTGGAATGGTTACAAACACTCCAAATTTACTTTCACCTATCTTAGATGTCCAATTTACAAAAGCAGGAAGAAAATAGGTCTTTTCATTGACCTTGCTACTAAGGTCATTAACAAAGTAGGAGGCAGTCAAAGCAATATGCTCTCTGCTGGGGGCAAAGCTTTAATCATAAAGCACATCCTTCAATCACAGACCCTTCACCTATTTACAGCTATGGAACCTCCTAGTGCTACTTTTTACCAAATAGAAAAATATTTCTCCAATTTCTTCTAGGGGGAGAATGAGGAAAAGAATAAATATCATTGGAACTCTTGAAAAAAGATATGGTACCCCACTCATGAGGAAGGCCTAGGGTTCAAATGCCTCAAAGACATTTGAAAAACTTTTACCGCCGAAAGGTGGTAGAGGTTAAGAACTATTGATAACATGTAGTCCCAATTTATCGAAGCCAAATACTTCCCAAGAACCAATATGTTTGCCAAAGTCATCACTTCACAGAATTCTAATATTTGGAGAAGCTTGGTTCAAATCAGAGATCAGGTGGAACAGAACATCACATGGGACATCAATGAACGGAGTATCTTCTTGAGTATCTACTTCTAGTGGGATGACTGGCCTAAATAAGGCCCTCTAGGTCAAAAGATCCAGTTTTCTAGAAAACCAGGGAATATTATGGTCAGAGAGCTTATCTTGAATAACCAATGGGACATCTCTTCTCTCAGGGAACTCCTCCTTAATAATATTGCACATGAGGTTGTTCAAACATATATATGGGATACTGGGAAGAGAGATATTTGCGTATGGACCTCGGTTAGTAGTGGTAACTGATAGTAGCAAACCTGTTGTTGTATGTGAAAGAAAGAAAAGTAGACAAAACAAAAAAAAGAAAGTTAAAAAGAGATGAACTTATGATGTATGTGCTTATATCAGCATTCTTATGATGTATGCACTTACATCGGCATTCTTATGATGTATGCGCTTACATCGGCATTCCTATGATGTAAGCACTTACGTCGCCAGGGCATTCAAATGCCTATAAAAGGGGTATGCATTTTCATTTGCATATCCTCCCTCAACTTCTTCTTTCTCTCTTCAATTAATAAAGAGATATTCTTTGTGTGGCCGTGGAGTAGGCAAAATTGCCGAACCACGTAAATTTTATCTTGTCTTTTCTTGTGCAATTTATTGCTTTTCTCTTTCAAATATTTTCCCCTTCTATTAGCCTGACACATTTCCCTACAACTGGTATCAGAGCACAGACATCGTAATTCTGGTAGAAAAGTACGGTATTGGTGTAGGTACTATTCACAAGAATAGTGCGACACTATTGATCATCGTTACTATTTACAGGCACTATTCACATAAAATATTTTGTGAAAAATGGCATCGGAAGAAGGGAAGGTTAAGATTGACAAGTTCAATGGCAAAGATTTTGGATTCTGAAAAATGCAAATAGAGGATTATTTGTACCAGAAAAAATTACACTTACCTCTGACCAAGGTAAAATAGAGACTATGGCCAAAGAGGATTGGGATCTATCAGATCGCCAAGCTCTTGGTGTGATTCGTTTGATGCTAACACGAAATGTGGCGTTTAACATCATTAACGAGAAGATCACTGCAGGCCTGATGAAGGCGTTATCAAATATGTACAAGAAGCCATCTGCTTCAAATAAAGTCTATTTGATGTGTCGATTGTTCAACTTAAAGATGAAAGAAGGTGGATCTATCACAGAACATATCAATGAGCTTAATGTAATATTAACTAAGTTGAGTTCTATCAATATAACATTTGATGACGAAGTCAGGGCATTGATTCTACTATCATCTCTACCGGAGAGTTGGTCTGCAACAGTAACTGTAGTTAGCAGTTCATCGGGAAGTACCAAACTCAAATTGGATGATATTAGAGACTTGGTTCTAAGAGAAGTTATTCGCCGGAGAGAACCAAGTAATTCCCCAGGATCTTCTTTGAATACCGAAAACAGGGGAGAAACAACCAAAGAGGACAAAGTCATGGTCGTGGCAGATCAAAGTCAAGGAGAAGAGGGCCATTCAAAAATTGCAAAGACATTATGTGTTGGAATTGCGATAAAAAGGGTCACTATAGTAGTCAGTTTAGAGAGCCAAAGAACAAGAAGTCGGTGATGCACTGATTTGTTATGCAGACAGCCTAGTCGAATCTTGGATTCTCGACTCAGGTGCATCCTTTCACTCTAAATCATGCAAAGGATTATTGCATAATTATATTTCTGGAAAATTTGGGAAGGTTTATCTAGCAGACGGCAAACCTCTGGACACTGTCGGGAAAGGTGAAGTTCATATAAAGACTTCACAAGGCACGCTATGGAAATTGCAAAATGTCCGACATATTCCTGACCTCAAGAAACATTTGATATCTATGGGTCAGATTGACAGTGAAGGATATACAACAACATTCGGTAACGTATCGTGGAATATAACCAAAGGAAATTTAGTTGTGGCACGAGGCTTCAATAAGGAAACACTGTATGCAACTGCAATATAGAGAGATACTATAGCAACAGTTGATCATGGTCGTGATACAACATTGTGGCACCGGAGGCTCGGGCATATAAGTGAGAAGGGAATGAAGTTATTGGCATCCAAAGAAAAGTTTCCAAACCTAAAGCATGTTGAATTAGGTTTGTGCGAAGATTGCATTTATGGGAAACAAAAGAGAGTTAGTTTCTCAAAGGTAGAAAGGACGCCGAAGAAAGGGAAACTGGAACTAGTGCATAAAAATATGTGGGAACCAGCACCTGTAACTTCTCTTGGAGGCTCACGCTATTATATCACCTTCATTGATGATTCCACAAGAAAGATATGGGTTTATTTTCTAAAAAATAAATTTGATGTGTTTGTTAACTTTAAAAGATGAAAAGCTGAAGTTGAAAATCAGAAAAGTCTAAAGTTAAAATATCTGAAGTCTGACAATGGAGAGGAGTATGATAGTCAAGAGTTTAAAGCATTCTGCTCTGAGAATGGGATCAGAATGATCAAGACAGTTCCTGAAATACCGGAACAAAATGGCGTTGCTGAGAGGATGAACAGAACCCTGAATGAACGAGCCAGAAGTATGAGAATACATTCTGGATTACCGAAGTATTTTTGGGCTGAGGCCGTTAACACGGAAGCTTACCTCATAAACAGGGGACCCACTGTACCGCTGGATTTTGAAATTCCTGAGGAGGTATGGACATGAAAAGAGGTAACTCTCTCACATCTGAATATCTTTAGTTGTGTTGCTTATGAGCATGTAAACTCTAATGATAGAGATAATTTTGATCCTAAGGCTAATAAATGTTTCTTTATTGGCTATGGTGATGATAATTTTGGTTATCGATTTTGGGATGATCAGAATAGAAAGATCCTAAGACACAAGAATGTCACATTAATTGAAAATGTGATATAGAAAGACAAGTTTGAAGTAGAACCAACCAGCACCAGTAGACAGACATCTGAAACGGTTGAGTTAGAAGAAATATCAGAAAATGAAGTTGCTAAAGAGACTACAACTGGATCTGAAATTGAAGATGCCGAACCAAAAGCCGAATCTAGATCAGAATCAGTACCAGAACCAGAGATAGAATTAGATGGAGAACCGGATATGGAGTCAGGACTTGAATCAAATTCGGGATCAGTTAATCATGAACCTACACTAAGGAGATCTAAAAGAGTCACGAATGCTCCAGATAGGTTAACTTTCTCTCTCTCCACTATTTACTTCTGACTGACGCTGGAGAACCAGAGCATTTTGTTGAAGCAATGCAGGTGATAAGCTCTGATAAGTGAAAGCTAGCCATGAAAAAAGAGATGAATTCTCTTTAAAAGAATAAAACATGGATACTTACAGAGTTACCAAAAGGAAAGGAGGCATTGCAAAACAAGTGGGTGTACATGGTCAAGGAAGAGCATGATGGTAAGAAGAGATACAAAGCACGTTTAGTAGTAAAAGGCTTTCAGTAGAAAGAAGGGATTGACTACATTGAGATCTTCTCTCCTGTCATCAAATTAACTACTATCAGGTTGGTGCTAGGTATCGTAGCTGCAGAAAATTTGCATTTGGAGCAGCTAGATGTCAAAACTGCTTTCTTGCATGGTGACCTTGAAAAAGACATCTACATGAAGCAACCTGAAGGTTTTCAAGTTTCTGGTAAAGAAAACCTAGTGTGTAAGTTGAAGAAGATTTTGTATGGTTTGAAACAAGCTCCCCGACAATGGTATAAGAAATGTGATGGGTTCATGCATAACAATAGTTTCACACGATGTGAGATGGACCGTTGCTGTTATATCAAAATCTTGATGAATCCTATATCATTTTACTATTGTACGTTGATGATATGCTAATTGCAGGATCTAGCATAAATGAGATCAACAGGGTTAAGCAACAACTAGCGGAGGAGTTTGAAATGAAAGACTTAGGACCAGCTAAGAAAATGCTTGGGATGAGGATTAGCAGAAACAGGTCTGAAGGAACCTTAAATTTGTCTAAAAAAAATACATATAAAAGGTACTAAGCAGGTTCAGTCTTCATGATGCAAAGACCAGAAGCACTCCACACAGAAGCTATCTTAATCTATCAAAGGACCAATCACCTAAGACAGATGAAGAAAGGAAGTACATGTCCAAAGTTTCATATGCTTTAGCAGTAGGAAGTTTGATATATGCTATGGTTTGCACTAGACCTGACATAGCCCATGCAATTGGAGTTGTCAGTAGATACATGTCAAATCCAGGAAAGGAGCATTGGGAAGATGTAAGATGGATATTGCGATATCTCAAAGGCACCTCAGGTATGGCACTTTGTTTTAAAATGAGCAATATTATCTTACAAGGTTTTGCTGATGCAAATTTAGGCGGCGATCTGGATAGTCGAAAAAGTACCACAAGCTACGTTCATCTTGGGTGGTACTGCTGTTAGCTGGATGTCTAGACTTCAGAAAAGTGTTGCTCTATCTACCACTGAAGCAGAGTACATGGCAATCTCAGAAGCTGGAAAAGAGATGATTTGGCTTAAGAATTTTCTTAAAGAGCTAGGTAAAGAGCAGGACAATTGTGAGCTTTTCAGCGACAGCCAGAGTGCAATTCATCTTACCAAGAATCCAGTGTTTCATACAAGATAGAAGCATATCCAGTTGAGGTATCATCATATCCGAGAGTTGATAAGTGAAGAAACTCTTTCCCTGCAGAAGATACCAGGATCAAAGAATTTGTCACACATGTTGACCAAAATTGTCGGTGTTGACAAACTGAGGCTGTGCACTACCTCAGTTAGCCTTCAAGACTGATAGAGTGAAGGCGCCACCAGAGAATAGCAAATTTTTTTTTTGTAATTTCTTTCTTGATGTTACATAGGTTTGAGGGGGAGATTGATAGTAGCAAACCTGTTGTTGTATGTGAAAGAAAGAAAAGTAGACAAAACAAAAAAAATAAAAGTCAAAAAGAGATGAACTTATGATGTATGCGCTTACATCGGCATTATTATGATGTATGCGCTTACATCGACATTCTTATGATGTATGCGCTTACATCATAATTCTTATGATGTATGCGCTTACATCGGCATTCCTATGATGTAAGCGCTTACGTCGGCAGAACATTCAAATGCCTATAAAGGGGTATGCATTTTCATTTGCATAACATACCTCAACTTTTTCTTTCTTTCTTCAATTAATAAAGAGTTATTCTTTGTGTGGCCGTAGACTAGGCAAAATTGCCGAACCACGTAAATCTTATCTTTTTTTGTCTTGTGCAATTTATTGATTTTCTCTTTCAAATATTTTTTCATTCTATTAGCCTGATACGTTTCCCAATAGTAACTTCACGTGTTCTTCTACCTAAGAAAAACTCAGACAAAGAAAGGATAAGGATCCTATTGCTAATCACATATGGGCGAAAGGGATTCCTTTCAAAATTTCTTTTTTTATGTCGAAGCTCCTTAGGAAAAAACTTTCCTTGGATGATATTATTCTGAGATTTGGGATTCAAATCGAGTCGAGATGTTGTTGCTGTAGAATTCCCATGCCAGGAACTGTTGACCATGTCTTCACTACCAGTGATATGGCTATTAAGATCTGGAAGCATATAGTTAGACCATTGGGGATCACTCATGGAGGCATCTCTATTCAGGGTTACTTGATTGTTGGTGGAAAACTCAGCCAAAGAATGCAGTGCATAAATTGCTTCTCAATAATACACCGTGCTACATCTTGTGGGAACTCTGGAAAGCAAGTTGTGCAAAGAACTACAGTAACGAATGTACTACTTTAGTTAGTATTGCTAACCACGTCGTATTCACTGTGCAGGCTACAATGACCAAATGCTACAGAAGAATGGATGCACACTAGGGATGGGAAAAAGTTTGCCACATAGAAGAAACATATAAACCTAGAATTACGAGTATCATGGTGTATTGGGAGAAACCAAATGGATATTCTTGAAAACTTAACACTGATGGGAGTTTTATGAGCAGGCAGGGCGCCGCAGGAATAGGAGGGATTGTTAGGAATGGAAATGGAGACATGATTATGGCTTTTGCCAAATCAGTACAATTCTCAACTAACAATTTTTGCTAATTGTAGGCTGCTATATATGGAATCAACTGGTGATATGATCAACACCCTCCACAATTGGTACTCAAGATGGACTCACAAATCATAGTAAAGATGTTACAGGGACTGATCAAGCCTCCGTGGAAGCTGAGAAGAGATGTAGTAGAAGTTCAGAGGAAAATCAAAGAATAGAAGATTGGGATCAAACATTGCTATAGAGAGGCTAATACAGTAGCAGATACTCCGGTGAAATTCTACTACAATGAATGACGAGAAAATCTTTATTAGAGGAGAAGACTTACCAGCAATTTCTAGAGGGCCTATGAGATTGGACAAACTCTATTTGGCTTCCTTCAGATTCAAAACGTGTAAACATCCTGGTTGGCACTTCGAACCACCATAAGATGTTCCTTGAGGGGAGGTCTTGTCTTTGTGGCAACCTTCCCTCATCCCTACCTGATGCAATTTCTAGCTTTGCTTTGGATTTTTCCTCTCTAGTGGCTGCAATTATGCAGTAGCAAACTAGATCATTGTATTAGGGCTTTTGGTGCTCTATGGAGGTTTTGGCTTCATGTTCCCCTCCTTGTACTATTTTGGATTAATAAACAGGATGAAGGTCTAGCCTAACCCCCCACCAATTCAGGGGTTGAAAACCTGGTTGGATGGCTCTAATAAAAAAATAAAAAAATAAAACAGAATGTTTGAGGTTTAAACATTAACACTCGTAGACCACTCCCTTCTTTCGATTTTGTTGGTATATCTACATTTGAAGCGGTAGCGTATGCAGGATTTTGGGTAATGGATATCAATACTTAAATAAATGAATGAATCATTGATAATAAAGAGTCATTTTTTAAATCTATACCTCATTTTCGTTTTTGCTTATTACCTATTTATACATTTTTAGTAAAAAGGTTCGACAAAGCCGTGTCATGCGAATTTTGAAGAAGCCATCAATCGTGCAGTTGAGCAAAGATTAACAGGGAACATGAGAACTTTAATACAGCACAAGGTAATGGCAGCACTACAAACTAAAAGTCAGAGGTCACTTCATCCGGATCTAGTGATACTATAGGCTGCCACATTCTGATGATTATGGAAGTTGCTCGTTTACTTTACCTGGAGGAAGCTGAGAACGTATACATTTGGAACATGTATTAAAATTTTGCGGATTTTTGAAAACATCCAATGCTTTAGTTTGAATCTTACGTGATGGGAAAACATGGCACTTGTCATATTTCGCAGTACTCCCTCCGTTTCAATATAAATGAATTAGTTTGACTCGCCACAAAGTTTAAAAAAAAAAAGAATAGTATTAAAAACTTAAGGAGTAAAAGCTTTGTGGGATCATGACATTTGTGTGATTATAAAAACTTCTGTAAAATGAGTAAAATAAAGAGTTTAAAGTTGAATTATTTCTAAATTTAAAAATGTGTCATTTATTTTATAACAAACTAAAAAGGAAAGTAGGTCATCTAATTTAAAACAGAGGGAGTAATATTTATAAATCTTATGTGATGTGACAATCTTATGTGCACTTCGGGAATAAATTTGTGTTTGCACAAAAATTGTTATAATGAAATGTATTTTGTAATAAAATCAATCAATATGATTTAGCTGAATTAGCATGGACTATTCCTTCTCTAGATTAAAATTTGGTTGCGAGAAACCTATCCCTATTCCCTCCTAAACATTTGCAACGCCATTAGCAAAATTAGTTTTTAAAAGCAAAATTAGGGGGGAATATTGTTGAAGAATCGAGTATGAGCCATAATAGTCAAGCAGCTCTTCCAGCTTATTCTGTTAGGCAGTTAGGAGCTTAGGTGACAACTGTCACCAGCTAAGTTAATAGAGGTAGTTAGTGGAAATTAGTTACAGTTGGTTAGATGTACTTGTATATATACATAGCTTCTGTACAAAAGATAGTAGCATATTTCATTATATGAAATGAGTTCATTCTTCTTTGCTTTGCTTTCATTTCTTCTCTCTAACTCGATCAATTAGTTCTATAATTCAACAAATAGACGATCAATTCACGCAGATTGCTCGAAATTAATTTATGTATCTAGAACTCCATGGTCGTCGTCGTCGTCTATGCAATTGCTTTGATTCACCTCATCTTAGGTTGAGTCGTCCTTGAGCAATTAGGTATTATTTTTTTGTTTCTCTGTGTTCGATTTTATCCTAAGCTCTCGATTTTTTATCTTCAATGGCGATCGAAGCTGGTGGTACAAGCCCAGGCACATGAATTGAAGATACGACTGATTATGCAACTCCAGTGGCAGATCCAAGTCGTGTGGGTTCTATAGTTGTAGATCAATATCATCCTCTATTTCTCCAACCGTCTGATACTCCAGGTAGCTCTCTCATCTCAATTAAGCTAACTGGACATGAAAATTATGCTATGTGGAGCAGCTTTATGCGTATTGGTTTACTAGGCAAGAGCAAACTAGGTTTTGTAGATGGAAGATATTCTAAGGATAAATTTGATCCTTCTCTTCATGATCTGTGGGAAAAGTGTAATGCTATTGTGCTTTCATGGATAATGAATTCTGTGAGCACTGAGCTATTAAGTGGAATGGTGTATGCTACAAGTGCACACAAGGTGTGGAGTGACCTTAGAGAAAGCTTTGAAAAGGTGAATGGCTCGAGGGTCCTGTACTTGCACAAACAAATTGCTACTCTGTCACAGGGCATCTCATCAGTGTCCTCTTATTTCTCTAAATTGAAAGAGTTTTGGGCTGAATTTGATGCACTTATGCCTTGTCCTGACTGTGAAGAATCAAAGAGATATGTAGAATACTTTAAGTATCAAAGGTTGTTACAATTCTTAATGTGACTGAATGAGTCCTATGCACAGTCGAGCAATCAGATTCTAAATATGTCACCTATTCCCTCTATAAACAAAGCCTATTCTATTATTATTTCAGAAGAAAGTAGAAGGTCCTTGGCTAATCATTCCTCAAATGTAGCAGAAATTCATGAGGGAACAACCTTGTTCACCAGTAAAGGTCACCCTAATTAATCTCAGTTTGCCAATAAGACTGGTCCTGCTCCATACTCCTCTAATCCTGTCTCTTATTCCCCTAGCCTTCAGAATCATAATCAAGTGATGTTCAATAATAAAGGAAGCTCATACCCTACAAATAATTTCAAGCAGAGGAAGAATCAGCTGTATAGTGATTACTGCAGTTTCTAAGGTCATACTAGGGAAACCTGCTATAAGCTTCATGGCTACCCCTCAGATTTCAAATCCAAAAAGAAGCATCCTTCAGCAAACTCAGCTGCTTATACTGGAGAGAATCAGTTCTCCAACAACGCTATGCCAATCTATGGGAATTCTTCAACATCACAAGCAGTAGGTCATCTCACCAACAACCAGTTTGCTCAGAACCGGCTTGCTCAGACTGCAATAAGTGGAATCCCTCAATTTACACAGGAACAGTACAATCAAATCATGCAGATGCTTGGAAAAGGAAGTAAGGATATTGGCTTAGCCATGGCAGCATGTATGATACAAAATGCAACCCTTCCTGAAGATAAGCCTAAGGGGATAATTGACACTGGAGCTTCTAATCATATGGTGTATAGGATTGATATGTTGTTTGATTTAAAACACTTGGGACGGACTAATGTAGGGAAAGTGTGTCTACCTACAGGAGAGCTAGCCACAGTAAGACATCTAGGCTCCAAATACATATTTCCAGGCCACAAGATAACTAATGTAATGCATATACCTGAGTTTAGATACAATATGTTATTTGTCTCAAAGATTACAAAGGAGCTGAAGTATGTAGCTATGTTCTTTCCTGACTTTTGTATATTTCAGGATCTCTTCAGTAGACAGGTGAAGAGGATTGGTAAGGAAGACTATAGATTGTATGTGCTCACATCTGGGAGTATAATACAAGCAATGGAGGATGCACCTACTACAAGAAATTCAAGTTCTGTTCCAAAATCTCTCACTGTAAATACCACTGAGTATACTAGAATAAATGTTTCCCTATGGAATAGGAGGCTAGGTCATATACCTTTGGATATACTAAAGAAAGTAAGTGAATTTCAGTCTGTGAAATTTGATGATACTGAACACCATTGTACTGTCTGCCCAGTTGCTAAGCAAACAAGATTACCCTTTCCTCTGAGTACTTCCACTACTCATTCTAACTTTGATATCATTCATGCTGATGTGTGAGGCCCTTACAGGGTTCCTACCTATGATGGAAGAGATATTTTTTAACTATAGTTGATGATCATTCTAGATTCACATGACTCTATCTATTACCCTCAAAAACTGAAGTAATTGTAATTCTTAGGAACTTTTTCTTAATGGTTAAAGCTATTCATTCCTCTACTGTCAAAGTCCTAAGAACAGACAATGGCTGTGAGTTTTTTAATACTCAAATGACATAACTGCTCAAGTCACTAGGCATCACTCATCAAAGCTCTTGTGTTTACACTCCATAACAGAATGGAGTGGCTGAGAGAAGGCACAGGCATATACTCAATGTAGCAAGGACACTCAGATTCCAAGCCTCAGTTCCACTCAGATTCTGGGGAGAATATGTTACTACTGTAGCTTATCTTATAAACAGGCTACCTACCTCAACACTTAAAGGTAGAACACCATATGAAATATTGCATGGTGCTCCTGCTTCTCTCACTCATTTGAGAGTGTTTGGCTGCCTAGGCTATGTGTCAGAGGTAAGAAGAATTGATAAATTTGCTCCTAGAGCTGTTCCTGCAGTTGTTTTTGAATATTCTATGGTTCAAAAGGGCTATAAGATGTATATACTAGTCTCCAGGGAATTTATAGTCAATAGAGATGTGGTGTTCAAGGAGGATGCCTATCCCTTCAGACACACTATCTCTCCCATATCATTAGTATTTTCTATTTTAGAATTCTCCCCTGACACTAGTTCTGGAAGCAATATAACAGTATCTCCTCAAAATACTATAGACCTATCTAATACACAACCTGCTGATCCCTTAGTGTCTGCTGAAATTCCAAACTTATCAGCTGCTTCAGACACCAGTACATCACCAGATATAGAGTTCTCTACTGAGGCTTCAGCACCAGTGCCTCATCATTAAGTACATGAACCTAGCAGAAAATCTCTAAGAGTGTCTAAACCACCACTGTGGATGAAGGACTTTGTGGTTTCAACTCATAGGAAGTCCAACTGTTGTTATCCCATATCAAACTATGTGAGCTACAACAATATTTCTTCTTCCTACAGTGCTGCACTCAGTGCCTACTTATATATTATTGAACCACAGTCCTACAATGAAGTAGTTCAAAATCCTAAATGGATTGCTGCTATGAAGTTAGAAATTACAGCACTAGAGGAGAACAAGACTTGGAGCATTGTTGATTTTCCAGAAGGAAAGGTGCCTATTGGATACAAATGGGTTTTTAAAATCAAATATACAGCCTCATGAGCAGTAGAAAGATACAAAGAAAGTCTAGTGGCTAAAGGTTACAGTCAACAAGAAGGACTGGACTATACGAAAATTTTCTCCCCTGTGGCCAAGATGGTCACAGTCAGGTCAGTTATAGCAGTTGCACCAGCTAAGCATTGGCACATCTTTCAAATGGATGTGCACAATGCCTTTCTTCAAGGGGATTTGCTTGAAGAAGTGTACATGGACATCACACAAGGTTTTTCTACCCAGAGAGGGACATACAAAGTATGTCGATTATACAAATCATTATATGGCCTCAAACAGGTACCACGATAGTGGAGCAAGAAGCTAACTGATGCCTTGCTACAACTTGGTTTCACTCAAAGTTATTTTGATTACTCCTTATTCACTAAGAAAGTGCAGGACAGACCGGTGCTTGTCTTAGTCTATGTTGATGATCTTTTGATTACAGGGAGCTGTCCTCAGCTTATTATGCAGACTAGATGTGATCTGCAACTCAAGTTCAAGATGAAAGATCTTGGTGAGCTTAAGTTTTTCTTAGGCATTGAGTTTGCCAGATCAAGGGAGGGTATTATCATGAATCACAGAAAATATTCTCTAGAACTAATTGCTAAGCTGGGACTTGGAGGAGCTAAACCTGCTAGTGCTCCATTAGAGCACAATCAAAAGCTCACCTCTGCAGACTATGGCAACTTCATCAACACTCAAAGCACAGACAAAGACAATGCACATACAGATCATCTGCTACCTGATGCTAGCCAATATCAAAGGCTAGTAGGGAGACTTGTGTGTTTGACAATGACCAGAGCAGACATTGCCTTTGCTGTTCAGGTCCTTATCCAGTTTATGCATAAGCCCAAGCAATCTCATATGGAAGTTGCACTAAGGGTAGTAAGGTACATCAAGAGTGCACCTGGCCTAGGATTGATGATGCCCTCTGAAAGCTCTGGAAAACTAAGAGCCTACTATGACTCAGACTGGGGAGGCTGTGTGCAGACTAGAAAGTCTGTTATAGGCTATCTAGTGAAGTTTGGAAATGCCTTAGTCTCTTGGAAGTCAAAGAAGCAAGACACTGTGGCAAGGAGTTCTGCAAAAGCAGAGTTCAGAAGCATGGCTTCAGTAGTGGTTGAATTAACCTGGTTAACACGTCTATACAAAGAATTAGAAGTGTAGGTTGAAGTTCCTATTGATTTATACTGTGACAGCAAGGCTGCAATCTGGATTGCAGCCAACCCTATATTCCACGAACGCACAAAACACATTGACATGGATTGTCACTTTGTGAGAGAAAAAATTATTCAAGGTTTGGTAAAGACACACTATGTTTCTACAAAAGAAAAACAAGATGATCTATTGACCAAGAGTCTGGGAAAGCCACAACATGATTACCTACTATCCAAGCTGGGGTTGAAAGATGTGTTTCAACCATCAACTTGAGGGAGGGTGTTGAAGAATCGAGTATGAGCCAAAACAGTCAAGCAGCTCTTCCAGCTTATTCTGTTAGGCAGTTAGGACCTTAGGTGACAGCTGTTACCAGCTAAGTTAATAGAGGTAGTTAGTGGAAATTAGTTAGAGTTGGTTAGATGTACTTGTATATATACATAGCTTCTGTACAAAAGTTAGTAGCAAATTTCATTATATGAAATGAGTTCATTCTTTTCTGCTTTGCTTTCATTTCTTCTCTCTAACTCGATCAATTAGTTTTATAATTCAACAAATATATTGTTCAATTTTAGCAAGGGATTCTAGTCTTGCTAAATTTAGTGAGTAATAATCTCTTATTCTTCCTAAAAGGCTATATAGCTCCTCGCTAATTTTGAACTATTTAGGGAGATTGGTCCCGCACTAATAATATTCTAGTACCAATGTAGTTCTTCAACAATCTAACACCAAAACACAGGAAGCTGTTCGAACTCAATATTAGAGGTCGATACTCGTGCTACCCAATCTCAATTTCACATGTTAAATTATTAGTCTAGTTAGTGATTGGAAGAGGAGAGGCAAGTATGAATTTTAACTAGATTAAGAAATTACTTTTAAAGTATCTATTAGGAGGAGTTATGTCTGTTGAGAAATAATTATCTTAACAGATTCTAAAGGTATATATTATAAACACCTGCCATTTGCCTCCTAAATGTACACACACCGAATTTTATTTTACCAACAGTTTACTTCTCTTCTTGAACTCAAAATATTCCCACCGTATTATTAAAAAAATTCGACCTAGTTGTTGTACTTGTATTTCGTTTGACTTTACAAAATCTATCCATCACCAACATAGTGGGGGAAGAGTAGTAGGAAACGACCAAAATATGCTTTTCATAAAAATCAAATGCCTGTTTCTAACTAATTCCAGAATGATGTAGTTGACAATTGACACTTAGCAAGATTTGCATATCTAATTGTCATTATCCAAGACCAACCAACCAAGCTGTCGAAGTGAAAAAAAGAAAGAAGTAATTTAAGACTTTCAAAAATAAAAAGCTAAAATTAATGTACTGCACAAGCTACATTCATTTTCTTTATGAAAGAGAAATAACATTGGGTGACAAAGTATACACATTCAGAACAATTATACTCATCTCAATCAAAGAATTCAAACAAACACCACAAATCTTTCCTTTTATCTCCTATCGAATTGATAGTTTTGAAGGAATATACAGTAATTATAATAAAAAAGAGTGAAATTTTAAAAAAAAATGTAAACATGAAATAAATCACACATTATCAACATGCTTGTCGTTCCAACAAGACAAGTCTTAACATGGTAGAAAGTCCCATACTTTCACCATTATAATTCTTGACTTAGTTAAATTTTAGGTTCAACTCCTCTTGAGACCCAATGAAAGAAAAGAAAAGAAAAAAAACTTAAACAAAAAAGTGATTTTTTTTTGTACAAAGAGATCTCGCTCTAGAGAAAAATAAAACAATCCAAGGCAATAAGAGGATTGTTAATGTCCTCCATGAGAAAGGAGTCCAAATCGTGACTTGATTTCACTTCTCCAATTTCCATTTCATCGATCTTTGGAGAAACCTGAAGTGCATTTCTCATTTTTCCTTCACGTTTTGGAGTAATTGCTGGCTGATTATTATTGATATGGTTCTCTCTTCTCAAAGACGAGGATCTTGATAAAATATTCCCATTATTCCCTTTGGAAACAACCGATCTTCTAAACGAGCTGTCACCGTTCAAATTTGAGGGAAATCTTCGACTTGGAGATGGTGACTTAAGGGTTGTTCTATTAGGAAAATGATGATATGTAGAAGTAGCATTTAGAGTATTGTTACCAATATTTCCTCCCTTGAGTTGTTGATCAGGTTCTTTTCTAAAACTCTTTTGTCGAACTATTGTTGGCGAATTGGCACGTGGCCTTTTCTTAGGGGTTGTCGAATTGCACTCCCTTCGAGGACTAGGTGGTTTCGATAAAGAGGATGATGATGATGATGATCGCAACATGGTTGATGACATACTTTGAGTAACACAAGTAGTTCCTTTATTTATTTTCTTGATGTCAAGTATATGGTCGTGTTCTTGGGCACAAGATAATAAGAAGTCGTTCGAGAAAGAACGATCCTTGAAACAAGAGGATGAAGAGGAGGAAGATGACGACGACAAAGATGAAGATAATGTTGTGTTAGTCACAATAGAGGAAAACGAAGAAAGAGATACTGAAGAAGATGATGAAGAAGGAGAAGAAGAGACACGTTTTTGAATAGTTGAAGAAGAAGAAGGAAGAGAAATTTTTGGAGATATGGGAGCTTGTGAAATCACAAGCTTATCTCTAACACATTCATGGTTATCAAGGTGATTATCTTCTTCTTGGAAATCTTTTTGGGGGTTGCATTTACTAATGCAAGAACCCATAGTGGGAAAGGTAGGAGGAATTGAGAATTAGAAGAAGAATAGAATTGATGGGAAAATGTTTGAATGGTAAACGTTGATAAGTCTATTTTTATATGAATTAATACATTATATGAACGTGGAAAGCATATAGTTCAATATTGGGGAGGAGGGAAAAAGTGCAAAGGTGGAAGCTTTTGCTTTTCACCAAATATATTTGAATTATGTAGCCGGGTATAATGGATATCCGTTATATAACGGTTATATGAAGCAAAATGATGGGTTTTTTTCACTTTTCCTTTCTGCCTTTTGGAATGTGCAAATTGAAACCTTAACCAAGTTACTAGGTTGGCTTCTACTTTTAATTTGCAGGAGTCCGATTAGGAGAATATTGTTAATTTCTTATTGTATTTTGAATATTTTTACTTATTATTTTTTTCATTCACAAAGCTGCTACTCCTTACGTATTATATTTAATGACTCAGTTTGATTTTCCAAAGTCGAACTAACTCAATTTCTTGAGAGCCTACATCTAATTACTAGTTAACTTATTTGAATTACCTTCATTAGTAACACGCTCTAAGATCTTTTTAGTTTGAATTAGAGAATAATACATAATGTTGAAAAAATGTCGCCAAAGAGGCGAAGATTTACTAATATTTAATCCTTACAATTAAAAAAAATCTTACGGATATATTGAAATATTAATTTGATAATGTTTAAGTTTGAAAACTTTTAATTTTGTTTATCCGTAAAACTGTAAAATTGAATTTATACGTGGTTTATAGACAAGTGAATTAATTTGATCCTAAAATAATAGATGAATTAGACAAAAATATAAGACTTAGCCTTGTAATTAAATGATACAACAAATATCTTGATCCCGGGCGCAGAGCTTCCAGGGGCAATAAGAAGAGTATAAATAAGCTAGAAAGCAAAGTGTTATTGATCTTTTCATAGAATAATTTGTATGCTTGTTAAAGAATTCGTGTCCTTTACAATGATAATAAAGCTCACTATTTATAGTTGTACATAGAGAACAAGGTCCTAGGATCAAGCACATCTTTAATGACAATTATGAGTGCCATTGAAGAATGTGTAACGATAGGCAGTGAATGTCATATTCCTTGTGACGGGCAGTGTACTTAATGCTATAGAATATTCCTCATTAAATGCTACCGGGCGGTAGACATTTATTATATCTTTATGAGTATCATTCTCTCCAGTAACAGATGAGACTGTTGCCTCCGGATTCAACTACCTTCTATATTCGGCTCCACATGTCACTTTCTCATGTGATCATTTAATATAAACATATTTTACCTTATAAAGATAGTCCCCATACTTTTCGGTGGCATAACTTTGTGTCACCGGGAAGTTGGTAGAAACACCTTTTTTGACAAAAAATTCTCTGACCCCCTGTGAAAAATTTCTGACGGTTGATTAGACGCACGTCTCACTGCATTTAATGCCCCGAACACGCGTCATCCCATGATTTAGCATCACTTTTGCCCGTTATCGAGGTAATTATGGCCACATTTTTAGCCGTCTATACCTTTACTTATACGCATCAAATTTCATCATTTACACTTCATAATTCTCTAAACTTTCTAAAACTTTCTTTACTCAACTCGTACTTTGTCTTTAACCTTGCTTTAACTTTCTTCTTGAGAGAAAAATCTTCCTTCCTTTCTAATAAAAAATGGCCTCTTCTTCTAGAAACCCTAGTTCTTCAAAGAATAAAGGTAAAACTGATGATGATTCTCCTCATATAGTGAGCTCCATCATCCCATAGAATCTTGTCACTACTAAAGATTTTGAAGAGAAGTATCCTTCTACTCATCCGCGTACATGGGCCGTTAGCGTATACCATTCTTCCATCCGTACTTCCAGTATCCCTGCTGTGAAGGAAGACTGCCATTGTCAAGGTTTAGACATTATCGATCCCAACCTGGCGGAGCGGATAACCTTATCCAAGATGGGTTTTATGTATGTTTATACATAACTTCACTTTGGGACCATTTTCTCTGAGTGGAGAGCCTGACTCCATCATCGTGGAGTTCTGCATCCTCTACCAGGTGTGCTTGGCTCAAGTATGTCCTTCTGTGTGGAGGACAGTCGCTTGTCTTAGGCTCCTGTGCCAAGAGACAGGAGAAGAGCTAACCCTAGCTCGATTGATGAACATTTATTCCCCCAAGATCTTCCGTGGGGGAATGATAAATATTAGCAAGCACGACCACCATGCTCTTCTATCCAACATGGATGATGACAACGACCGTGGGTGGATGGAACAGTTTGTTTTAGTCGCCACAAGTGAAATCATCTCGGCCACGACTTCATCCTTTCTGGAATTATGGAACCGCACTCGTAAGTTTATAATTTTTTTTTCTTCCATTAAAAATCATTCCACATCATTATTGACCCTTCTTCTTTCGCTTATTTCAGCGACTCGGTGGGTACCACCAAGGGTTGAAGGCTTGGGATAGTGGGTCCAGAAAATTTTGGACGTTACTACGCCTGAGACCTGCACGTGGAAAGAACTGGCCCTTAAATACGGGTGGAAGGCCAAAAATCATGGTAAGTCAAACTCTTCTTGCTTTTAACTTTTCGTGTAAGGAAGTTGTTTAACCTTTCTCTCCTGTTGAATTCAGGTCTAACCCGGGGCTCAGTTGTCGTCCTCGGGGAGGACGTTTTGGCTAATCCTGTTGCTGTGGCAAGGCTGCTGCAGGAATCTTTTACACATACAGGTGTCTCCGGGCCTGCTTCTGGTGCGAGTGCTTCTTATAGAAGAACTCAAGCGCCGAGCGACTTCCCTCGTTGTTGAAACAATATATGCAATGTTCAACATGAGGAGAAAAACCTTGGAAGAGGCTAAAGAGGGTGTCATTGACTTTGATTCCGAAATCGCTAAAGCCCGTGAGCAGGAGTTAGCTGCTAAAAGGTCTTTCGGCCAGGCCTGATGCTTCCAATTCTTCTGGTTCCGGTTCTGAATTCTTGGGAACTGAAGAGGAACTGGAAGGCGATGATGCTAAAGTCCAAAATGACGAAGTCCAAGATATCAAACCGGCGGTGGATCTACCCACTTCTCTCTAGGGCGCGGATGCTTCTCTTCCTCCGAGTTCTGGAGATGCAATATCTTAGTTTTTGATTTTCTTTTCCAACTTTTGTACGTGTGCCGTTTGGCACATTTATTGTAAATAAAAACACTTTTTCGTTCAAGTATTGTATAAGTTTTCCTTTATGCGTATTTTTGTTTAAGTGTTTGTGCAAGTTTTACTATTTGCGTTTGATCATGCAAGCTTTCGGGTGTATTTTTCCTCGAAGGCATTTAGATTCCGGGCATAAGTTCATCTGAAACCAACCCTTTAACGTGAGGATTTTCATAAGAGAGGGCCCTCTTATGTTTACGGTGCTCTTGAAGAGGACATCTCTTGTTCATTACGACACTGACATTTGAAGTACTTGTTTAACTTTCAAATGATAAAATAAATTCATCGTTCAGACAAGAAACAAGATAGAAATAAAAGGACTTTACTTTATTCCTTTAATTTTCAAAAGTACATAAGCATTCGTTTTGCTAAAACGAAATTGTCATTTCTTGTGGCTAACTTGTACAACTTGTTTCTACGGGGTTGGTCGCACAGTCCCCGGTCTCTATGATACAACTATGCTTTTGGGTTTCGTATTTCGGTCGAAGCGGTAGTCGTTGTTGCCTTATCCTCATATCATCCCCCCCCCCCAGTGTTCGAATGTGAAAAATTCAAATTTGAATATTGGAAGTTTTACACCTTCGAAGATTCCACTAATGAATGGCTAGATAATCTTCAGTTCGGTAACAAACTTCACTTCCCCTTAGGAATTTATGCCATTGAGCTAAAGATTATCTAACAATCCCAGTGGCTTGCACTTGTGAACGGTCGGATAATCTTTGTTTAATAGCAAACTTAACTTCCCGGTAGGAACTTTGCTATCGAGCAAAAGACTATCTAACTGCTCCGGAGTGGTTCTTTGCTTATGTGCCTTGTCATTAAAAGGTCTTATTGTTTCTGTTGAATCTTTCGTAGTATGCTTTCCGTTGCTGCCTCGTTAAAAAACTTGCCAGAAAAACCCAATTGGGACAAAAACTAGACGAAGGGAAAAAACGTGCAGCACATACTTTTAGTACAGGTAATGTTCATCAGCAATAGTATCTCTTGAGGTATGCCACATTCCAGTTGCTTGGCGACTTTTCTCCATCTTGATTCTCCAACTTGTATGATCCTTTCCTGGTGACAGTTGAAACCCGGTAAGGGGCCTTCCCATGTTAGACCTAGCATCCCTGCATTGAGCTCTCGGATGTTCTGAGTCACTTTCCTTAAAACCAAGTCTTCCACTTTGAAATAACGGAGGTTGGCTCTTCGATTGTAATATCTTTCTATTCTCTACTTTTGGGCTGCCATCCTTATATGTGCCAAGTTCCTGCGTACATCGAGCAACTCCAAATTGACCAACATTGCTTCATTGTTTGTTTCTTTATTCGGCCGAAAATATGTTAGGGTAGGCTCCCCTACTTCCACTGGGATCAGCGCTTCTGTTCCGTATACAAGGGAGAAATGAGTGTCTCTCGTGCTTGCTTTGGCCATTGTTCGGTACGCCCATAATACACCTGGCAGTTCCTCAAGCCATTTACCTTTAACTGCTTCTAATCTCTTTTTGAGATTTTGTATAATCACGTTGTTCGTTGATTCTGCTTGACCTTTCGCGCTAGGGTGATAGGGTGAAGATGTGATCCTTTTGACTTTCAAGTTTTCAAGGAACTTTGTGACCTTTGCGCCTATAAATTGTGGCATGTTATCGTAGGCTATCTCTTTTGGTATCTCAAATCTACAAATTATGTTCTCCCACAAGAAATCCACCACTTCACGTTCACTGATCTTTTGATAAGGACCTACTTCAACCCACTTAGAAAAATAGTCAGTTAATATCAAAAGAAACCTTACCTTACCAGGGGCCGATAGTAGTTGTCCAACGATATCCATTCCCTACTTCATGAACGGCCATGGAGAAAAAACTGAGTGCAATGGTTCTGCTGGTTGATGTACCAACGGTGCGTAGCTTTGACACTTATCACATTTTTGAACATAAGCTTTGGCATCTTGTTCCATATGGGGCCAATAATATCCTGCCCTTACTAATTTTAGTACTAAGGAATCTGCGCGAGTGATTTCTGTAGATCCCTTCGTGGACTTCTCGCATAACATCGGGCTAGCGGGCCCGACATCAGGAGTCCAAACTCCTGATGTCGATTTTGACACCATCACTGCTTCTTTGGTTGCCAAAGGTAATAATCCCGGACTAAAATCAGCCACAAAGCCGGCCAAAACCTATGACTTAATCGCAGTCCAAAGTATATATTCTATGTCGAATTTGCTCATTTCGACAACCCACTTGGCCAACCTACCCGAAATTTTGGGTTTATGAAGGATATTTCGCAGGGTAAAGGTGGTCACCACAGTTATCAGGTGACATTAGAAGTAAGGCCTTAGCTTTCGAGCAGCGACTACGAGGGATAAGGCCAACTTCTCTAGATGTGGGTAGCGAGTTTCTGCTCCCGTTAAAAATCTACTAACGTAATAAATGGGAGATTGTGTACCTTCGTCCTCACAGACTAAGAAGGCTCTTACCGCTACCTCCAAGACTGCTAGGTAGATTAACAGGTTTTCGCCTTCCTTTAGTTTTGATAGTAACAAAGGGCTTGACAAATACCTTTTCAAATATCTCAAAGCCTGCTAACATTCCAGGGGTCCATTCAATGTTGTTCTTCTTTTTGAGTAGTGAGAAGAAATGATGGCATTTCTCTAAAGACCGGAAAACGGACCTACTTAAAGCGGTCAATCTCCCCGTGAGCCTTTGAACCCTTTTTACACTTGATAGCTGGTCCGGGATGTCTTTGATGGCTTTGATTTTATTGGGGTTAACCTCAATTCCCCTTTGTGACACCATGAATCCCAAGAACTTCCCATAGCTGACCCCGAACGCATACTTCTCGCGGTTAATCTTCATGTTATGCTTCCTTAAGATGTCAAAAGTTTCTTGCAAGTGCTTAAGGTGATCACCTATGTTCAAAGACTTAACAAGCATATCGTCTATGTAAACTTCCATGGTTTTCCGTATTTTCTTTTCAAACATTTCGTTCACGAGCTGTTGATAAGTGGCTCCAACGTTCTTTAGCCCGAAAGGCATCACATTATAGCAATATGTGCCGAAATGTGTTATGAACGAAGTTTATTCTTGATCCTCCTAGTTCATCTTAATTTGGTTGTACCTAGAGTAAGCATCAAGGAAAATCATTAACTCATACCTGGTTGTTGCATCAATCATTTGATCAATGTTCGGCAATGGGAACGAGTTTTTTGAGCACGCCTTATTTAAGTCCTTATAGTTACACACATGTGAAATTAATTCTTCTTCTTTGGAACTACTACTACGTTATCTAGCCAGTCTAGATATTTTACCTCTCGGATTGAACCGATATCAAGCAGGCGAGTTACCTCTCTTTTGACAAATTTATTTCTGGCCTGGGCAATAGGATATTTTTTCTATCTTACCGGAGGAATGCTGGGATCCAAGCTTAGCTTGTGTATGGTCACTTCCAGCGGGATACCTGTCATATCCGCATGCGATCACGCAAAACAATCGACTTATGAAATTCAATAAATCCAGACCTGAGTTCGGGGTGCAGTCCTGTCCCCAAGTAGAATTTCCTCTCTAAGAACTTTTCGAATAATGCAACTTGCTCAAGTTCTTCCACTGTGGACTTTGTTGCGTCCATCTCTTCTGGTACCTGGAAATACCTTTGCACCCGATAATATTCTCACGCTTCTTCCCCTTGGTTGACTCTGCTTAACTCAGGAACAAGCTTTGGTTCCTGTAATTGCTATGCTGCATGCTCCTTCCCTTTGCTACTGGAGACTGAAATTTCATTCATCTCCCTTGCTTCCGGTTGGTCACCTCTTATTTGTTTAATTCCCTCGAGAGTTGGGAATTTTAGCAACTAGTGATATGTCGATGGCACAACCTTCATCTCGTGCAAGCATGGTCTACCTAGGATAATATTGTAGCCCATATCGCCATCCACCACCTCGAAAAAGTTCGTCTTCATCACCCCTTCGGAATTCGTGGGCAGCAAGATCTATCCTCTGGTTGTCCGCTTCCTAGGTTGAACTCGACGAGGAGTTTTGTGGCCAGAATGATGCTTCCGGTGAGCTTGGCTTTCTCTTATACACTCCATTGTATAATATTGGCCGAACTTCCTGGATCCACTAGAACACGCTTAATTTTAAAATCTAATACATTTAAAGAGATTACCAATGCATCGTTGTGCGGTAGCATCAATCCATTTGTGTCTTCCTCTGTGAAAGTAACGTAGTCTTCAGCGACTTCTAGGAGCCTCTTGCTGTAGGTTACTGACACCTTCGTCTTTTTTGCCGTCGAGAATATAACCCCATTAATCTCGTTCCCCCTAAAAATCATGTTGATCGTCAGGCACAGGGAATCTTCTCCTGCTTTTGATGGTTCCGTATTGTCACAATTGCGACTGTAGTTGTTTTTAGCCCGGTCGCTTCAAAATTCCCTGAGATGGCCATTTTTCAGCAATTTCGCCACCACTTCGTGCAGGTGTCGCCAGTCCCCAGTCCGGTGACCATTTGTCCCGTGGTATTCGTACCACAATATTAGATCCCTCTGGCTAGGATCGCATCTCATTGGCTTCGGTAACCATGCATCTTTAATGTTCCTCATAGCCAACACCAACTCCACTACACTAACGTTGAAGTTATATTCTGAAAGTCTGGGGTTGGAAGAATCCCGAGAACCTGATGTTTCCTTGTCCTACAATGGCATGTTCTCTCGGCGGCGATCAGATCTCCTATCGGTAACGAACCTATCCACCGATCCAAAACCTCTGACGTGTCCTTCGGCCCGTTCATAGGGAAAAAATTGACTCCTAGAACACCGTCGATTTGTGTCAAATTTGTCTTTTGATTTCTCTTTATCCTTCTCTAGGTAACGACCCTTAACCGACATCGGGAAACCAAGATAATCATCCTCAATCCTTATCTTTTACTCGTACTGGTTGTGAACATCCACCCAAGTTGTCACCTGGAACTCAAGAAAACTTTCTTTCAACTTCCGGGAAGCCTCGAAACTTCTCGGATTCAGACCCTTTATGAATGCTTCAGCCACATATTCATCCGGAACGTCCGGTCGCAACATTCTTTCCTTCTGGAACCTGGGTACAAACTCCCGCCGCAACTCGGATAACACGACCCAAAATCCAACTAGTCTTGATGAAACCTAACCCAATCCGCCAGGTAAGCCAATTAACAACTATCTAATATAATGAGATTTATTAAGGAAAAGAAATGATAATATACTGCTTTTATACAAGAATTTATCAAAGAATGATAGTACAAATCATGAGCTTCTAAGATATAGAGTTTACAAAGCTGGTTTAAAATAAAATACACCATCTGTCTGAAATATACATGAATAGATCTGAAATACTAAAGCTACCAAGATCAAGAGGCAGCTATGACTGGAATGCAGGTATATATTCAGATCCGTCTCCCGTCGTATGCGGCTACATCAATATCCAACATCTACATGCAAGGTGCAGAAGTGTAGTATGAGTACAACCGACCCCATGTACTCAATAAGTAACAAACCTAACCTTAGGTTAAAAGTAGTGACGAGCTGGAACAAGGGTCAGAGTCCAACTCCAATAACCAGCAACAGTTCATAACAATATAATAAAGATGGTACAAGAAATAACTCAACTGATTCACAGTTATGGAAAATAGGCATGCTTTTCAAGTATAATAGTAGATCCCAGATCTTTCACCGAAAACCTCAAAAATATATGAATAAGTTTAAAAACTGCGATTTTCCCAAAAAAAAACCTTTAAACAATAAATAAGGTATTTCTTTTTCAGATAGCATGAGGAAAATACATCTTTATGCCTACATGTCAATATACAGGTGAAATCATGAATGTCACCAATACCGGGTAGTATGAGGAAATGCATCTCTATGCATGTATCTCAAGTACGCATGTGAAATGTAATGCATCTCAATGATGAACTCATGTACTCACACTCTCAGAGTACTCAATCTTACTGCACTATGCGGGGAGGTCCAACCCAGGGAAGATCCATCCCTCAATATAAATAGCAACTAACAGTCAGTCACACAGTACTGTATAGGGCCAATCCAGCCGAGGGAACTCCATCCCAATTATAAAAGTATAGGGCAACTCCATGCCCAGGGAACTCCATCCCAAATATGAATATATAGGGCAACTCCATGCCTAGGAAACTTCATCCTAAATATAATATCCACTGCGCTCACTGTGGGTATGCAGACCACGGAGGGGCTCCTTCAGCCCAAGCGCTATAAGCCAGGTCCATGCATAAATAAATAAAAACATGTTGCGGCTTGCAACCCGATCCCATAACATCCTCACAATCAGGCCCTCAGCCTCACTCAGTCATCAATATCTCCAGTCTCTCGGGCTCACAATGTCATAAAACTATCTCAAAATGATGATATGATATATCAATAAATGACAACAGAGACTGAGATATGATATGCAACGAATGAATTTGTCTGAGTATGAAATTACAATTTAAACATATAATTCGACAGTAGAAATGATCTCAATGGGTCCCAATAATACCAGCATTTGCCTAAGCATGATTTCTAACATGAATCACAACTCAGTTTCTCTAACACATGAAAAATACATGGAAAAATACAAGTTAATTAACTAACAACTCAACAGAATCGACTAAGTTTCAATTTCTACGGTGCACGCCCACACGCCCCTCACCTAGCATGTGCGTTACCTCCAAACACATCACATAACACGTATAATCAAGGTTCATACCCTCAGCTCCAAGTTTAGAAGTGTTACGTACCTCAAACAAGATAAATCCAATACCGAGTAAGCCAAGCGATGCTCCAAAAATGCCATCACATGCGTACCGACCTTCGAACGGCTCGAAACTAGCCAAAAGCAACTCAAATACATTAAATAATGCCAAACAAACCCAATCGATAAAGGTCGAATCTTTAGTCAAAAGCCCAAAATCAACCCAAAAGTTCAACCCGAGCCCACACCTTGAAACTCGATGAAACTTATAAAATCCAAGAACTCATTCAATTACGAGTCCAACCATACTAGTTTAACTCAAATCCGACTCCGAATCAATGTTCAAAACTCTCTATGAAACTTTAGGCTAAAACCTAATTTGTCTTTATAATTCATAATCGAATTACCAAAAACGAAGATAGAATCATGAAATATAATCAAAAGAGGGTAGAGAACACTTACCCCAATCCACGTGGTTAAAATCACTCCAAATATCGCCTCCATCCGAGCCCCAGATCTCAAAATATGATAATAGAACCAAAACCTCGATTTATAGGTTCTTCCCAGCAGTTATCGCATTTGCGAACCAAATTTCCGCTTTTGCGGACCTGCACATGCGGCCCAATATTCGCTTCTGTGAACAAACCAAACTCAACAGCCATCGCTTCTGCAGAACACCACTTTGCACCTCTACGCCCGCAGGTGAGGCTCTGCCATCGCACCTGCGCCATACCTCGCCCCTGCAATCTAAGTTCCGCTTTCAGTTTTGCTTCTACGGAACACCAACTCGTATCTGCGCGCCCGCAAGTGCGTCTCTGCCATCGCACCTGCATATCTGCGGAGCCCTACTGCCAGTTCCGTTTTTGCTCCTGTGACTCCTTTGTCGCTTCTACGACCATCGCACCTACGCAAACCAGCCGCATGTGCAATCACACTAGATCCTGCCACCATCAACTTTAGCCAAAAATGATCCAAACGATCCGAACCTCCTCTGAAACTCACCCAATCCCCTCGGGACCCGGTCTGAATATACCAACAGGTTCCATAACGTAACACGAACCTACTAGAGTCATCAAATCACACATAACAACATCGAAATGACGAATCACACCTTAAATCAAACTTAAATGAACTTTGAACTTTCAACTTCCAAAACTCGCATTGAAACATTGCAAATCAACTCGGAATGAACTCAAATTTTGCACACAAGTCCCAAATAACATAACGAAGCTATTACAATTTTCGAAACCACAATCCGAACCCGAAATCCATAAAGTCAACTCTCGGTCAAACTTATAAACTTTCCAAACCTTTAAATTTTCAACTTTCGCCAATTAATGTCGAATCCTTCTAAAATATCCTAATGCAAATCCAGGTATATACCCGAGTTCAAAATCACCATACAGACCTAGCGGAACCATCAAAACTCCATCCCGGGGTCAAATTCACAAAAGTTAAACTTAATCACCTCTTCCAACTTAAAGCTTCAATCATGAAATTTATTCTTCCAAATCTATTCCGAATAACCTGAAAATCAAAACCAACAATTTACACAAGTCATAATATATCATATGGATCTAATCTTACCCTCAAACTATGGAGCTAACTGCAATTGATCGAAACGACCGGTCTGGTCATTACATCAGATTCTCCTTCTGCAATCTTGAATATATCGGCCTTTCGGGCCTGTACCTTTCTGGTCCTGGCATGGGCCTTGATGAAAGAATATGCGAGCATCTTGAAGGAGTCTATGGAATGATTAGGCAAAAGTGAAAACCACATCAAGGCTCTCTTCGTGAGAGTCTCCCCGAATTTCTTCAGCAAAACTGACTCAATCTCGTGCAGAGCTAAATCGTTCCCCTTCACCGCCGTTGTATAGGTAGTGATATGCTCTTGAGGATCTGAAGTCCCATCATATTTCGGCACGTCTGGCATTTTAAACCACTTTGGGATCAATTCTGGTGCCACGCTTGGTTTGTACGACAATCGTGTGTACTTCTTTGAGTCCGGCCCTTTCAGCACTGGTGGTGCGCCCGAAATTTGATCAATGTGGGCGTGCACTTTCCTCATAAACCACATGAGTTCAATTTTGAATGGATCGCTCTTGTTATTGTGACCGGATCCGCTCCCCCGGCTCTATTAAAGCCCACCTCACCCCTCGGGGTGTTGTTGTCGACCCTCTGTGTTGTTTGATTTGTGGGAGCACCGGGAGGAACTGGACCTCGTCCATTCACGTTACTGGAAACACCCGATAATGTTTGCTTCAGCTCTGTCATAACCTTATCATGTCGTGTGAGATAGCCTAAAATGGCCTCTTGTTTCTCCTGCAAGACCCTTACTGCTTCGATGATGTGCTCTTCTTCAACATCATCAAGAGTCTCCTCTCGAACATGTCATAATTGTATGCCGTGGAGCAGCGTGGCCTCGTTCTCCTCACTGCGCGTATCACTGATTAAATCCTCCTACTGAAGCTGATTTCCTTGGCTCTCAAGGTTGTGTGTGTTGTTACCACCATTATCTGCCATTTTCTATTATTGTTTGCTAAGAACAAATAATCAAACGCGTTAGTAAAAAAGGCAAGGACCAACTTAATTACACAACTGTCTAAGACCCACGGTGAGTGCCAAACTGTTTACCCGTAAAATGGTACAGTTGAATTTATACGTGGTTTATAGACAAGTGAATTAATTTGATCCTACAATAATAGATGAATTAGACAAAAATGTAAGACTTAGCCTTGAAATTGAAATGATACAACATATATCTTGATCCCGGGCGCAGAGCTTTCGGAGGCAATAAGAACAGTATAAATAGGCTAGAAAGTAAAGTGTTATTGAGCATTTGATAGAATATATTGTATATTTGTTAGAGAATTCGTGTCCTTTACAATGATAATAGAGTTCACTATTTATAGTTGCATCTAGGGAACAAGGTCCTAGGATCAAGCCCCTCTTTAATGATAATTATGAGGGCCATTGAAGAATGCGTAATAGCAGGCAGTTAATGTCATATTTCTTGTAACGGACCACGTACTTAATGCCGTAGAATATTCCTTATTAAATGCTATCAGGTGATAGACATTTATTTTATCTTTATGAGTATCATTCTCTCCAGTAACAGAAGGGATCGTGTCCTCCGGATTCAACTACCTTCTGTCTTCGGCTCCATGCATCACTTTCTCATGCGATAATTTAATATAAACATATTTTAACCTATACAAATTTGTGGTTTGGTTGAAGAGGAAGTGATTCAGAAGCAAAATTAGATATTCTAAGGAGAAACAACAAGGTATTAATAAAAACAAAGTGTAGATAACAAATGAATTCTTCCACCAAAACAAAAAACAAATTAATTCTACTAAGTTATGTTGACTAAAGGCGTGTTTGGTATGAAGGAAAATATTTTCATATTTTCCTGGAAAATGAGTGATTTTATTACGTATTTTCCTTTGTTTGGTTGGTGAGTGAAAAACTTTTATCAGAAAATATTTTCTAGTGTTTGGTTAAAGAGTAGAAAATATTTTTTAGGAAAATAATTTTTTATGCTACTCTCCTCACCCTCCCCTCCTTCCCCAAGTCCCCATATTTCCTGTGCTCTCCTCCTCCCCCTCCCCCTCCCCCTCCCCCTCCCACCAAAATATCCAACGTTTGCGGGACTCTATTTTGTTCAAGAATTTAAGTATTCTTCTAAAAATTCACACAAACCCAAAGAAACTAATGTGCTACTTTACGTTTTTATGCAAAAATAACGTTGAAATTTATGATCCATAACTAAAAAGAAAATACTCTATTTCCAAAATATTTAAGCCAACCAAACATGAAAAAATTAGAAAATATTTTTTTCATACCAAACACTCCCTAAGAGGTTTCATGTTTAAACTATATCGAGATTTGAGTACATATTTGATGTGTACGCTAGAATTCAAAGTAGTAACCGCTAACTTGCCATAATATATTATGTTGTATCTTTTAGCGGTCGTTTGATACAATGGTGGGATATCCTAGAATATCTTATGGGGTGGGTCCGGTGGGATATCCCATGGAGTTAGTTATCCCACCTTTTATATGGGATAACTAATCCCACCATCTTACTATAAAAGTTGTCTCGGGCTTAGCTAATACCTCAAACCAAATATGAGATAAAGTTGATTACAAATTTTTAAAAAACATAATCCATATCTGTCACAACCCAAAATCCAACTAGTCGTGATGACACCTAACCTAACCCGCTAGGTAAGCCAATTAGCAACAATCCAATTCGAATGAGATTTTACTAAGAAAATAAATGAAGATATAACTGAACTTTTATATAATTTTTCAAGAACTGGTAGTACAAGTCATGAGCTTCTAATATTTAATGTTTACAAAGCTGGTATGAAATAAATTCATTATTTGTTCCTGAAATATACATAAACAGATTTATAAATCTAAAGCTACCAAGAACAAGATGCAGCTATAACCGGGACGCAAGTACATCATCAATGCTAGCTCCTGCCATACACGGCAACATCCGCTCCAAAATCTGCATGCAAGGTGTAGAAGTGTAGTATGAGTACAATCAACCCCATGTACTCAATAAGTAACAAACCTAACCTTAGGTTGAAAGCAGTGACGAGCTTGGACAACGGTCAGAGTCCAACACCAATAGCCAACAACAACTCATAACAATATAATAAAAGCAGTACAAGAAATAACTCAAGGATATGTTTCTTAGCTCGTTCATAGTTACGAAAAATAGGCATGCTTTTCATTTATAACAGTAAAACCCAAATCTTTCACCGAAATTACCAAAATATGAGTAAATCAGAAAACTGTGATTTTTCCCAAACGCTTTCAACAACTTATAAGATATTTCAATCTCAGATAGCATGAGGAAAGTACATCTCTATGCCAATATGTCAATGTTCATGTGAAGTCGGGAATGCCACAAAATCGTGTAGCATGAGAAAATACATCTCTATGCTTGTATGTCAAGTATACATGTAAAATGCGATGCATCAAAGTGATGAACTCATGTACTCACACTCTCAGAGTACTCAATCTCATTGTCTCACACTCTCACTCATCACGCTCAACCACTCAGCACACTCAGTCACTTAGCACTATAATGTACCAGCGCTCACTTCTGTTATGTCAGACTCCGGAGGGGTGGATCCTGCCCAAGCGCTAATATAAAGCCAATATGGCCTGCTGCGGCGTGTAGCCTGATCCTATCAATATTAAAAAAGCCTATAAGTCCTATTGTGGCGTGTAATATGATCCATATAATAATAATAATATATAAAGCAAATATGGCATGCTGCGGCGTGCAGCCCGATCCCATCAATAATAATATATATATAAAGCCAATATGGCCTGCTGCGGCGTTCAGCCCGATCCTATAATAATATATATAAAGCTAATATGGCCTGCTATGGCGTGCAGCCCGATCCCATCAATATCACTCACAATCCATCCCTCAGGTCCCAACTCAGTCATCAATCTCTCCAGTCTCTCGGGCACACAAATCTCATGCCAATCAGCCAAACAATGATAACATGATGTGACAACAAGATAACAGAGACTGAGATATGATATGCAAATGAATGAAAATGACTGAATATGTAAATGCAATTTAAGCAAATAACTCAACAGTAAACATGACCTCAGTGGGTCTAAACAGAATAAGCATATAGCCTATACATGGTTTCTAACATGGAAACAACTCAATTACTCTAGCACGTAGAAATTTCATGAATAAAAACAAGATTAGGTAACTACACGGTACCATAGAATCTACCGAGTCATAATTCTCATGGTGCATGCCCACACGCCCGTCACATTAGCATGTGCGTCATCTTAGCACCAACACATATAACGTGTATATTCAAGGGTTCATACCATAAGCACCAAGTTTACAAGTTTTACTTACCTCGAACAAGCCGAATCTAATGCCGAGCAAGCCAAACAATACTCTAGAAACATCATTCCGCATGTCCCGACCTCGAAATGGCTCGAATCTAGCCAAAAGCAACTCAAGAACATCAAACAATGTCCAAAGGAAACAAACCCAATCGATAAAGGTGGAATCTTGAATCAAAATCCCAAAGTCAACCAAAACGTTAAACCCAGGCTCGCATCTCAAAATCCGACGAAACTCACAAAATCCGAAAACTCATTCAATTATGAGTCCATCCATACTAGTTTCACTCAAATACGACACCAAATTGATGTTGAAAATGCATAAATTTACTTAATTAAATTTTAGACAAAACCCCCCAAATGTTCACTTTGAAATCATCAATCAAATACCACAAATGAAGATGGATTCATGAAATATAACCAAAACCGAGTATATAACACTTACCCCAATCAATGTGGTGAAAATCGCCGACACAATTGCCCAAATCTGAGCTCCGCAACTCAAAAAATGACTAAATGAACAAACTCTCGATATTTTATGCTTCTACCCAGCTATTCTGCCTCGTTTCTTATGCCAAACTATCCCTAAATTCACTTTTTATACCTCCACTGGATCCTCATAAAATTCCAGTCAAGTTAGGCTTTTGAATCACTCCATTTAATCTTATAATGAAGGAGATATGTTAGTTTCAATATTTGAAAATAGTGCAGATTTTTAAATACGAATTCAATGGCAATTTTGTAATTAATCTGAAAAATCTCGCAACCAAATTCTTAGTAAAATGACCATAAATTCCTCATACGATGTCGAAACTTGATGATTCCAATTTTTATGGTTCCAAAATTATGATACAGATATAATGATTTAGTCGAAACATGTATCAAATGCCATTTGCTCAATATGGTAACCTTTATGCTCAAATCGACGTCGAAACCGAAAATAATCACTATACAATCCAAACTTATCCAAAACTCATCAGAATTTAACCAAACTTTGTGAACATGTCCAAAATCATCATAGTAACTTATTAGAATAATTAAACCTAATTCAAAGTCCGTTTACCCAAAAGTCAAACTTTGATCAACTCTTCCAACTTAAAGCTTCTAAAACGAGAATCATTCTTCCAAATTAATCCCGAACTGGTTGAAAACCAAAATCAACCATACACGCAAGTAATAATACATAGTATGAAGCTACTCAAAGTCCCAAACCACCAAATGAAATGCTAAAGCTCAAAACGACTGGTCGAGTCATTACATTCTCCCCCACTTAAACACACGTTCGTCCTCGAACGTGCCAAGAGTTGTTCCAAAGCCATCAAATCACCATATACCCTCACCACACACATAACCATGGGTGATCCCATGTCACCCCAATCCATATAAGCCCGACAACACCACCTAATAGAGGATCCTTACTTCAACCTTAGTCCACAAATCTTAAAACCCAAATCCCCAACATCCGAAACTCATTATATGACCCGATTCTTGCATCTATGTATGTATAACTCTGAACAAGCTATATCAAACCATAACCATAACCCTAGATGTAATCACATGATATACCACATGGCTCGCATACTCGTAGCAATAATTCCCAATCACAATAGCTGCTAAAAAACAAACCTAGTACCGGTAACAAACCTCATATCAATTAAAACCATGTTCTACACCTTCGTACACTGTCAATGATGAATAAGACACGCAGAAACTCATAACCACTCATCAACTCAACAATTCATGGAGCTCTCCCTCCTCCGATAAGAACCATAGCCAATTTCTAAGCCGATCAATGACATTATCCTTCCAAATATACCGCAATCAAATCCGATAGCACCCATTCTAGGTCTAACGATCTCATCTCATCAAATACAGCCACTCTACTGACATGCCACACTAATACAACCTTAAGTCACAAACCATGCAATCCGTGCTCCAATATGCAACAATTTAAATGCACCCAAAAAGTGAAAATGACTCAAATGAGAGAACCGTCCAGCAAGTTCAACAAGTACCACCACAACCGCAATGCTATGAACCCATCATACATAGTAGAACCAAGACACACTAATCTAACACAAAGGAGCATATACCAACATAACTCTGTTGCGATGCGTGATCGCATCCAAATACCGGTCCTATGAAATACCTCAAGCCATAATGCTCAAAATCAACATCCACATGCAATTCGATATCAAGTACACAAAGTGCATGACTATAACCATGAAGAAGCAAGTAACACAATAGAACCGCACAGAATCGCACCATGTGTGCATATAACCAACAAATCACAACCCCTCGTAGCATAGAAGAGTAACATATAGAACGTATCAGAACACGAACAAGCTCAACTCTAGCCGAATGACACCCCTTTCAGCAATAACGGTGTTGAGTCAACAAATCCGACCCAATGTAGAATACACATCCTCATTGGGCCTACCAATGGCCCCCAAATCAACTTTGGTCATCCCTAAATGGATAAATGGACCTTCAAAAGTCCACAATGACCTAACCATAACACGTACTACCATCTAGCTAACTTTGGCCACATCTTCACATGCCGCAACCCCGAAACAATCTACTTTTGAAAACTCCTAGTCTCCAAATCCATAGAACACATGAATCACCATAGACGATCCCAACTCCACCACTTGAATGACTAACACATCTCTCATACATAATCATCCCTATGAGAAATACTTCTATAATTCTTCCATGCCACATAGAAAAATCTGAACATCAACAGTCAATCAACCAGGCGATTACCGCAATACCAATGAAGCATCCGTACATCAAAACACAGTGCGCCTTCTAAATTTCGCACCATTCTCAAGCAATACCAAGTAGTAAAAGCATTCATCTAGTCATATGTAACTGTCCATGTTGTCTAAGAATTCACGACCTACTCTTCAAAACTGAACCATGGCCTTGCACTTGCAAATCTCAATCTCACACGATAGACCGCATCTATCATGCCATCATATGAAAATACGAGAACCAAATTATCGACCCTGGGTCAAAATCAAATTACATACTCGATTAGCTGGAAACCTTCCACTTGATCCCATCCAGGAGAAAAAATATCATAATATACAACATGATCCTTACGTTGGTAGGAAATGTCCATCTCAAACTGTGTAGAAATCATCGAGAACTCTTCGAAACATATTCACACATAACAAATCCATCAAAACTGAATCTCTCTAACTCAACCATGCCACACAGATCGCCAAACTTAAGAATATTGCCACAAAACACCTGTAGAGACTCACTACATCATAAGTACCAAAAGAACCGTTCATACCCATTACTGTGTTGATCTAACCTTCTACCAAGTTATCTTGTTTCTCCGAGTTTCTTTCGAATTACCCTCAAGTTGACTTTTCTCTTGGCCAGGACACCACGATCCTTGCCCAAATCTCACTGCAATAGATCCTAGCATAAAACAACATCGCCCAAAGGCCCAAAGCCGATGTATTCCCTCTTAAGCACCCCCAAAAGTTTCACAACCGAGACACCCACTTTGAAGAGACCTTCTATGAATCTAAAGTCATTTCTTTCACCTTTCTGATACTGAAATGTATAATCCATAGTGATATAGAAATACCGCGACTCTCGACACCATCCAATGTAAATCTTAGATTCTAGCCATATACATATCCGAAAAATTATCAATTGCTACATATAAATCTTGAATCTATTAGAAACTTCTCAAGAGTCATCCACTCTTCTCAAATATCAATTGCACCACCTAAATGGGCCAAACGACATGTGCCTCATTAGCACGACAACACCCAAAGAAGTAACCCTGCTTGAACGCAATCGATAAAATTACTACTCCATGCGCACTACATGCTTCACGAATAACAACTCAATCATTCCATGATTCCCACATACCCATAAAGTGTAATACACCATGCATCGAGAAATTTCTTGCTTAAGTCATCCTCAAAACCAGCCTCCGTAAGTTATAACTGACCCACAAGTATGCCTCAGATCGAAACTAATACCACACGTAACTATGCAATCAAATCGTCTATAGAAGACTCCAACACTTGGCTCAAATCCATAGATCAAGACGATAACTCAAAATGCCCATACTCTATTGCTACTATAATACCGCAATGAGATTCAACTAAATCCTTCATAAGCTCATGTAACACAAACCATATAATACCTTAAATCATCTGTTAAGCTTGCATCCATCCTCATGATGGTCAGGTCAACTTTCTCAACCAATCCAAACTCAAATCGTAACACCTATACCCACTGGTAGAAACGAAAGCCTTCGTAGAACATCATAAGGATCACACATCTGTAGATTACCTCACATGTGATAACCCACCTACTTAGACTCAAACTAACATCTCTCTGTACCCTTTCACAACCACAACTACTACACGATAACTTAATCTTCCTGAGTTTGAACTATCAACAAGACATGAAAATCTACTTCGTTCCACAAATAAACAACATGAAAGAATCCATCGAAACACTAATAACTCAAGACTGTACAACACATCCATAGAAATCTAGCATCCAATAGTCCCTTTCACATCTCAAGCAAACTCTTCCCATCACATTCAAACCATCTGAACACATCCCGCAGTCACATCCTACTCGTCATATTGCCATCCAACCACTCACCGAGCCACCCATCCCACTCATAGGGACACGACTGGACATAGAAGTACAAAAGTACATACTCACATAACTGAAACTACCGAGCCTAATCTACGGTCCAAACCGGGCCTTAAGTCCTCCAGACTGATCAATCACCAAAACACGGAAAGCATATCTCGTACCTCATCCATGGAATCATAAGCCGTTGCTACACACCTGATACCGAGTGCTCACATATGTATACGAGTGAGCGGAAGGAATTCAAAGAGTTACGCTTCAAGTTGAATCAATGTCGCACGATAAGGAAAGACATACAAGAAGTTTATCCTAAATGCCTTGTAGCCTATCGAAGATAGGTACGGACGTCATCATACCGATCCGCAAGATTCAACTAGACATTTGCTCATGACTCGTAGAACCTATGAACCTAGAGCTATGATACCAACTTGTCAAGACCCAAAATCTAACTAGTCGTGATGGAACCTAACCCAACCCACTAAGTAAGCCAATTAGTAATAATCCAATTCGAATAAGATTTTACTGAGAAAATAATGGATAAAATAACTGAACTTTTATACAACTTTCCAAGGACTGGTAGAACAAGTCATAAGCTTCTAAGATTTAGAGTTTATAAAGCTTGTATGAAATAAATACTTCATATGTTCGAAATTTACATAAACAGATTTATAAATCTAAAGCTACCAAGAATAAGAGGCAGCTATAACCGGAATATCGGTACATCTTCAATGCCAGCTCCTACCATACACGGCAATATCCACTCCAAAATTTGCACGCAAGGTGCAAAAGTGTAGTATGAGTACAACTGACCCTATGTACTCAATAAGTAACAAACCTAACCTTAGGTAGAAAGCAGTGACGAGCTTGGACAACAGTCAGAGTCCAACACCAATAGCCAACAATAACTCATAATAATATAATAACGTAGTACAAGAAATAACTCAAGGATATCTTTCTTAACTCGTTCACAGTTACAGAAAATAGGCATGCTTTTCAGGTATAACTGTAAAACCCAAATCCTTCATCGAAATCACCAAAATATAAGTAAATCAGAAAACTATGATTTTCCCAAAAGCTTTCAACAACAGATAATATATTTTAATCTCAAATAGCATGAGGAAAGTATATCTCTATGCCTACATGTCAATGTGAATGTGAAGTCATGAATGTCACAAAACTGTATAGCATGAGGAAATACAGCTCTATGCATGTATGTCAAGTATACATGCCAAATGCAATGCATCATAGTGATGAACTCATGTACTCACACTTTTAGAGTACTCAATCTCATTGTCTCGCACTCCCACTCATCACGCTCAATCACTCGGCACACTCGTTCACTCAGCATTGTATGGTACCTTGCGCTCACTTTTGGTATGTCAGACTCCGGAGGGACGGATCCTACCCAATAGCTAATATAAAGCCAATATGGCATGCTGCGACATACAACCCGATCCTATCAATAATAATAAAGCCTATAAGGCCTGTTGCGGCGTGCAGCCCAATCCATATAATAATAATAATATATATATAGTAATATGTCCTGTTGCGGCGTGCAACCCGATCCCATCAATAATAATATATATAATATCAATATGGCTTGCTGCAGCGTGCAACCTGATCCCATCAATAATAATATATATAAAGCCAACATGGCTTGCTACGACGTGCAACCATATCCCATCAATATCACTCACAATCCGTCCCTTAGGTCCCAACTCAGTCATCAATCTCTCCAGTCTCTCTTCGGCACACAAATCTTATGCCAATCAGCCAAATAATAATAACATGATGTGACAACAAAAGATAACAGAGACTGAGAAATGATATGCAAATGAATGAAAATGACTGAATATATAAATGCAATTTAAACAAATAACTCAACAACAAAAATGACGTCAGTGGGTCCAAACAGAATAAGCATATAGCCTAAAAATGGTTTCTAACATGGACAACAACTCAATTACTCTAGCACGTAGAAATTTCATGGATAAAAATAAGATTAGGTAACTACACGGTACCATAGAATCAACTGAGTTATAATTCACACGATGCACGCCCACATGCCCGTCACTAGCATGTGTGTCATCTCAACACCAACACACATAATATGTATATTTAAGGGTGCATACCCTCAACACTAAGTTTAGAAGTGTTACTTACTTCGAACAAGCCGAATCCAATGTCGAGCAAGCCAGCCAATACTCTAGAAATGCCATTCCGAGCATACCGACCCCCGAATGACTCAAAACTATACAAAAGAAACTCAAGAACATCAAATAATACCAAATAAAACAAACCCAATCGATAAAGATAGAATCTTTCATCAAAATCCCAAAGTCAACCAAAACGTCATACCCGGGCCCGCACCTCAGAATCCTATGAAACTTACTAAATCTGACAAACCATTCAATTAAGAGTCTAACTATACCAGTTTCACTCAAATCCGACTCCGAATCGATGTTCAAAACTCAAAATTTCACTTTATGAAATTTTAGACAAAATCCCCCAAACGTCACTTTGAAATCATCAATCAAATGACTAAAATGAAAATGGATTCATGAAATATAATCAAAACTGAGTATAGAAAACTTACCCCAATTCATATGGTGAAAACTGCCTCCAAAATCGCACAAATCCGAGCTCCCTTACTCAAAATATGACCAAATGAACAAACCCTCGATAATATGCTTTTGCCCAGCTGTTCTGCCTCGTTTCTTGTGCCAACAATCTCAAAACTTGCTTTTGATGTCTCCAATGGATTCCTCGTGAAATTTCAGTTATGTTAGGCTTTGGAATCACTCCATTTGACCTTACAATGAAGGAGATACGTTGGTTTCAATATTTTGAAATAGTGTAGAGTTTTAAATACGAATTCAATGGTATTTCGTAATTAATCTGAAAAAATCTCACAACCAAATTCTTAGTAAAATGACCATAAATTCCTCATACGATATCGAAACTTGATGATTCCAGTTGATACGGTTCCAAAATTACGATACGAATGTAATGGTTTAATCAAAACACGAATCAGAGGCCGTTTGCTCCATATGGTAACCCTTATGCTCAAATCGACGTCGAAACGGAAAACAATCACCATACAATCCAAACTTATCCAAAACTCATTGGAATTTAACCAAACTTTGTGAACATCTCTAAAATCATCATACAAACTTATTGGAATAATTAAACCCGATTTCAAGTCCGTTTACCCAAAAGTCAAACTTTGGTCAAACTCTTTCAACTTAAAGCTTCTAAAATGAGAATCATTCTTCCAAATTAATCCCGAACCGCTCAAAAACCGAATTCAACCATATACGCAAGTCATAATACATAATATAAGGGTCTAATACTTGGACCTTCTAGAGTTCTACTTTAACAAAACATCGTCGATCATCTTTTGAAAATATCTAAAACCTACTCCATCCGTTCTTATTTGATTGGGCACGTAATTTAAGAAAAAATAAAGACGTTTGGAAATTTGTGGTCCTAAACAAGTCAAAAAGGGGCCCAGAGTATTTGTGTGGTTATAAAAGATTCTCATTAAGGGTAGAATTGTAAGTTTAAGCAAAATTGTTTCCAAATTTAAAAAGATGTCATTTTTTTTGGAACGGAACAAAAATGAAATATGTTCACATAAACTAGAATGAAGGGAGTAATATTTATAGCTGTCAAAGTAGAATGTGACAAAATTCTCAATAGTCATACCACCATTCCCTCCTTTGAGAATAACGATTGTAAATAAAAATTTAAAGAAGTTAAAAAAAATATAAATATATAAAGATGAAGAAGCAAGGCAAGTGGAGGAAGAAAGCTACACGTGGCTTGGAAAAGCGGTTGCAAACCTTTGGTTCTTTTTCTTCCCTACAAAAAATGAGGTTTTATATTAGGAACTTGTCGTAATTAAAATTTAAAAAATGGTTAGTTTTTTCTTTTATCTGTTCAAGCTAAGCCCTGTTCTATCTAGTCGAAAAAGTACTACCGAACAAGCTGATCATATTTAAGTATAATAATCCTTAAATAATACAAATCTAGAAACAATATAATAACATCTGACAAATAAGAATTTAAAGATCTAAACCCACTACGGCAAGTCATGAGCCTCTATCTGAATAATCTTGAGTACATAAGTCTTCGGGGCATTCCCCTGAATTTTATATGTGACTAATAATAGCGAAAAGTCTGAAAAGAATACCGACATTGTTGGAAACAATCAACGGCTCATTACTGAGTCAATTAAACCCGTCTCTAGCCACGAGTTTCTGTCACTTAAAAACTCAATGCCTCCCAAAAAGGACACTCAGAAAATTTCGTTGACAACCCCCTAAGCGGAGGATAAGAGTACCAATATGGGAAAAATATATAAATATTCTAAAATACAGCAACTAAGAATGCAATTCACATAGCACATATTGAGTAGTCTCGAAACTAAAACTGATTCTGGAAATTTAATTCAACAGTTATAACTAAAATCGAAAAGTAGCTTTGTATCTGAAAATTGAAAGCTAAAACTAAAAATTGAATTATATATCCGGTACCTGAGATTAAGACCGAAGGATGAGGCAAAACTGATATATGAAACTAAAGTTGGAAAATGAGTTATTTCTAAAGAAATAACTTTCCTACAAACTTTGCACATAGTGGCCTTGCATACCACTACTAGAAATTCGCTAAAAACCGACCAAAAATACCGACCAACGTTGGTCGGTTATGGCAAATTACCGACCAAAATGCGACCATTACAGTGTGGACGGTGTTTTGATGGTCGGAATGGCTTACCGACCAAAGTTGGTCGGAAATTACCGACCAACTTTGGTCGATATATTAAAACGACCATCTGACAAGTTTAATTACTTACCGACCAACTTTGATCGGAAATATATTTTATTAATTTAATTTTACCGACCAAAGTTGATCGGTTTAACTAAATTATATTTTTTTTTATTAATTATTAAAATTAAAAAAAAATCGACCAACTTTGGTCGGTAATTAAAAATATATATTTTTAAAAAATAATTAAAATTAAACATTACCGACCAACTATGGTCGGTAAACTCAACAATACAAGCAAAATACCGACCAAAGTTGGACGGTAGTGTTGAATTCTGGGAATTCAATGTTCATTAACCGACCAACTTTGGTCGGTATTTTGGAATAATTTTTTTTTATTAAATACAGACCAACTTTGGTTGGTTTTTCTGGGTTTAATTTTGGGATAAAATGCCTGTTTTGGCAGCTAAACCACCTGCTAGCATACCAATACAACAACACAACAACAACAACAACAACAACAACACAACAACAACAACACAGCAACAATAACAACAACCAAAACATTCAATAAATACTTTAAAACTAACAAATTAAAGTTCAATTGAACATAAAAATCCAAAACCAAGTTAAAACTAATTACAACTAGTTCAAAACTGGTTCTATTTGTCTAGTTCAAAGTATATAAAAGTCAAGGGGTGTTTTGTACAACATCATCATCACCGTCTGATGAACTTTCATCTACAAGACGATATAGAGAACGGTCTTGTGGAGGACGGGAAGCACGATCACGGGGAGGACGGGAGGAACGATCACGAGCAGGGCGGGAGGAACGATCACGTGGAGGTCGACCCTCTGGAGATGACTCACGAGATCGGGGCAACGGAAAAGCTCCACTAGATAGGAGAGTTCTGATCTGAGCTTGCATGCTAAGGAATTGAGCATCTCTAAGCCTTTCTCTTTCCTTGGCCGCTTCTAGCTCTGATGTGAGCTTTGTCACTGTCTCCCGCATAGCGGAGAGGCTCTCCCTATTAAGTTGTTCGCCTTGCGAGGAAGTCCCTATTCCTCGCATTCCACACTTATAGCGATGGAAGTTTTTAGTAGGAAGCTTGTATACCTTCCCCCATTTTGGACCGCCAACAGACTCCAACCATATTCTTTCAGCATCCTCGTCCGAAGGTTGGGTTGGCTCACCCGATTCACCAGCTAGATGACTACGGATGAATTCCTCCACGTTACTTTGGTAGCGACCCTATATTATTTTAAATTAAATCAGTATTTCAAGTTGTTTATAAAAGTAAATTATAATACTTAAATAAAATTGAAAGCTTACATATGCAGTCGAGGCCCGGTCCTCGACCCACCTATCTTGATCCCCCTCTTTCTTCTTCTTTACAACATGTGTCTCCTTGAATAGCTCATCATGACTCATTGGACGCCCATACTTCTTTTCTTGAAAACAAATTAATTTAGTTAATAAACAGAATAGATATACTTAGAAAAGTAAAATAATTTAAGCAATTACGTACCAATCTTCTTTTTATTGTCCCTAGGCTGATCGCACCTCCAGTGTGCAAGGAGCCTCCCTTCTCGGATGCGCGAGCTTTCTTTCCTTTTTCGCTCCTCTCTAAGAACTATGCGGTAAGCCATTGCCTTTGCAAATCATTCCACAAATTCTCAAGTAACCAGCCAGGCCTCTTATTCTTCTTTCTAGCATCCGAGAAAGCATCCGCCAATCTCTTGCGAGCTTTATGATGAAAATTTATAGCCACTTCCGCGCTATAGCGGTCTTCCCATACACACTTGCTCTGTATTTCAAAAGTTAAATATTAGATGGAAACATCATAAATATAAATTATTAAACTGTTTAAAATAACATTTATACCTTAAATTGATTGAAAATTTGCTCCTTCAGTGAGAATGGGCAATCAGTCCAAGTCGCGTAAGGGCCATCATAAAGCTTTCTGCTGGCATTGGTAATTATCCTCGTAGTCTTATTACCCGGCCTGAACCTGCAATTTAACAATAAAAACACATTAATATCTTAGTAAAAATGTTACAAATCAATAGACGCAAAAATAATGAATAACACTTACCCATCACCCTCAGGGACTATGATGATCCTGCCATATCGATCATAATGCACTACCTCGTCATCACCATCTGAAGCATGTGTATCAGAGGCATGTGAAGATGGTGTAGGCGGGTCAGAGCTAATGCCTCCCAGGCGAAGGCCTGCAATAGATGGAGTCGATGATGAAGATGGTTGCGATCCCTGTGACTGCGACATAGCTGGATGCGACCCAAGTGGATGTGATACCGATGGCTGTGACCCGAGTGGCTGTGACATGGGTGGATGCGATCCATGTGGCTGTGATATGTAGGGATGTGATCCATGTGGATGTGATGCAGATGGCTGTGAGGCAGCTGGACTGTATGTCGGACGTATAGTCCTGTGGCCCTGTGATGGAAGACTGGGTGTCTGAATGAAGGTGTACGGCTCGTGATGCTGTGGCAGCTCAGTATAGCCGTGTGGTGGAGGATAAGACATAGGCATCTCTGAAAAGGGTGGACAAGAGGGAGTATTATTTTCTACCCTCCTCTTTCCCTTCCTACCCTTTTCTCGACCCCGAGAACTAGTAGGGTCATTGTTACCTTGACCCTTGCCTGCCATCTGCATAATATAATACACATTTAGATTGAAACATATAAGAAACTAGCTATAAAACGAGAGTGCTTTAAAAAACTAACTTTTTAATCCTCATCGACGTATTGTTCATCGTCTGAGAATTCTTCGTCCTCACTTGTTTGAGCTTCATCAGTTTATTCTTCGTCCTCATTTTCTATAATTGTTACTTCATTTATATCAACTTCTTCCAATATGCGTTCAGGATGTTCCAAATCATTTTCTAACTGATCATCCACTATTTGGTGAATATTGGAGATATCGTTTTGATATGCAACATCTAACACATTCTCGACTTCCACCCTACCTACAGGCTTAGTTTTTATTACAACCCACCAATCGGACTTATTCCGCCGCAATGGATAAGGAGCATAATACACTTGCCTAACGTTATGTGCAATTATGAAAGGATCATAGCGATCATACTCCCTCGTATGATTAACCTCAATTATGTTGTATTGGTTGTGTACTCTTGTACCTCTTGTTGGATTTGGGTCAAACCACTTGCATCTAAAGAGTATCAATTTCTTATATGGCCAACCTGTATATTCTAGTTGTAATATTTCTTTAACCACACCATAATAATCAATATCTCCAACTTGGTTGCCATCACCACCTTGAACCCACACCCCGCTGTTGTTGCTATTTTTATTTTTAGAGCAATCCTCTGTATGAAACTTATAACCATTCACTACGTACTTAGACATTGTTGTGACCTGAAGCCCAGGTCCCCAAGATATATCTTTCAAAAATTGATTTACACTATTATTTAGATTATTTACCTACATAGAGTTAAAAAAAAGTCATAAGTTAGCACAACTTATGAATCAATTTTTATACATTCACTACATATGTATATATATATACATACTTACAAACTGTTTGAACCAGGCCGCCTGCAAACTGTCTGCAAGTATAATTCAGGCCGCCTGCAATATTCTTGTAAGTCCATTCTAGCCTTCGGGTTATCTTTTGTCTTACCTTTAACATCCATCACTGTGTTGAACAAATTATCAAAATAATTCTTCTCAATATGCATGACATCAAGGTTGTGTCGGAGAAGATTATCCTTCCAATAAGGCAACTCCCAAAATATACTCCGTTTCGTCCAATTATGATTAACACCATATCCGGGGAATATATAAGGTGGAGCCTCAGTAACTTTACTGAAGTTCTGGACCCTCTCCCAAATTTCCTCACCTGAAAGTATCGGAGGTGGAGAATCATATTCTACTTTATTCTTTTTGAATGCATTTTTCATCCTTCTAAACTCATGATCATCAGGCAAGAATTGACGGTGACAATCAAACCATGATTGCTTTCGGCCATGTTTCAAAGTGAACGCTTTACTATTTTCCATGCAGTAAGGACAAGCTAGCTTCCCAGCAGTCATCCACCCAGACAACATTCCATACGCAGGAAAATCATTAATAGTCCATATTAAATTAGCATGCATATTAAAATTCTGCTTGGTTGATATGTCATATGTTTCAACACCATCATACCACAATTGTTTTAGCTCATCAATCAAAGGTTGCAAATATACATCAATCAAACTTTTCGGATTACGTGGACCGGGGATAATACAATTTAAGAATATATATGGACTAGTCATACACAACTCAGGTGGTAGATTATAAGGTGTAAGAAAGACAGGCCAACATGAATATGGTGTCGCAGATATAGAAAAAGGCGTAAAGCCATCGGCACACAGACCTAACCAAATGTTCCTTGGTTCACTAGCAAAATCTGGATATGTCCTATCAAAGTGCTTCCAAGCTTCTCCATCTGAAGGATGACACATAACACTATGTGGTCTTCTATTTTCAAAATTCCATCTCATATGAGGAGCAGAACTCATCGACGCATATAACCTCTTTAACCTAGGTATAAGAGGTAAATAATGCATTGCCTTGACAGCGACCATATTCCTGCTGGAAAGCCTCTTGAAACGAGGCTTTTTGCAAAATTTACAATTGTCTAAAGTTGCATCATCTTTATAATATAACATGCAACCATCTTCACAACAATCAATTCTCATTGACGAAAGTCCTAACTTAGAAACCAATCTCTTCGCCTTATAGAAATCACCAGGTAAGTTGATATTAGGGTCAACTAGTTCACTCATAAAGTCAATGAAACAGTCCATGGCTGTTTGAGAAATATTCCAATTAGATTTGATACTTAGTAATCTAACTGCAACAGACAGCTCAGAGTGGTGGACGACTAGCTTCCTCTAACTGTTCATAAAAACGTTTTGCGTTAAATTAGGAGTTTGTTCAACATTTTCATTGGGCTCACCCCCAAAAGCATCCGCAACCATATCCTGAATTCTAGAATCAAGATTTGTATTCTCCACCGACCTACTACTTTCACCAATAACCATGTTATGAAATATCCCACGGCTACCATCGATCTCTCCATGATTAGTCCACACAAAGTAATTCTCTATAAACCCCTTCCTATAAAGATGAAGCTTAACTTCCTCCGATTTTTTAAACTTCATACAATCGCACCTGACATAAGGGCACCTAATTACTCCTTCACTTTGGTATGGTGGAAGTGACATTGCATGTCTAATAAAGTCATCAACCCCTTCTACAAAATCCTCCCGCAATCCCCGCCGATTAGGATAATTTCTATTGTACATCCAAGTACGATGTTCCATCTATACAAATAAAACAAGAATAAATTAATTTATTCTACAATTATAAATTAATTATATCTTTTTTAGTTAATTCAAGATAATTATTTTTTCCTAATTACACCAATTTATATCCTAAAAGTTCAATTCATATCCAAAAGGTCCAATTCATATCTTAAAAGTTCAATTCATATCCTAAAAGTTCAATTCACAAGAACAAATCCTAAAAACTAAAATTTCAATTCATATCCTACGAGTTTAAACATAAACTAACTAAACTAAAGAAATTCAACCCATACCCTAAAAGTTCGATTCACAACAACAAATTAATTTATTCTACAATTATAAATTAATTATATCTTTTTTAGTTAATTCAAGATAATTATTTTTTCCTAATTACACCAATTTATATCCTAAAAGTTCAATTCATATCCAAAAGGTCCAATTCATATCTTAAAAATTCAATTCATATCCTAAAAGTTCAATTCACAAGAACAAATCCTAAAAACTAAAATTTCAATTCATATCCTACGAGTTTAAACATAAACTTAACTAAACTAAAGAAATTCAACCCATACCCTAAAAGTTCGATTCACAACAATAAATTAATTTATTCTACAATTATAAATTAATTATATCTTTTTTAGTTAATTCAAGATAATTATTTTTTCCTAATTACACCAATTTATATCCTAAAAGTTCAATTCATATCCAAAAGGTCCAATTCATATCTTAAAAGTTCAATTCATATCCTAAATGTTCAATTCACAAGAACAAATCCTAAAAACTAAAATTTCAATTCATATCCTACGAGTTTAAACATAAACTAACTAAACTAAAGAAATTCAACCCATACCCTAAAAGTTCGATTCACAACAACAAATTAATTTATTCTACAATTATAAATTAATTATATCTTTTTTAGTTAATTCAAGATAATTATTTTTTCCTAATTACACCAATTTATATCCTAAAAGTTTAATTCATATCCAAAAGGTCCAATTCATATCTTAAAAGTTCAATTCATATCCTAAAAGTTCAATTCACAAGAACAAATCCTAAAAACTAAAATTTCAATTCATATCCTACGAGTTTAAACATAAACAAACTAAACTAAAAAAATTTAACCCATACCCTAAAAGTTCGATTCACAACAATAAATTAATTTATTCTACAATTATAAATTAATTATATCTTTTTAGTTAATTTAAGATAATTATTTTATCCTAATTACACCAATTTATATCCTAAAAGTTCAATTCATATCCAAAAGGTCCAATTCATATCTTAAAAGTTCAATTCATATCCTAAAAGTTCAATTCAAAAGAACAAATCCTAAAAACTAAAATTTCAATTCATATCCTACGAGTTTAAACATAAACTAACTAAACTAAAGAAATTCAACCCATACCCTAAAAGTTCGATTCACAACAACAAATTAAATTATTCTACAATTATAAATTAATTATATCTTTTTTAGTTAATTCAAGATAATTATTTTTTCCTAATTACACCAATTTATATCCTAAAAGTTCAATTCATATCCAAAAGGTCCAATTCATATCTTAAAAGTTCAATTCATATCCTAAAAGTTCAATTCACAAGAACAAATCCTAAAAACTAAAATTTCAATTCATATCCTACGAGTTTAAACATAAACTAACTAAACTAAAGAAATTCAACCCATACCCTAAAAGTTCGATTCACAACAATAAATTAATTTATTCTACAATTATAAATTAATTATATCTTTTTTAGTTAATTCAAGATAATTATTTTTTCCTAATTACACCAATTTATATCCTAAAAGTTCAATTCATATCCAAAAGGTCCAATTCATATCTTAAAAGTTCAAATCATATCCTAAAAGTTCAATTCACAAGAACAAATCCTAAAAACTAAAATTTCAATTCATATCCTACGAGTTTAAACATAAACTAACTAAACTAAAGAAATTCCACCCATACCCTAAACTAAACTAATTCATAAATAATTGACTAATTAATAAAACTAATTAGTTAATAAAACTAATTAACAAAACTAATTAAAACAAGGCCTAAACCCTAATCCTCAATAAAATGCAATGTTCAAATAATTGAAACACTAATCAATTGAAACTAATTCATAACTAATTAACAAAACCTGAAAATAATAAATAAATGGGTTGTAATTCAAACCTAGAATTTTTAGGAGATGGAGAAGGAGATCGAGGGGCGGCAGTGGCAGTGGCAGCGGCGACGGCGACGGCAACGGCGCGGCGACGGCGAGGGTGAGGGCTGGACGGCGAGGGGGAGGGCTGGACGGTGAGGGGGAGGGCTAGGGGAATGAAGGTTTAGAGTGAAGAAGAGGGAAAAATTTCAGAGAAATGGGGGTTTCCCCCATTTTTCACTTCTCTGATTTTAGAATTACCGACCAAAGTTGGTCGGTAATTTTGGTCGGTACATTAAGTGCTGACCGTTTGACCAAAAACCGACCAACTTTGGTCGGTTTTTTTTAAAAAAAATTTAAATTCTTTAACCGACCAACGTTGGTCGGTAATTTTAAATATAAATTCTTAAATATTATAAAATATTTTAAATAATAAAATAATTATTAAAATTTAAAAAATTGGATGCAGATTACCGACCAACGTTGGTCGGTAATCCAAAATTTTCTTGTCTGACCAGCTATTGACCAATTTACCGACCAACGTTGGTCAGTATTTTGTTTAAAAAAAATATAAATGTTTTTTTTCCCCAATTTGCGTCCAACCTGGACGGTTTTTGGTCGCATTGTTTGACCGACCAACGTTGGTCAGAAATAGTTGGTCGGTTTTTAGCAGATTTTTAGTAGTGTATCTGGGAACACGTACAGAGAAGTGTCGGCATATATTTCAATCAAATAATTTGGCCCTACGTACGTAAGCATCTGATCATACGCATGAGGGAGTGTCAGCCTATCTACGCAACAAACAATTTGGCCATGTGTACGTGAGCATTTGGAATACGCACGGGAGAGCATCATCATATCTCCTTTATAAATAATTTGGCATGTGTACGTGAGCATATGAGAATATGCACGTGGGAGTGCCGAGGAACATACATAGGGGAGTGACGCATATGTCCCCAACAAACAATTAGTACCTGCAAGCATGGAATAGCCAACCCTGACCACCATCACACTCATGCTCAGGGAGGTTGGGTACTTCTCCCTTTCTAAATGTGATCACATTTATCTGAATCTGAAATAAAAGTTTGAGCTATACAAGCAATTACACAAATATACGTAGCTGCACATAAGCAAATTGTCACGACCCAAAATCCGTTAGAGGTCGTGATGGCGCCGGACACCACTGTCAGGCAAGCCAATACTAAATAGTTAATTAAATTCTCATTTTAATATTTTTAAAATCGTAAATTTACTTCAATTTATCTACTAAAAGATGAATTTATAGAATAAATAACAGTATATTTTAATTTCAATATTGAACACCCCATAATCATCCAGAACCCGGTGTCACGAGTGCATGAGCCTTTTCTAGGAATTTAAAATAAAATACAATAACTGTCAGGAATACAAATTTGGACAGGAAGGAAAATACAATACTCTGAAGGAGACTCTGCTGGCTGCGGAGCGTCATATAGAATGCAGCTCACCTAAGTCCCCGCCATAATCGCGCCTCTGCGCCCACAAGGCCGCTAAACATATGTGTACCTGCACAAAAATATGCAGCAAGTGTAGTATGAGTACATAAATCAACACGTACCCAGCAAGTATTCCGCCTAACCCAAAGAAGTAGTGACGAGGGGTCGATTTCGACACTTACTGGTGATCGGATAATATTAGGTATAGTAAAGAAGTGAATGAATATGAGACAGCGTAAATATATGAAACAAACAAGTATAAAATACGTAGTACAATTTTTCTTTTTACAATTTACTCACGCTCTCAACTAGCAAGTTCCTTCAGTAACCGGAGCATATATATAGATATAATGGATTTCATCAAAGAGGTTGTCATAATCCAAATCAGGGAAAAACCCTCAGATACACTGGCTTCTTGCCAAACGTTACGCACGATTCCATGAGGATAATATATATATATATATATAGGAAATGCCGAGGCATACGGCCCGATCCAACATAAAAGTAAACTGTGCACTGCCGAGGGCCGAACGGCGCGAGCCATAGATGCATCTATTAACCTGCCGAGGGTCGAACGACGCGAACCATAGATGCATCTATTAACCTGCCGAGGCGAACGGCCCGCTCCCATGCGACTGTGGTACATAAATCCTGCCGAGGCAAACAGCCCGATCCCATAAGAGTGGTACAAGAAAATACCCCGCTCGCGAATCATACATGCGACACTGTCAAATATAAATTTAAGAAATCTCCCCGCTCGCGGATCATACTTGCGACACGATCAAATATAAATTTAACATTAAAATCATCTCTTTCTTGATGCTTTTCAAAATAAGGGAAATTCATCTTGTAGCTTTTTAAGGAAATTACCCCGCTCGCGAAACATACATGAGACGCAGTTACACATAGATTTCTTAAGCTATTATAGAATTACTCAATCTTTTTCGAAATTACGAAGTTCAAACGAACCCTTTTTAAATCTTACGTTCTTCAATTTCAACTCCTTTCGAAACATTTAATAAGCAAACTCAATCTCGCTCCCTCTCAAGGCAGACAATAAACATAAATTAATAACAATATCAACAAGGCATGATGTGAGCCTAAAACTACCCGGACATAGACATATATAGTAGCTACGTACGGACTCTCATCACCTCGTGTGTACGTAGCTCCCACAAATAGAAGCACACAATAATTTAGTTTATCTATGGGGTTAATTCCCTCTTACAAGGTTAGAAAGGAGACTTACCTCGCTCCGAAGTTTCATAACCGGCTCCCAAGCCATTCAATCAACTCAAATTGATGCACAACGCTCTGAAACTACTCAATAAGTAAGCAAATCCATAAATATATACTCTAATACTCATTATAATCCTATTTACAACAATTTCCAACTTCGTTCGAAAAGTCGATAAAATCACCCTCTAGCCCACGTGCCCGGATTCCAAAACTTTTTGAAGATAATTATTAACCATAGCCTTATGAACTCAAATATATGATTTATTCCCAATTTCATGCCAGTAATTTCGTGGCAAAATCCAAAATACCAAGTTCTAGGTCTTTCTTGAAAATCTCAAATCTCTACTAGTTTTCATATCTAAATCTGTATATAAACCTTGTATTTAGCTTGCAATAGGTGGGAATCACTTATCTTGATATAGATGATGAAGATGGAGCTCCAAAATCGCTCCAATACCGGATCCCATAGAGGAAATGAAGTGCAAATGAGCCAAAACCTCGATTTTAAAAGAACTCTGCCAAGGTCTTTCCCCTTCGCGATCGCGGAAATCCACTCGCGATCGCGAAGGCCAATCAATCAGCTACCTAAAAGCTTCCCTTTCGCGAACGCGATGCCCAGAACATGATCTGATTGCTTAGCCCCCTTCCACTTTCGTGATCGCGAACACCTCTATGCGATCTCATAGAACAACCTTCATCAAACGGGCCAGCCCCATTAACACAGCGCGTTCGCGATAGCCCTGACGTGAACGCGAATAACCTCCCGCTCGACCCTCCACGAACGCATACCATTATATGCGATCGCGTAGAGTAAAAATCCCACCAGTCCACTTAACCTTTCGCGATCGCGGCCCTTTCTTCACGATCGCGTAAGAGGAAACCAGATGCACAGAAACCAGCAATTTCTCAAAGTCCAATATCCGTCCGAACTCGATCTAAGACACCCGAGGCCCTCGGGACCTCAACCAATTATTCCAACACATTCCAAAATATATTACGAACTTAGTCGAGCCTTCAAATCACATCAAATAACATCGAAATAATGAATCCCACCCCAATTCAAACCTAATGAACTTTGAAACTTCAACTTCTACAATCGATGTCGAAACCTATCAAATCATGTACGATTGTCCTCAAATTTTGCACACAAGTAACATTTAACATTACGAACCTACTTCAACTTCCAGAATCGGATTCCAACCCCAATATCTTAAAGTCCACTTCTGGTCAAACTTCTCAAAAACCTTCAAATTTCTAGCTCTAGCTAAATGACTCCAAAATGACCTACGGACCTCGAAATCCACTGCCGGACGCGCTCCCAATACCAGAATTACCATACGGAGCTATTCCCAGACTCGGAACCCAAAAGGGACATTGATAACATTGAAATGCACTTCAACCCAAATTTATAAAATTCTTCCAAAATGCCAACTTCCACAATAGGCGCCGAAACGCTCATGTGTCATCCAAAACCCGATCCGGACATATGCCCAAGTCCAAATTCATCATACGAACCTGTTGAAACCTTCAAATCTCGATTCCAAGATCGTTTATTCAAAAATCTAACCTTAGTCAATTCTTCCAACTTAAAGCCTCCGAAATGAGAATTTTCTTTTCAAATCAACTCTGAACTTCCGAAATTTCAATTTCGACCACGCACACCAGTCATAATACCTGAAGTGAAGTTATTCATGGCCTCAAACTGCTGAACGATGCGCTAGAGCTCAAAACAACTGGTTGGGTCATTACACAAATAATTACAACAAGTGATGCAATCTAGTCATCTTATGTCATAAGGGTTTTCAATTTGTATATATAATTTTTATTCTATAAATAGAGCAAGTAAACCGACAATTACTATGCATATTCTAATCTAGCCATTGACTTAGGAAAGAAACCTCAACTCACCTAAAAAATTCTTCCCTTCTAGCAAGGTTACCTTCCACGTATGCCAGCCATAATCAATCTCTACATCTACATCTACATCTACATCAAACAACTCGATTAATGTTGATCATATCCCAATGGAATTCAATTTTCCTCAATTTAAACTTTGGCTAAAAAGCCCTAACTCTATATCTCTGATTTCTAGGTTTTGTATGAAATATGGTTCTTTTGATGTTTCGAACATGAATACGCCGTTTATAATCTTAATTAGTTGTAGTAATAAAAGCTAGAGTAAGAGATTACCTTAAAACTTAAAAACCCTAGCTTTTCCCTTGTTGAATATTCTTGAACGTGTTCCTTGAAATCTAGTGATTAGCCAAGTAATTTGATATTAGAAACATGGTTAGATGATGAAATTTATGTGTTTTCCCATGAATTACTCACCTATGAGTGTGGGAGTTTTACCAACTTCGTGTTTGTTATGTGGAAGGAGACCCAATGCCCAAACCTCTAAAATAATAACCTTTTCCGAAATCTAAAATTTATGACGGTCACGTGCTTACGGTATGGTGGAATAGAAATAGGCTGAGTGCCCGGTAACAAATCAATGCCAAAGTCAACATCCCTGTCGGGCGGCATACCCGAAAGATCCGCTGGAAATACATCAGAAAAATCCATTACTATAGGAACTGACTCCATAGTAGGAGTATCAATACTAACATCTCTCACATAGGCCAGATATGCATCACACCCCTTCTCAACCATTCATTGAGCTTTAAGAAATGAAACAACCCTGCTAGGAACATGATCAGAGGTACCTCTCCACTCTAGCCGCGGTAGACCTAGCATAGCCAATGTCACCATCTTGATGTAACAATCAAGAATAGCGTGATAGAGCGACAACCAGTCCATGCCCAAAATAATATCGAAATCCACCATACTAAGCAATAATAAATCAGCTCTGGTCTCAAAACCACTAATAACAATTAAACACGACCGATACACACGGTACACAATAATAGATTCACCCACGGGTGTAGATACATAAACAGAAGAACTCAAGGAATCATGTGATACACCCAAATACAAGGCAAAATAAGATGACACATAAGAATAAGTGGAGCCTAGATCAAATAAGACTGACGCATCTCTATGACAGACCGAAATAATACTTGTGATAACAGAATCAGATGTAATAATATCTGTCCTAGCAGGAAGGGCATAATATCTGGCATGGCCTCCCCCTCTAGGGCGACCTCTACCTGCCCGACCTCCACCTCTAGCTGGATGGGTAGGTGGAGTGTCAACTGGTGCATTAATCATGGCCTGAGAAGCCTGAGGACCCTGTGGAATATGTGGGGCATGATAAATCCGTGGAGGTTCACCCCTCCTAAGTATGGGGCAATACCTCATGATATGACGAGTGTCACCACACTCAAAACAAGCCCTCGGAGGACGTGTCTGCTGGGACTGGATCGGGCTTGATCGACTAGACTGCTCGCTGAAAGCACCCCGTACAGGAGGTACAGAAGACACTGGTGGTGCATAATATGGAACTTGAGGTCTGGGAGTAGACAGAATACCACTGGAAGCTGTAAGTGCTGAATGAATAGGACGGCTCACATAACCTCTACCATGATGGGCTGCAACTGGGGCACGAGAATTATTATATGTTCCAGAAGCTCGGGGTCTCTTAGCTTCCCTCGCTTCCCTCACTCGAGTCTGCATACCTTCCAATCTTCTAGCAATTGACACCACCTATTGGTATGTGATGTCCATCTCTAGCTCTCCGGGCCATACTATATCTGATACTAGGGTGAAGACCCTCAATAAATCTGCGAACCCGCTCTCGAACAGTAGCAACTAAGGCTGGTGCATGCCTAGCCAAATCACTGAATCAGACCGTATACTCTAACACGGTCATAGAACCCTGGAGGAACTGTTCAAACTCTGCGCGCCATGCATCCTTAAGACTCTGAGGAACATATTCGAAAATTGAGTCCAAGTGAGTGAAGATGCCTCAGTGGGACTATCTAACTCATATGCCCGCCACTACTGGTAGGCTTCTCCTCTAAACTGGAATGTCGTGAAAGAAACACCACTGGAATCCACAATACCCATAGTACGAAGGATAAAGTGACATTCTTCCAGAAAACCCTAAGCATCCTCTAAAGCTAAACCACTGAAAGTGGGAGGGTGGCACTTCTTATACCTCTCGAGCCTGAGCTGCTCCCCCTCTAAAACTGTTGTCCTAATCTCAAGACGAACTGGGATAACTGGCTGCACTGGTATAACCTCTGGGGCATGGTCAATTTGGGCTCGTGGCTCTGGAGTACGGGCAGCGGGAGTCTGCGCTCCTCCCCCAGCCTGAGATGTGGCAGGAGAAAATGAAATTAATCCTGCCTGAGCTAAAGTGCCAATCATGCTCAAAATCTGGGCAAGAGTCTCCTCAAGTGCAGGAGTAGTAACAGGCATCTCAGGTGCCTGCTCTCCAACTGGAGCTACTGGCAGCTCTGGTGCAGCAGCTCGTGCAGGTGCTCTGGCTGCACCACGTGGTCTTCCTCGGCCTCTGACTCAGCCTCTACCCCATCCCCAGCCTCTTGCAGCTCCAACAGGGGGCGTGAGTGTCTGATCATCAGATCCAGTTGTGCGTGTCCTCACCATCTGTGAGAGAATAGAGAGACAATTTTGTTAGAGCTTTGAAATCAACAAAGGCGAACGATAAGGAATCAAAGAAGTGAATATTTCCTAACAGTTCCATAGCCTATCGAAGATAAGTACAGACGTCTCCGTATCGATCCGCAAGACTCTACTAAACCTGCTTGTGACTCATAACACCTATGAACCTAGTGCTCTGATACCAACTTGTGACGACCCCAAATTCCCTCCGTAGGATGTGCCAAGTCTCTAAGACTAGGTAAGCCTATCAATGCAGAATAATAATAAATATCTGAAATAATTAAGCTATAATTCAAATAATTTCAACTCCCAAAATCCGGTAGAAATAAGTCACAAGCTTCTAAGAATTTATTCTCAATGTCTCTATATATCAAGGTCTAAAGAAAAATAATGAAGCAACATAAAAATGATATAAGGGGACTCCGGAGTCTGCGGATGCTGACAGATATACCTCAAAGTCTCTGTGCACAGGTAACTCATTGACGTCTAGGATGGTAAGATGTACCTGGATCTGCACAAAAATATGTGCAGAAGCGTAGTATGAGTACACCACAGCGGTACCCAGTAAGTGCCAAGCCTAACCTCGGTAGAGTAGTGACGAGGTCAGGTGAGGCCCTACTGGAATATAATAATGGCATGGTAAAATGTTTAACAATATAGTAAAATAAAATAACATTGGAAATGAATCAAGTAGTATGTCACATTTAATTATGCCAAATAATGGCAAATAAATACCTCGTGGAAACAACATAATTCTTTTTAACTTTAAGAAATCACATCAATAATCAAAGGCAACTACGACCATAAATCAATATCAATAAGGGCACTCCCGAGGTGCCACCTCGTAGTCCCAAATCATAAATAAATTCACAATATCTCATTTTCTTATCTCACCGCGGGAGCCTTCACAATTTATTTGAAAGAAAATATTTTTCCCGAAATAGCATCCCGCGTTTTAGCCATCCTTATCACACTGCATGACTTCTAGTAGTTCCCCCTACTAGCCACGCATATCAAGCCACCCTTATCTCACCGCATGTGTTTCAATACCCAGACCTTATACCACCGCATGCGTATCAATATCACAATATATCACAATTTGCACCTCAAGTGCTCAAATAATTTAACTTGCCAAAATAATTCAACAACAATATTTTTCCACAATAAAGAGTTCATGGCTCATGACAAAATAAATAATCAATAATATTTTTCCACAATAAAGAGCTCACGGCTCATGTCAAAATAATTCAACAATAATATTTTTTTCACAATAAAGAGCTCACTGCTCCATCACAATGAGTACGAAAATCTTACAAAAATATTCAGGAGTAAATAATTCAGGAAAATAATATTTCAAACTCTTTAATACGTTGCTTCAATATCAAGTTTAAAAATGTCAAATACTTCATATTAATAATATTTAATTTAAAGAAAATCAACCTTCAAATAATGCACATAATAAAAGAAACCAAGTTCCAACTAAACAAATAAAACAATTAGCAGGAAAAGGTCAAGCAAATTTAAAATATAAACATTAAATCAATGATGAAGAATATAATAAAATGAAATAATTTAATTAATTCGCAACAATGATCTACACAATTTAAAATATAATCTTTCACATTTAGCACGTGTACACACTCGTAACCTCGTGTACATGACTTTCCACACATTACAATTATCGATCCTAGGGGGAATTTCCCCTACACAAGGTTAGACAAGTCACTTACCTCAACTTGCTCCAATTTAACCAAGTATTATGCTTTTTCCTCGATTTTTCGACTCCGATCGACTCGCATCTAGTCATAATTAATTCGATACAGTCAACAAAAATTATAGGAATCAATTTCATAAGAAAATACTATATTTTTAAATAAAATCCGAAATTAGCTCAAAAATTGCCCGTGGGGCCCACGCCACGGAATCCAGCGAAACTCACAAAATCTGACAACCCATTCAATTACGAGTCCAACCATACCAGTTTCACTCAAATCCGACTCTGAATCGATACCGAAATCTCAAATATTCGTTGCTATGAGATTTCTAAAATTTTCCAAATTTCAATCTCAAAACACTAATTAAATGGTGAAAATAATGATATATTTGTGTATATAGACCAAATCCGGGTTGGAATCACTTACCCCAAATGTCTTTCCTTGAAAATCTGTCAAAAGTCGCCTTTATTCAAGCTCAAGTTTGTCAAAAATGGCAAATGGGTCGAATGCCTCTGTTTTTATAACTTACAGATCTGTCCAGTCCGATCAGGGAGCTCGATCAGGGGAGCTCGATCAGGGGTGCTCGATCTTGGGAGCTCGATCTCGGGAGCTCGACCTTTGGAGCTCGATCTTGGGAGCTCTATTTTTGGGAGCTCGATTTTGGGAGCTCGATCTTGGGAGCTCGATTTTTGGGAGCTCGATTTTGGGCCTAGATTTTGGGCCAGAATTTCCAGTAAAAAGGAAAAATTGCAGCAGCTATTTTAAATCCAACTTTTGATCTGTTAACCATCCGAAACTCACTCGAGGCCCTCGGGACCTCAACCAAATATACCAACAAGTCCTAAAACATCATACGAACTTAGTCGAACCTCTAAATAATATCAAACAACGCTAAAACCACAAATCATACCCCAATTCAAGCTTAATGAAACTAAGAATTTTCAACTTCTACATTCGATGCTGGAACCTATCAAATCAAGTCCGATTGACCTCAAATTTTGCACACAAGTCATAAATGACATAACAGAGTTGTGAATATTTTAAGAACTGGATTCCGACTCTGATATCAAAAAGTCAACTCCCTAGTCAAACTTCCAAACTTTAAATTCCTATTTTAGCCATTTCACGCCTAATTTCACTACGGACTTCTATATAAAATCCGATCACGCTCCTAAGTCCAAAATCACCATACGGAGCTGTTGGAATCATCAAAATTCTATTCCGGGGTCGTTTGCACATAATTCGACATCCGGTCGCTATTTGAATTTAAACTTTTAATTTTTCTTCAAAATTCCATATCTCGGGCTAGGGACCTCAGAATTTGATTCCAGGCATACGCCCAAGTCTCAATTCACGATACGGACCTACCGGAATAATCAAAATATTGATCTGAGTCTGTTTGCTCAAAATGTTGACCAAAGTCAACTCAGTTGAGTTTTAAAGCTCTAATTCATATTTTAATTTATTTTTCATATAAAAACTTTTCAGAAAATTTTACGGACTGCGCACGCAAGTCGAGAAATAATAAATAGTACTTTTCGAGGTCTTAGAATACATAATTAATTATTAAATTTAAAGATGACATTTTAGGTCATCACAGAGGAAGTGTGCGAACAACAATGAGTATGCGGCCGCAAAAGCAAATGCAGCCCGCAGAAAATGAAATGCGGCCGCAGACGAAGATATGGAGCTTCAGTTAATTTTGGCAAAATTTCAGATAAGACAGCAGAGGAGAAGTGTGCGAAGAACAATGCAGTCCGCAAAATATTATATAAGGCCGCAAAAGCAAATGCAGCCCAAAGAAAATGAAATGCGGCTGCAGATGAAAATCTGAAGCTTCAGGGAATCTTTGCAGAAGTGCAGCCCGCAAACCAAAACGTGTGGTCGCACTTGGTCCACAAAATAGGTTCGCAATTACATGCCTGAAAGATGAGAGAAGATGCAATCGAACAAATTCTGAAGCCTCTTCAAAGTGTGGTCCGCAACAATTCAGTGTGGCCGCAGAAACTAATGTGCAGCCGCAAAAGCTAATTTGCGGTCGCAGAACTCCTCCAACTAAATTACTCGCAGCAGTAGCCTAGCAAAGTGCGGAACACAGATATTAAAGTGCATTTGCAGAACCGTCCGAAGGGTATTTTTGTTATGAATTTTGGAGCACTATAAATAGACGTGAAATACTTTTTTAGGTTATATTTTTGTATTGTAGCAGCAGCTGGTAGTTATTCTTAGCTATTTGGGGAAACGTTGAGTTACAATTAGAGAGGATTAATTACTTTTTCTTCTTTTCATCTTCTTATGTCCATTATTATGAGTAGCTACATTTTATCTAGGGTTGTGATCCAACCCTAGTGTGTAAAACTTAGGGGTGTTTAATGTTAATGCTTGTTATTGATTAGGTTAATGTTCTTTATTATTGTTTATGCTTTAAAGTTAGAATTAATGGTTGCAAACATTAATTCATGCCTATTTGACTTGGTTCTTACTTGAGAAAGAGGAATTTAGTCTAGGAAAACTTAGCTAACAAGAAATTGAACTAGTTGAAGTATCGATTAGTTTGATTAATGGCTTTGAACTAGAGATAGGGATAATCCAACTTGGACTCATATTCAATTGCTTTGATTGCTACATATTTGAACTTGAGAGATTCAATTTGGTCACACTCACTCTTTAACCGAGAGGTATTGAGTGGGTATTTGTGTATTGAGAGTCATAACAAACACCGATCTACCAAGCAAGCATAAATTAACTCTACCCATTAGATTTGCACCTAGGTTAAGGCTACAAGCCTTTATATTTTGGTTAAAATATCAAAAATATTTCAATCATTACTTGCTCATTTGTTAGTCAAATTTCTTAGTAGTTTAATTTGGAAGAATTGATATTCACTTTTGTTTGGAAGCTAAATCTAGTTATTTTGAGTTTTTCTCTTAAGTATTTACCTCAACATCCATTTTAAACTCCTTGTGGATTGGACCCTAACTCGCATTGGGTTTATTATTGTAATGACCGTTTTATATTTCTTTAATTGGGGTGTGAATTGGACATGATCAATTTTTGGCGCCGTTGCCGTGGAGCTTATGGTATTAGCTATATTCTTGAGTTTGTTTCTTGAAGTAGCTTCTTTTACTTTCGTGATTCTAATTTTTTGAAGTAATTGTATGTTCCAAATGGCGAATAACGAACTTGGAAACATGCCATTGGGAGAGGTGGATGGCAAAGAGGAACTTGATGAAATGTCACAAGTTCCACAACAAAATCGTTGAGGCCATGGGAAACAAGACAATGTATCACCACCTCCCCGGCCCTACCTCCACAACCACAAACGGCGCAATATCGGATTTTGCCAAATGAAGTGTATGCAACTGCCATAGTCCCTCCTCACATTAGGGCGGAAAACTTTCAAACTACCAATATGATGCTCACTTTGCTTGAGCAATGAGGTTATTTCACCAGGGCGCCGACTCAAACTGCTTACAAGCATTTGAAGGGTTTTGTAGATATGTATTAGGGAAGCAAACGTACAAATATTTTAGAAGATACTTTGCGGTCAAGGCTTTTACCCTTCTCACTAAGGGGTAAGGCTTTGGGTTGGTTAGAATGCTTGCCTAATTATTCTATTCATACATGGGATGAATTGGCGGTGAAATTTATTTCAAAGTTCTTTTCTCCTGGGCGTAGGAAAACTCTACGTGATAAAATATTGGCTTTTAAGCAAGAGCCCAATGAACCTTTGCATGAAATTTGGGAGCGGTATCAGACTATAGTGAAGGAGTGCTCGAATAATGATATGAACAACAACATGATCAACCAAACTTTCTACCATGGTATTAATACCACGAATCAATGTGTGGTCAATCAATTGGCCGGAGGCAATTTCATGAGAACACCTTATGCAGAGGGCATGTGAGATTCTTGATGAGATGGCGGAAACTTCTTCGGCATGGAAATTCCAAGCTAATATTCCCCAAGGTGATCCCAACATGATCCATCTTCATAAAGAATTGTAAGACCATGGGCAATCTACTGTCGAATTGACCAGAAACATGACTCAACTCGCTAAGGCTCAACTTCATAAAACTCAAGCTCCTAAGTAAGTTCATGCTATGGAGGAAGTGAATATCTTAGCCAATAAGAAGAGGACTAAAGGTCCCCAATTTCAATCTTGGGTGGAGAATTATGCACATGATGATGGTAGCTATGACTAAGATGACTCGTATCAAGAGCAAGAAGAATAGGGATAATTTGTGAACAATTATCAAGGGCAACAGAGCAATTTTCAAGGCTCCAATAAAAATCAATGTCGTTATCACAATTATCCAAGCAATCGGGGTTCTAACAATCAAGGGTATTGGCATAACAACAACAACAACCAAGGGAATTGGGGAGGCAACAATCAAGGCAATTGGGGAAACACTAATAACTATGCAAATTGAAAGTCGAGTTTTCAAAGACTCCCAATGTACCAACCACCAAGCAACCCACCTCCTTATCCTTCCTACGGTTCAAGCACTTCAATTAATGATATAGGCCGTATTGAGAACATGTTCAAGCAAATAATGAAAAAGAATACGGATTCGGATGCCCAACTTGCCTCACATACCACATCAATTCGTAAATCTTGAAGTTCAAATGGGGAAAATTTCTTAAGCTCTTAATACTCGCCCTAAGGGTGCGTTGCCAAGTGACACGGTAGTAACCCAAAGAGTGGTAACAATACGAGGCATGCTATGGCGGTTATCACAAGAAGTGGAAGAGGTGTGAATGCAACCACCTCAAATAAAAAGCAACTTGTGGATGATAACGAAGTGATCCAAGAGGAGAAAATACCACAAAATGATGTTCAGCTACATGATGATGTTTGGATTGATATTGATGATAGTGTGTAGGAGACGAGATGAACCCGTCTAGGGAACACATTATTGACATATCGGATCCGGTAGTGTAAAAGACTAGCACCCTTGACAAAGCCTCCACCTTCTTACCCTCAAAGGCTTGCTAAGAAAAATGGTAAGAATCAATTCATGAAGTTCATTCAAATGATGAAAGGTCTCTCTATTAATGTTTCATTGGTGGAAGCTTTGTAACATATGCCCGGTTATGCGAAGTTTATGAAAGATATTGTGACCAAGAAGAGGTCAATAAACGTTAAAACAATCAAGGTTACCCATCAAGTGAGTGCAATTGTTCATTCCATGCCTCCCAAGTTGGAAGATCCCGTTGCTTTCAGAATCCTTTTACTATTGGAAGTTTCGATTTTGATAAATCTCTTTGTGATCTTTGGGTGAGTATCAACTTGATTCCCTATTTGATATTTAAAACTTTGGGGATTGGAAAACCAAGACCCACATCTATGAGGTTGCAAATGGTTGATCGCACAATGAAGAGACCGTTGGGAGTGATTGAGGATGTATTGATCCGAGTTGATAAACTCATTCTTCAAGCAGACTTTGTGATTCTAGATTGTGGGGTTGATTATATGCCTATCATTATTGGGAGGCCTTTCCTTGCTACGGGTAAGGCCTTTGTGATATGAAAGCTGGAGAACTCACATTCCGGGTTGGTGATGAGAAAGTGGTATTTCATGTGTTCAAGTCCATGTGTCAACCAAATAGCAATGAGGTGTGCTCTTTTGTGGACATGGTGAACGATGTCATTATTGATGATACTAGTGATACAATCAATGTTGGTGACATGTTGGAAGCCGTTTTGCTTAACTTTGATGATGAAGAAATGGATGGTTTCATGGAGTGTGTGAATTCGTTACAAGGAATGGGGTCTTACAACAATGCACCCCGAAAGTTGTCATTGAATCTTGAGAATAGGAAAACTCCTCCTAAAAAGCCTTTAATTGAAGAGCCACCAACAGTGGAGTTGAATCATTGCCACCTCACCTTCGATATGAATTTCTTGGCCCTTGTTCTACTCTATCTGTTATTCTTTCTTCTTGTTTGACTAACGTGTAGGTATATTCCACATTGGCGGTGTTGCAAAAGAGGAAGAAAGCTATTGGGTGGACTTTGGCGAATATTCAGGGTATAAGCCCCGTATTTTGCATGCATAAGATTAAATTGGAGGATGGTGCAAAACCGTTCATTGAACATCAAAGAAAACTTAATAAAGCTATGCAAGAGGTGGTCAAAAAGTAGATTATCAAATGGTTGGATACTAGGGTTGTCTACCCCATTTTCAATAGTTCATGGACTTTGTCGATCCAATGTGTCCTAAATAAGGGAGGCATGACAGTTGTTACCAATGATAAAAGTGAGCTGATTCCTACAAGAATGGTTACCGGGTGAAGAGTGTATATGAATTATCGTAAGCTCAACAAAGTCACAAGGAAGGATCACGTCCCTCTCTCTTTCATGGATCAAATGCTTGATAGGTTGGCCAGTTGTGCTTTCTATTGCTTTCTTGATGGTTACTCAGGCTACAACCAAATTCTTATTGCACCGGAATACCAAGAGAAAACCACCTTTACATGTCCATATGTTACTTTTGCTTTCAAACGGATGCCTTTTGGATTGTTCAATGCGCTAACGATCTTTCGATGGTGTATGAAGGATTTCTTCACGAACATGGTAGAAGACTACCTTGAGTTCTTCATGGATGAAAATAAAGTTGTCTGACAGAAATACACAGCTAAAATAAAGTAGATGGGGACTTCGGAGTTGCAAACTCCGTGCAGCTATACCTCAAGTCTCCTGTGGATAGCTGAATTTGAGCAAATCTACTATACGCCGCTGGGACCAACTCTGGTATCTGCACAAGAAGTGCAGAGTATAGTATGAGTACAACTGACCCCATGTACCCAGTAAGTACCGAGCCTAACCTCGACGAAGTAGTGACGAGGCTAAGGCAGGTCACTTAAATTAACTTGTACGCAATAATAATAATAACAACAATATAGGAGAGCAGGAATAGAAATTAAACCGTTAAATCATATCAACAATCAAGCCAACTCGGCAGTCATAACCAATTATTACTTAAATCACTTTCCGTTGCAGAGTGCAATCCGATCCCACAATATATTCATATTTAATTCTGTTGCTGTGTGCAACCTGATCCCACAATATATACATTTTTATTTAATTCCGTTGTGGCGTGCAACCCGATCCTCAATATATCTTTTCAATCAATTCTGTTGCGGCGTGCAACCCGCCCCTCCAATATATTCACTTTTATTTCTGTTGCGGCGTGCAACCCGCTCCTCAATAATATAATTTACCAATTCTTATAAAAGAAATTATTCCAATAAATGCAACAATTAATATGAAATTGTAAGACAACAAGCATATAATAATTATGATTTATTTAGAAACAAGTAATGACAAGTAGCAATTAATTGTGAAAATCAAGGAGGAAATAGGCAATTTAATATTTAGTATGCTAAATGTAAAGTAACAATTAAGTCACATAAATCAAATAAGCATGTAGCAAATATAGCATGGATTCAAGGCATAATATTGAGTAAGGAATATGAGAGAAATAATTAATATAATAATTAATTCTTGATTTAAAATAATTTATGATTTCCAGATAAATGTGCAAACAATCAATTTGATAACGTATAGGCACTCGTCACCTCGCCTATACGTCGTTACACATGAAATTTACGTAATAATAATTCAAAAGTTTTATTCCCTCAAGTCATGGTTAACCACGATACTTACCTCGCAGTAGCAGTAGCATTTTCGGCCAAAGTAGTCTTGAGCTTTGATAATACCATCCATAGTCCGTGGATAATACCAACACTAGCGCCATAGTCAAAGCAGCTTGAGCTTCTTAAAGCTCAACTCACACTCATCTAACCATCTGAATGGGGCGCCCTTCTGGGTCAATTTGGTCAGTGGGGATGCTATAGATGAAAACCCTCCACAAACCTGCGATAATAATCTACCAAACCCAGGAAAACTCTGAATCTCTGTAGCTAAAGTAGTTCTAGGCAAGTTCTGAACTACCTCAATCTTCTTAGGGTCCACTTTTATGCCTTCTGGCGATACAACATTCCCCAAAAAGGCAACCGAGTCTAACCAAAACTCGCATTTTGAAAATTTGGCATATAATTGATTATCCCTCAAAGTCTGAAGCACAATCCGAAGATGTTGCTCATGCTCTTCTCGACTGTTGGAGTAAATCAAGATGTTATCAATGAATAGAACCACAAAGGAATACAGATCGGGCTTGAACACCCAGTTCATTAAATCCATAAATGTTGCTGGGGCATTTGTCAACCCAAATGACATCATTAAAAATTCATAATGCATATACCGAGTCCGAAAAGCTGTCTTAGGGACATCAGATGCCCTAATCTTCAACTGATGATAGCCAGACCTCAAGTCAATCTTCGAAAATACCATGGCACCCTGAAGATGATCGAATAAGTCATCAATTTGCCAACAGATACTTGTTCTTGATAGTAGCCTTGTTCAACTACCGATAATCTATATACAACAGCATTGAACCATCTTTCTTCTTCACAAACAACACTGGTGCAACCGAGGGTGAGACACTAGGTCTAATAAATCCCTGATCAAGAAAGTCGTGCAACCCGTTCCTCCAATATATTCACTTTTATTTCTGTTGCGGCGTGCAACCCGCTCCTCAATAATATAATTTACCAATTCTTATAAAAGAAATTATTCCAATAAATGCAACAATTAATATGAAATTGTAAGACATCAAGTATATAATAATTATGATTTATTTAGAAACAAGTAATGACAAGTAGCAATTAATTGTGAAAATTAAGGAGGAAATAGGCAATTAATATTTAGTATGCTAAATGTAAAGTAACAATTAAGTCATATAAATCAAATAAGCATGTAGCAAATATAGCATGGATTTAAGGTATAATATTGAGTAAGGAATATGAGAGAAATAATTAATATAATAATTAATTCTTGATTTAAAATAATTTATGATTTCCAAATAAATGTGCAAATAATCAATTTGATGGCGTATAGGCACTCGTCACCTCGCCTATACGTCGTTACACATGAAATTCACGTAATAATAATTCAAAAGTTTTATTCCCTCAAGTTAAGGTTAACCACGATACTTACCTCGCTTTGCAACCAAAATCAAGATTCAAATAAACCTTTGCCTCGCGAATTGATGTCCGAAAGCTTCAAATGTAGTCACAAACAATTTAATATTCTGAACACGAATCGTATATATTTATTCCATATGAAATACTTATTTTCCTGATTAAAATTCGAAATTCATTTCAAAAACCGATAGTGGAACCCACGTCTCGAATCCCGAAAAAACTCACGAAATTCGAACACCCGTTACGATACGAGTTGAACCATACAAAAATTATCGAATTCCGACATCGGATTGGCTTTCAGATCTTAAATTTTTGTTTTTGAAAGATTTTATAAAAGTCTGATTTTTCTTCTATAAATTCACGGATTCGTGATGTAAATAAGTATTAAATCATGAAATATAATTAATTTCGGATAAATAATACTTACCCAATCAAACTCGTGAAAAATGCCTCTAAAATCGGCCAAACCTAGGTCTAAAACTCTAAAAATGAACAAAAAATGTCGGACTCCGGACATATATATTCTGTATAGGCAAGTCGCATCTGTGAGATGCGACTTGTCTTAAACTTTTCAAGCCAAAAATTGCGGTACCAACCTTCAGTCAATTGATCATAACCTTTTGTACAAATGTCCAAATGATAAATGGTTTATATTTCTGGAAACTAGAATCAACGATCTACAACTTTCATGTTTTGATAATCTTCAGATTCATTATAGATTATGTAATAAATTTCCAAAGTCAGCTCTACGCATTAGAAATTTTGCACACTGCTGTCAAAAACCAGTAGTTAAAAATGACCTAAAAATGGTCTGAAACCACTCTTAAACTCACCCGAACCCCTCGGGACCCCATCCGAACACACCAACAAGCTTCAAAATATATTATGAACTTACTCGAGGTCTCAAATCACACATAACAACGGCAAAACTACAAATCGCGCGTCGATACAGACTTATGAGTTTATGGAATTTTAAATTCTATAACTCGCCCCGAAATATGCCAAATCAATTCGGAATGAACTCAAATTTTGCATGCAAGTAATAAATGACATAATGGAGGTGTTTCAATTTCCAAAATCAAATTCTGACCCTGATATTAATAAAGTCAACTCCCGGTCAAACTTTCCAAAAATCTTCTATTTTCCAACTTTTGCCAAAATGCGCTGAATTGTCCTACAGACTTCCAAATCCAAATCCGAAGATGCTCCCAAGTTCAAAATCACCATACGAAGCATTGGAATCATCAAAATTTCATTCGGAGGTCGTTTGCTCAAAAGTCAAATCTCCGGTCAAACTTTAGAAATTCAAGCTTTATAAAATCAAACATTTTACTTTTTTCAAAAACTAACGAAAAAGGTGCATGCGTACCTCGGAATAACTTCAAATTTTGTACATAAGTCATAAATATTGTTACTAAGCAGATCAAACTCTCGGAATCTAAATCGGGACCCGGTATCAACAAAAACCCAATTATGATCAAATTTAGGAATTCTTAAACCTTTAAATTTCTAGTTTCCGTTAAATTCCGATAATTTGAGCTAGGGACCTTCGAATTTGATTCCGGGCATACACCCAAGTCCCAAATCACGATACAGACCTACCGGAATTGTCAAAATACTGATCCGGGTCCATTGGCTCAAAACGTTGACCAAAGTCAACTTTCAAAGCTCTATTTCATGTTTTAATCAATTTTTCATATAAAACTTTTTGAGAAAATTTACGGACTATGCACGTAAGTCGAGGAATATTGAATAGTGCTTTTTAAGGTCTCAGAACATAGAAATAAATATTTAAAATTAAAGATGACATATTGGGTCATCACAAGCTCCTACTCCCTCTAAGATCCCTTCCACTTCAGTTGAACCTTCTACCATTGCTAGTGCTACTGTTCATGAGCCACCATTAGCCACTACTCCATTGCCTACACGAGCTCTAAGGTCGGTGCCTTTGCCTACAAGCCCAATGTCTGCTTTACGGGTTTCTTAGACGCTAGTGAGTCTCAACAACTGGGTGCACACAGTTATAATAAAGTTGTCAAAGATATCTAGTATAGTTATGGGGCAGACATCTACACAGCCGGACCCTTTGGAAATTGACTTGAATCTCACTAAAGTCTTAGACAATTAGAAGGTGATTATGGACACATTGGTGCAGCATGGCGTAGTGATTGAGCGGTTGATCAAGGAGGTGAAATAGATGAGAATGACACAGGCCAGCAAGAAGTCAGTTGACTCACTCTGAGCTGAGGTGACTAGGATAGCTGAGGCTGGTAACCTACCATTTGATATGTTGCATGACCCCACCCAACGTCACCCAGCTAAGACTTCTTAGGATGCCCCCTGCTGCTCAACATGAGCAGCCCTGCCTTGCATCCAGCACAGTTGTTGCGGTACGTGATATCTTCACTTCTCAGCCAGCTCTTGTAGAGGATAATGACACCATGTAATTAGCTGAGCCGGCTCGGACTGACACTGCTCCTGATACCGTGATGATTGAGGAACCTTTGGGAGTTTCTTTGCCCCTCTCTGCTCTTTGATCTTATTTTGATAAGCATTGGGGACAATTCTTCCATTTATTTAGGGAGTCGAGAATTTGATATTTGAATATTAATAGTGAGATGCGACTTGTCTCAAAATTTTCAAGCCAAAAATTGCGGTACCAACCTTCAGTCAATTAATCATAACTTTTTGTACAAATGTCCGAATGATGAATGGCTTATGTTTTGGAAACTAAAATCAAAGGTCTACAACTTTCATGTTTTGATAATTTTTAGATTCGTTATAGATTGTGAGATATAAATCTCCAATGTCAGCTCTGCGCATCAGAAATTTCGCACACTGCTGTCAAAAACCAGTAGTTAAAATGACCTAAAAATGGTCCGAAACCATTCTGAAACTCACCCGAACCCCTCGGGACCCCGTTCGAACACACCAACAAGTATCATAACATATTATGAACTTACTCGAGGTCTCAAATCACACATAAAAATGGCAAAACTACAAATCGCGCGTCGATTCGGATTTATGAGTTTATGGAATTTTCAATTCTATAACTCCCCCAAAACTTGCCCGATCAATTCCTAATGAACTCAAATTTTGCATGCAAGTCATAAATGACATAATGGAGGTGCTACAATTTCCAAAATAAAATTCTGACCCCGATATCAATAAAGTCATCTCCCGGTCAAACATTCCAAAAATATTCTATTTTCCAACTTTCGCCAAAATGCGCTAAATTGTCCTACAGACTTCCAAATCCAAATCCGAACATGCTCCCATGTCCGAAATCACCATACGAAGCTATTGGAATCATCAAAATTCCATTCGGAGGTCGTTTGCTCAAAAGTCAAATCTCTGGTCAAATTTTAGAAATTCAAGCTTTATAAAATCAAACCTTTTACTTTTTTCAAAAACTAACGGAAAAGGTGCCTACGTACCTCGGAATAACTTCAAATTTTGTACATAAGTCATAAATATTGTTACGAAGTAGATCAAACTCTCGAAATCTAAATCGGGACCCAGTATCAATAAAAAAAACCAATTATGATCAAATTTAGGAATTCTTAAACCTTTAAATTTCTAGTTTCCGTAAAATTCCGATAATTTGAGATAGGGACCTTCGAATTCGATTCCAGGCATACACCCAAGTCCCAAATCACGATATGAATCTACCGGAACTGTCAAAATACTGGTCCGGGTCCGTTGGCTCAAAACGTCGACCGAAGTCAACTTTCAAAGCTCTATTTCACATTTTAATCAATTTTTCATATAATACTTTCCGAGAAAATTTACAGACTATGCACGCAAGTCGAAGAATACTGAATAGTGCTTTTCAAGGTCTCAAAACATAGAAATAAATATTAAAAATTAAATATGAGATATTGGGTCATCACAAGCTCCTACTCCCTCTGAGATCCCTTCCATTTCAGTTGAACCTTCTACCATTGCTAGTGCTACTGTTCATGAGCCACCATTAGCCCCTGCTCCATTGCTTACACAAGCTCTAAGGTCGGTGCCTTTGCCTACAAGCCCAATGTCTGCTTTACGGGTTTCTTAGACGCTAGTGAGTCTCAACAACTGGGTGCAGACAGTTACAATACAGTTGTCAGAGATATCTAGTACAGTTATGGGGCAGACATCTACACAGCCGGACCCTTTGGAAAATAACTTGAATCTCACTAAAGTCTTCGACAATTAGAAGGTGATTATGGACACATTGGTGCAGCATGGCGCAGTGATTAAGCGGTTGACCAAGGAGGTGAAATAGATGAGAATGACACAGGCCAGCAAGAAGTCAGTTGACTCACTCTGAGCTGAGGTGACTAGGATAGCTAAGGCTGGTAACCTACCATTTGATATGTTGCATGACCCCACCCAACGTCACCCAGCTAAGACTTCTTAGGATGCCCCCTGCTGCTCAACATAAGCAGCCCTGCCTTGCATCCAGCACTGTTGTTGCGGTACGTGATATCTTCACCTCTCAGCCAGCTCTTGTAGAGGATGATGACACCATGTAATTAGCTGAGTCGGCTCGGACTGACACTGCTCCTGATACCGTGATGATTGAGGAACCTTTGGGAGTTTCTTTGCCCCTCTCTGCTCTTTGATATTATTTTGATAAGCATTGGGGACAATGCTTCCTTTTATTTAGGGAGTCGAGAATTTGATATTTGAATATTAATAGTGAGATGCGACTTGTCTCAAAATTTTCAAGCCAAAAATTACGGTGCCAACCTTCAGTCAATTGATCATAACTTTTTGTACAAATGTCCGAATGATGAATGGCTTATGTTTCTGGAAACTAAAATCAAAGGTCTACAACTTTCATGTTTTGATAATTTTTAGATTTGTTATAGATTGTGAGATATAAATTTCCAAAGTCAGCTCTGCGCATCAGAAATTTCGCACACTGCTGTCAAAAACCAGTAGTTAAAATGACCTAAAAATGGTCCGAAACCATTCTGAAACTCACCCGAACCCCTCGGGATCCCGTCCGAACACACAAACAAGTATCATAATATATTATGAACTTACTCGAGGTCTCAAATCACACATAAAAATGGCAAAACTACAAATCGCGCGTCGATTCGGATTTATGAGTTTATGGAATTTTCAATTCTATAACTCCCCCAAAACTTGCCAAATCAATTCGTAATGAACTCAAATTTTGCATGCAAGTCATAAATGACATAATGGAGGTGTTACAATTTCCAAAATAAAATTCTGACCCCGATATCAATAAAGTCATCTCCCGGTCAAACTTTCCAAAAATATTCTATTTTCCATCTTTCACCAAAATGCGCTAAATTGTCCTACAGACTTCCAAATCCAAATCCGAACATGCTCCTAAGTCCGAAATCACCATACGAAACTATTAGAATCATCAAAATTCCATTCGGAGGTCGTTTGCTCAAAAGTCAAATCTCCGGTCAAATTTTAGAAATTCAAGCTTTATAAAATCAAACCTTTTACTTTTTTCAAAAACTAACGGAAAAGGTGCCTACATACCTCGCAATAACTTCAAATTTTGTACATAAGTCATAAATATTTTTACGAAGCAGATCAAACCCTCGAAATCTAAATCGGGACCCGGTATCAATAAAAACCCAATTATGATCAAATTTAGGAATTCTTAAACCTTTAAATTTCTAGTTTCCGTTAAATTCCGATAATTTGAGATAGGGACCTTTGAATTCGATTCCAGGCATACACCCAAGTCCCAAATCACGATACGGACATACCGGAACTGTCAAAATACTGATCCGAGTCCGTTGGCTCAAAACGTCGACCGAAGTCAACTTTCAAAGCTCTATTTCACATTTTAATCAATTTTTCATATAAAACTTTCCGAGAAAATTTACAGACTATGCACGCAAGTCGAAGAATGCTGAATAGTACTTTTCAAGGTCTAAGAACATAGAAATAAATATTAAAAATTAAATATGACATATTGGGTCATCACAAGCTCCTACTCCCTCTGAGATCCCTTCCATTTCAGTTGAACCTTCTACCATTGCTAGTGCTACTGTTCATGAGCCACCATTAGCCCCTGCTCCATTGCCTACAAGAGCTCTAAGGTCGGTGCCTTTGCCTATAAGCCCAATGTCTGCTTTACGGGTTTCTTAGATGCTAGTGAGTCTCAACAACTGGGTGCCGACAGTTACAATAAAGTTGTCAGAGATATCTAGTACAGTTATGGGGCAGACATCTACACAGCCGGACCCTTTGGAAATTGACTTGAATCTCACTAAAGTCTTCGACAATTAGAAGGTGATTATGGACACATTGGTGCAGCATGGTGCAGTGATTGAGCGGTTGACCAAGGAGGTGAAATAGATAAGAATGACAGAGGCCAGCAAGAAGTCAGTTGACTCACTCTGAGCTGAGGTGACTAGGATAGCTAAGGCTGGTAACCTACCATTTGGTATGTTGCATGACCCCACCCAACATCACCCAGCTAAGACTTCTTAGGATGCCCCCTACTGCTCAACATGAGGAGCCCTGTCTTGCATCCAGCACTGTTGTTGCGGTGCGTGATATCTTCACCTCTCAGCCAGCTCTTGTAGAGGATGATGACACCATTTAATTAGCTGAGCCGGCTCGGACTGACACTGCTCCTGATACCGTGATTATTGAGGACCCTTAGGGAGTTTCTTTGCCCCTCTCTGCTCTTTGATCTTATTTTGATAAGCATTGGGGACAGTGCTTCCTTTTATTTAGGGAGTCGAGAATTTGATATTTGAATATTGATAGTGAGATGTGACTTGTCTCAAAAATTTCAAGCCAAAAATTGCAGTACCAATCTTTAGTCAATTGATCATAACTTTTTGTACAAAGGTCCGAATGATAAATAGTTTATGTTTCTAGAAACTAGAATCAAAGATCTACAAATTTGATGTTTTGATAATTTTTAGATTCATTATAGATTGCGAGATATAAATTTCCAAAGTCAGCTCTTCGCATTAGAAATTTCGGTCACTGCTGTCAAAAACCAGCAGTTAAAAATGACCTAAAAATGGTCCGAAACCATTCTGAAACTCACCCGAACCCTTCGGGACCCCGTCTGAACACACCAACAAGTATCATAACATATTATGAACTTACTCGAGGTCTCAAATCACACATAAAAACGGCAAAATGACAAATCGCGCGTTGATTCGGACTTAAGAGTTTATGGAATTTTTAATTCTATAACTCGCCCCAAAATATGTCAAATCAATTTGGAATGAACTCAAATTTTGCATGCAAGTCATAAATAACATAATGGAGGTGTTCCAATTTCCAAAATAAAATTCTGACCCCGATATCAATAAAGTCAACTCCCGGTCAAACTTTCCAAAAATATTCTATTTTTCAACTTTCGCCAAAATGCACTGAATTGTCCTACAGACTTCCAAATCCAAATCCGAACATGCTCCCAAGTTCGAAATCACCATACAAAGCTATTGGAATTATCAAAATTCCATTCGGAGGTAGTTTTCTCAAAAGTCAAATCTTAGGTCAAACTTTAGAAATTCAAGCTTTATAAAATCAAACCTTTTACTTTTTTCAAAAACTAACGGAAAAGGTGCCTACGTACCTCACAATAACTTCAAATTTTGTACATAAGTCATAAATATTGTTACGAAGTAGATTAAACTCTCGGAATCTAAATCGGGACCCGGTATCAAAAAAAACCCAATTATGATCAAATTTAGGAATTCTTAAACCTTTAAATTTCTATTTTTCGTTAAATTCCGATAATTTGAACTAGGGACCTTTGAATTCGGTTCCAGGCATACACCCAAGTCCCAAATCACGAGACATACCTACCAGAACTGTCAAAATACTGATCCGGGTCTGTTGGCTCCAACCGTTGACCGAAGTTAACTTTCAAAAGCTCTATTTCACATTTTAATCAATTTTTCATATAAAACATTCTGAAAAAATTTACGGACTATGCACGTAAGTCGAGGAATGTTGAATAGTGCTTTTCAATATCTCAGAACATAGAAATAAATATTTAAAATTAAATATGACATATTGGGTCATCACAAGCTCCTACTCCCTCTGAGATCCCTTCCACTTCAGTTGAACCTTCTACCATTGCTAGTGCTATTGTTCATGAGCCACCATTATCCCCTGCTCCATTGCCTACACGATCCCTAAGGTCGGTGCCTTTTCCTACAAGCCCGATGTCTGCTTTACGGGTTTCTTAGACGCTAGTGAGTCTCAACAACTGGGTGCAGACAGTTACAATACAGTTGTCAGAGATATCTAGTACAGTTATGGGGCAGACATCTACATAGCCGGACCCTTTGGAAATTGACTTGAAGCTCACTAAAGTCTTCGACAATTAGAAGGTGATTATGGACACATTGGTGCAGCATGGCGCAGTGATTGAGCGGTTGACCAAGTAGGTGAAATAGATGAGAATGACACAGCCCAACAAGAAGTCAGTTGACTCACTCTGAGCTGAGGTGACTAGGATAGCTGAGGCTGGTAACCTACCATTTGATATGTTAAATGACCCCACCCAACGTCACCCAGCTAAGACTTCTTAGGATGCCCCATGCTGCTCAACATGAGGAGCCCTGCCTTGCATCCAGCACTATTGCTGCGGTGCGTGATATCTTCACCTCTCAGCCAACTCTCGTAGAGGATGATGACACCATTTAATTGGCTGAGCCGGCTCGCACTGACACTGCTCCTGATACCGTGATGATTGAGGACCCTTAGGGAGTTTCTTTTCCACTCTCTGCTCTTTGATCTTATTTTCCTAAGCATTGGGGACAATGCTTCCTTTTATTTAGGGAGTGGAGAATTTGATATTTGAATATTGATACATTTGATGACACTGAGATGTAATAATTGGATAATTTATTTTGTTTATCTTTAGTAGTTTAATACATTTAGTAGTAATCTATAATTTTGTTTGTTTTGGTAGTGTAAATATTTTATTTTTTCTTCTTTTGTTGATAATAAGCCTTTGGTTTTCTTAATGCTACGATTCTTTCCAAAGATGGTTTCCTGTGTGAACCGAGTGACTCTTCCCGAGGATGGATAATGTGACAACTTTCTTAAGGCAATGAGTTCGTTTCATGTTTAGGTAATAATAGTAGTAGTTAGTAATAAATAAAATCACTAATCAAGTTATTCCATGAAAACGAGTTATTTATGTATCATGTGGTACCAATATATTTAACTGCATGCCTATGGTTTGACACAAGGTTGTTGTGAATCAATTATTGTTTGAAAGAAGTAACTCTAGTAAAAGTGACTTTGAGGCTCTTGAGTTGTCTTTGCAAATAATTAGGTGGTTGAGTGGACCATAGAGATCTTTAACTTGATTGTGATTGTTGTGGGTTTTAGACTCTATCCTCTTTTATGGTCTATTTGCATGAGAGGTAAGATAAAATTTTGTTGATAGTCCAAGTACTTGAGTGAATAGTCTACAACTTACCCAGAATGTGCTTAAAGGCAAAATTTTAAGTTTGCTTGGTTTGAAAGATGATTGCAGGCTTTTCTTGGACCATTTGAGCTGTTGAGAAATCTAAAAAAGGTATCAAGGCATAATAAATACAGAAAATAAATGATCTCCGTGAAAGAGAAAGTACGAAAAAGAAAGTGTTAAAAAAAGGGTGGAAAAAGGGATATTGATGAAATTGAATGAGGCAAGTACCTTTAGTATAAACATCAAGGGAAAAAAAGAATGAAATTGTCATAAAGAGTGATGGTAAGTCTCTCTATCCTCCAAGAAGAAGAAATGCCTCTAAGAGTTTGACAAATGCGAGCCAAGAAATGAGATGTGAAGTGCTTAAGTACAAGTGTAACCACTTGTATCCCATATAGTATCCTACCCCGGATCAAAAGCCTTTATTACAACCCGAAATAAGTTCTATTTAATTTCGGACCGAGCATGCTTACATTAGTGGAGATTTACATGAGGGGCAAGTCAATAGTACTTGAAGTTTAACTTGTGATATACCTTTGTGAGAGAAGAGTGAAACCTTTGTTGCTATAGAAATTGAGTGTTAAAACTTGAAGGGAGCATTGCAAATAGAAGGTAGAAGAGGAAGAGTTTGAAGTCCACCATGATTTACATGAAAGAACAAGAATCTTTGATGAATGAAGTCAATTCTTGAGACTCAAATGTCACACTAGAATTACATGAGATGAGCGAGTTGCACATTTTTGAAAGATTTGACACTTTGTACGCATGAGTACTGTGGGTAATTATTGGTCCCAACTGAGTATAAATGACTTGTAGGTGACTTCCTGAAATGATCATACACTGAGGGAAGCAGGGAGCTAATCTAGTTTCTTGAGGACAAGCAAAGACCTAAGCTTGGAGGAGTTGATAAGTGTGGATTTAACCACTTATTAGTACCTTGTTGCTTTAATTTTAGACCAAAAGTGTTTTTTTTCTCCAAATCTAATAAACAGGTACACTGAAGAATGTGAGCTTAATAAAGGTATATAGCTCAAAGAGGAGATATTCCAGCTAAGATCAGGAGAGAAGAAGTGTGCGAAGAACAGTGCGGTCCGCAGAATTTTATATGCCACTGCAAAAGCAAATGCAGCCCGCAAAAAGTACGGTCCGCAAACCAAAAGGTGCGGTCGCAGTTGGTCCAAAAAATAGGTTTGCACTGACATGCCTGAAAGACCAGAGAAGATACAATCGAACAAAGTCTGAAGCCTCTTCAAAGTGCAGCCCACATCTATTCAGTGTGGCCGCAGAAGCTGAAGTACGGCCGCAGAAGCTAATGTGCGGCCGCAAGACTCTTCCAACTGAAACCACACGCAGTAGTAACCTAGCGAAGAGCGGACCGCATATGTCAAAGTGCAGCCACATAACTCTCAGAAGGGTATTTCTGTCAGGAATTTTGGAGCACTATAAATAGACGTGAAACACTTTTTTAGGACATCTTTGTGTATTGTAGCATCAGTCGGTAGTTATTCTTAGCTATTTGGGAAAACTTTGAGATACAATTAGAGAGGATTAATTACTTTTCCACTTTAATTTAGATTTATGTCCTTAATTTCTTCTTCTTATTATTATTTTTCTATGTCCATTGCTATTAGTAGTTAGATTTTATCTAGTGTTGTAATTTGTAACGACCCGATCGGTCTTTTATATAATTGTAACCTATTTTCCCTTTTTGTGCTTCACACATATGTGTTTATGATGTTATGTCTTGTGGGGCTGGTTAGTTTTGTTCTGCAAAGCTTTTGGGTTGATTTGGACCATTTGATTCTTAACTTAGAAGTTTAAATTAGAAAATATTGACTGAACTTTGACTTTTGTCTAAACAACCCCGAAACTGTATTTTTTTGGCTCCAATAGCTTCGTATAGTGATTTCGGACTTTGGCGTATACCCGAAATTGATTTTTGGAAGTCCGTAGGTTGATTTATGTTGATTTTCCAAATTTTGGCAATGTGAAGTTGAAACGTTTGACCGTAGGTTGACATTTAGCTATCAAGCTCGGAATTTGATTTTTGGACATGGAATAGGTTTGTTATGGTATTTGGAACTTGCCTGCAAAATTTGGTATCATTTGGAGTTGATTTGATAGGATACGGACGTTTAGTTGTAATTTTAGAAATTCTTGAACTTTACTTTGAAATTCATGCATTTTAGTGTTTGATTCGCAGTTTTAGATGTTATTATTGTGTTTTGATCGCGCGAGAGAGTTCGTATGACATTTTTAGACTTTTGTGGAGGTTTGGTTTGGAGCCTCGAGGGCTCGACAAGGTTTCAGACATGTTCCGGAGTGTTTTGGACTGAAATTGGCAAAAATCTGGTGTTTGTACCTCTAGTGTCGCAATTGCGAACACCAGGGTCACATATTCGTGCTTAGAAAGGGGGCCTCAGGTGTCGCAATTGCGATGCCATGCTCGCAATTGCGAAGTGGTCTGGGATTCTGGGTAGTTCGCATATCTGACAAATATGTCGCTTTTGTGAGGGTAGCAGGGTTTGCAATTGCGAATCCATCTTCGCATTTTCAAAGAGCTTCCAGGCCTATCAGTGCTACAATTGGGAGATTTCATTTGTAATTGTGAACCCATATCGCAATTGTTATAACTACAACTTAACATAAGGGCTGAAAGTCGGGATTTCATCTCTCGTTCCCTCATTTTTATATCCTAGACTCGGTAGGAGACGATTTGGAGAGGGGATTCTTACCTACAGACTTTGGGTAAGTGATTATAATCTACTTCTAGTCATAATCCATCGACATATATTAGATTTTTACATCAAAATCATGAGTATCAAACTGAAAATTTGTGAAACTTTGTTAAGTTTTTGAAAAATAAAAAATTGAGTTTTGAGAGTTGATTTGGACTCAGATTTTGAAACTAATCACATATATGAAGTCGTGGGGTCATGGGTAGTCGGAATCTACCATTGGACCCGGATTTTGACAGGACAAGGCTCCGGGTTGACTTTTTGACCTTTAGAAAAAAGTATAAAGATCTTAGCTTTATCTATTGCATTTGATTTCCCGAGCATTGTTTCATGATATCAAGTTGATTTTGGTTAGATTTGAGCCGTGCGGAGGTGAATTTTACGAGAAAAGCTATTTTCGAGCGTTGAATTGGCCTAGTTGAGGCAAGTGTTTTGCCTAACTTTGTGTGGGGGACGGGTTTTATGTGGTATTTGACCGGTTTAGGTAACTTAGACAATTTCCACGCTTTAATTGAGATGCCATATCATGTTCTAGATTCTCATAGTTAATCTATTCCTATTTGTGTTAGTCTATCCTAACATGTCTTAGTTGACTTGTTTAGCACTTGTTCTTCATCCTACTTGTTAATTTCCTCTCATGCCTTAGTTGACCTTGTTGCCTTTATTTGATACATGTCATCTCTTTCATTGTTGATTATCATTTCTCGGAGTTATTGTATGTGTGTCTCTTTCATTGTTAATTTTTATAATTTGAAGTGATTGTTACTAGTTATCTTTTTCCTTGCTATATTCTCATTTGAAGTCATGTTACTCCTTACATTGTGAGTTATTTGTATTTAGTTCGTAGTGACACGATATCTTCTTATTTTTGAGTTTTTGGTGTTGAAGTTGTAGAAATCGTATCATTTTGAAGCGAAGTTGATAAATGTTAAGATATCGTTCTTGTTGAGAATCTTACATTCATTGTTATTGTTGATATTCTTGTAGACGCTGTGGTGGAGCTGTGGACTATTATTGTGGAAACATTGATATTGTCGATTGTTGGCAAGTTGTGATATATGGGCACTTGTGGTGTAAGTTGTTATTGTGAGGTGATATTGACACGCATGCGACGGTATAAGGCTTGGGGTTAATGTGCATGCGGCGGTATAAGATGTGAACTTATGTGCGTGTTGCTTGTAGGGAAACTACGTGAAGCCACATGACGTCATAAGGTGGGATAAAGTACGTGTAGCTATTTTGGGAAACCTATTTCAAATGTAAGGCTCACGCGGCTGTATAATGAAAGATTGTGATTGAAACTGAAAAATATGAATACGAGGCGGTACCTCGTTTGTGATTCTAGATATATACATGCGGTACCTTGGTGGTGATTCTTATAGTACACGAGGCGGTACCTTTTTGTAATTCTTGTTGTTTATCTCATATTGCAAGTTATTTTGGTGGGAACATTTCTTGTTATTTTGTTCTTCCTTGTTTAGAAGTCGTTGTCTGTATATGATCATTTTGGTTCATTTTAGCTTATTCTTTTATGTTACTTCAATGTTAAATTTCTGGTATCAGCTCATGCTATTATCTTGTTTTGTATCAGTTATTTCTCCGCTTTCCATTATTACTCGTTCTTATGGATTTATTCTGTTTATTTACATCCTAGTAGGTGTCTTGACCTAGCGTCGTCACTACTCTACCGAGGTTACGCTTGAAACTTACAAGGTACAATTGTGGTGTAATTATACTACGCTTCTGCATAAATTTTGTGCAGATCCAGGTACATCTGCCCATGCCGGACGCTAGAGTAGATTTGAGTTGTTGCTTCAGAGACTTCAAGGTATACCTGCTCCACATCCGCAGGCCTCGGAGTCACCTTCCCTTTTACTTTTGTTTTACTGTTGTGTTTTCTTTCTAACAGTGATGTGGTAGTTATCCTACTTTTACCCTTTAGGGCTTATGACTTAGCTCCACTGGTTTTGGGGAGTGTATAGATGAGATTCTGTTTCTCGGAGGGTTATATCAGTTATTCAGCTTTGTTTTAGTATTTTCATAATTATTTCTTCCAAGTTATTATTATTATTATATGTTAGGCTTTCCTAGTCGTAGATACTAGGTGCCATCACGACATCCTACAGAGGAAAATTTGGGTCGGGAAAAGTTGGTATTAGAGCTCTATGTTCATAGGTGTTACAAATCATAAGTAGGTTTAGTAGAGTCATGTAAATCGGTTCGGAAACATCTGTACTTATCTTCGAGAGGCGACGGAAATGTTAGGAAAGCTTCACTTCTTTGATTCCTAATCGTGCGAATTGGCTGACTTCAAAAACTGAATCTTTGACTTTCTATTCTCTCACAAATGGTGAGGACATGCACCGCTAGATCTGACGATCAGGCACGTGTGCCCCCTACTAGAGTCGCGAGAGGCTGGGTCTGGGATAGAGGCCGAGAAGGGACACATAGTGCAGCCAGAGCACTTGCCAGAGCTGCGATATAGGAGCCACCAGTAGCTCTAGTTGGGGGACAGGCACACGAGGCGCCTATTTCCACCCCTGCACTGCTGGAGAGCCTCGCACAGTTCTTGAGCATGTTTGGTACTCTAGCTCAGGCGGGGTTGATTCAACTTACACCAGCCATATCTCAAACTAGGGCAGCAACGTCTGAGGAGGAGAAACTTAGGCTTGAGAGGTTCAAGCCTTAGCCAACCAGTTTGTTAGATTGGATGTTTCGGAGCCCAGTCAAATTTTTGCCTACGTGGTTTCTCTATTTTCTCTATATGATCACATCAGAGAGCGTCAGTATGAGAACCCCCATTTTCTTGTCCTCAAGGATACGGTTCAGCATGGCGATGCCAATGAGGTTACTATTGGAGATGACGGAGTGTTGTGGATGCAAGGCCAGTTATATTTGCCCAATGTGGATGGTTTGCGTGAGTTGATTCTTCAGGAAGCCCATAGTTTGCGGTACTCCATTCATCCTGGGGTGAAGCTAAGATGTATCAAGACTTGTGATAACACTATTGGTAGAGGAGGATGGGGAAGGACATAGTGGATTATGTAGCTCGGCGCCTAAATTTTCAACAGGTGAAGTATGAGCATCAGCGGCCGAGTGGTCTCAGCGGATTGAGATTCCCGAGTAAAAATGGGAGCATGTCACCATGGACTTCGTTGGTGGGCTCCTACGGACTCGGAAGAAATTTGACCCGGTATTGGTGATTGTTGACAGGTTGACCAAGTCAGCTCATTTCATTTTGGTAGTGACTACCTATTCTTCAGGGCAGTTCGCTCATGTTTATATTCGCAAGATTGTCCGACATCATGGCATACCGGTATCCATCATCTCTAACCAGGGTATGTAGTTTACATCATGATTCTGGTGAGTAGTACAGCGTGAGCTAGGCAGGCGGGTTGAGTTGACTACAACATTTCATCCCCAGATGGATTGAAAGTCTGAGCGCACTATTCAAATATTGGAGGATATGCTTCGCGCATGTGTTATGGATTTCCGGGGGGCTTGGTATCAATTCTTGCCACTTTCGTAGTTTTCCTACAACAATAGCTACCAATCAAGAATTTAGATGGCTCTTTATGAGGCCTAATATGGGAGACAATGTCTTTCTCTAGTTGGGTGGTTAGAGTCGGGGGAGGCTAAGTTATTAGGTACAGATTTGGTTCGAGATGCCTTGGAAAAGTTCAAGATGATCTAGGATCGACTTTGTACAGCCTAATCTAGACAGAAGAGTAATGCGGATAGGAAGGTTCACTATGTTACATTCATGGTTGGAGAGCGAGTCTTGCTCCGAGTTTCACCCATGAAGGGTGCGATGAGATTCGGGAAGAAGTGCAAGTTGAGCCCTAGGTATATCAGAGGTTTTGAGATCCTTGAGAGGATCAGTGAGGTGGCCTACAACCTTACATTGCCACCTCTTTTATCTGCGGTTCATCTGGTGTTCCATGTTTCTATGCTCCGGAAGTATTACGGTAATCCGTCTCATGTTCTAGACTTCAGCACTGTCCAATTGGACGAGGATAGGACTTATATTGAGGAGCATGTGGTTATCTTGGACAGACAGGCCCGGAAGTTGAGATCAAAGAATATTGCTTCAGTAAAGGTTCAATGAGGGGGTCATTCGGTCGAGGAGGCAACCTAGGAGACCGAGCACAACATGCAGAGGCGTTATCCTCATTTATTCACCACTTCAGGCATGTCGTTATGCACGTTCGAGGACGAACGCTTGTTTTAGGGGGGGGGGAATGTAACGACCTCGATTGGTCATTTGTGTAATTGCGCCTCGTTTGCCCTTTTGATGCGTCACACATGTGTGTTTATGATTTTATGACTTACAGGGTTGGTTAGTTTTGTTCCGGGAAGCTTTTAGGTTGATTTGGACCCTTTGATTCTTGACATAGAAGTTTAAATTAGAAACTGTTGACCAAACTTTAACTTTTGTGAAAACGACAACGGAATTGTATTTTTATAGCTCGTATAGCTTCGTATTGTAATTTCGGACTTGGGTGTATGCCCGGAATTGATTTTTGGAAGTCTGTATGTAGATTTGCCGAAATTTGATAATATGCAGTTGAAAGTTTGACCGTAGGTTAACTTTTAGCTATCGAACTTAGAATTTTATTTTGGGACTTGGAATAGGTCCGTTATGGTATTTGGAATTTTCCTTTAATATTTGTTGTCATTTGGAGTTGATTTGATAGGATTCTGACGTTTAGTTGTAATTTTAGAAATTCTTCAACTTTACTATGAGATTCTTGCATTTTAGTATCTGATCAGTAGTTTTAGATGTTATTTTTTTGTTTTGATTGCGCGTGTGAGTTCGTATGATATTTTTAGACTGGTGTGGAGGTTTGGTTTGGAGCCCCGAGGGATCGGATGAGTTTCAGACATGTTCCGGAGTGTTTTGGACAGAAATTGGCAAATATTTGTTGTCTGTGCCTCTGGTGTTGCAATTGCGGACACCAGGGTCGCATTTGCAAGCTTATTAGGGTGCCTCAGGTGTCACAATTATGATGCCATGGTCACAATTGCAAAGTGGTTTGGGTAGTTCGCATTTGCGACAAATATGTCGCTTTTGCGAGGGCAGCAGGGTTCGCAATTGCGAACCCATATTCGCATTTGCGAAGAGCTTTCTAGACCTATCAATGCCGCAATTGTGAGATTTTCTTCACAATTGGGATAATTGCATCTGAACACAAGGGCTGAATGTCGGGATTTCTTCTCTCATTCTCTCATTTTTGAACCCTAGACTCGGTAGGAGGCGATTTGGAGAGGGAATCATCACCTACAAATTTTGGGTAAGTGATTCTAATCTATTTCTACTCATATTCCATCAACATATCTTAGATTTTTACATCAAAAGCATGAGAATCAAAGTGAAACTTTGTTATGTTTTTGAAAAATAAGAAAATGAGTTTTGAGAGTCGATTTGGACAAGGATTTTGAAACTAATCACATATATGAACTCGTGGGGTGTAGTTGGAATCTACCATTGGATCTGAGTTTTGAGCAGGCGGGCCCCATGTTGACTTTTGTTGATTTTTAGGAAAAGTATAAAGATCTTAGATTTATCTATTGCAATAGATTTTCCTAGCATTGTTTGATGATATTAATTCGATTTTTGTTAGATTTGAGCCAAGTGTAGGCTAATTTTAAGAAAAAAGCTATTTATGAGTGTTGAATTGGCCTAGGTGAGGTAAGTGTCTTGCCTAACTGTATCTTGCCTAACTTTGCGAGGGGAGGGGGAACTACCCCTTAGTACTGGTATTGATTGATTTATTTGTGCTATGTGAAAGCCATGTACGCAAGGTGACGAGTGGGTACACAGGTTGTACATGGTATTTGACCGGTTTAGGTTACTTAGACTATTTCCATGCTTTAATTGAGATGCCATATCATGTTCTAGATTCTCATAGTTAATCTATTCCTATTTGTGTTAGTCTATCCTAACATGCCTTAGTTGACTTGTTTAGCACTTGTTCTACATCCTACTTGTTAATTTCCTCTCATACCTTGGTTGACCTTTTTGCCTTTATTTGATACATGTCATCTCTTTCATTGTTGATTATCATTTCTCGGAGTTATTGTATGTGTGTCTCTTTCATTGTTAATTTTCATAATTTGTAGTCATTGTTACTAGTTATCTTTTTCCTTGATATTATTCTTATTTGAAGTCATGTTACTCCTTACATTGTGAGTTATTTGTATTTAGTTCGTAGTGACACGATATCTTCTTATTTTTGAGTTATTGGTGTTGAATTTGTAGAAACCGTATCATTTTGAAGCGAAGTTGATAAATGTTAAGATATCGTTCTTGTTGAGAATTTTACATTCATTGTTATTGTTGATATTCTTGTAGACGTTGTGGTGGAGCCGTGGACTATTATTGTGGAAACATTGATATTGTTGATTGTTGGCAAGTTGTGATATATGAAAACTTGTGGTGTAAGTTGTTACTGTGAGGTGATATTGACGGTATAAGGCTTGGGGTTAATGTGCATGCGGCGGTATAAGATGTGAACTTATGTGCGTGTTGCTTGTAGGGGAACTACGTGAAGCCACACGACGTCATAAGGTGGGATAAAGTACGTGTAGCTATTTTGGGAAACCTATTTCAAATGTAAGGCTCACGGGGCTGTATAAGGAAAGATTGTGATTGAAATTGAGAAATGTGAATACGAAGTGGTACCTCATTTGTGATTCTAGATATATACATGCGGTACCTCGGTGGTGATTCTTATGGTACACGAGGCGGTACCTCTTTGTAATTCTTGTTGTTTATCTCATATTGCAAGTTATTTAGGTGGGAACATTTCTTGTTATTTTGTTCTTGTTTAGAAGTCGTTGTCCGTATATGATCATTTTGGTTCATTTTAGCTTGTTCTTTTATGTTACTTCAATGTTAAATTTCTGGTATCAGCTCATGCTATTATCTTGTTTTGTATCAGTTATTTCTCCGCTTTCCATTATTATTCGTTCTTATGGATTTATTCTGTTTATTTACATCCTAGTAGGTGTCTTGACCTAGCGTCGTCACTACTCTACCGAGGTCAGGTTTGAAACTTACTGGGTACAGTTGTGGTGTATTCATACTACGCTTCTGCATAAATTTTGTGCAGATCCAGGTACATCTGCCTGTGCCGGACGCTAGAGTAGATTTGAGTTGTTGCTTCAGAGACTTCAAGGTACACCTGCTCCACATCCGCAGGCCTCGGAGTCACCTTCCCTTTTAGTTTTATTTTACTGTTGTGTTTTCTTCTAACAGTGATGTGGTAGTTATCCTAGTTTTACCCTGTGGAGCTTATGACTTAGTTCCACTGGTTTTGGGGAGTGTATAGATGAGATTCTGTTTCTCGGAGGGTTATATCAGTTATTCAGCTTTGTTTTAGTATTTTCATAATTATTTCTTCCAAGTTATTATTATTATTATATGTTAGGCTTTCCTAGTCATAGATACTAGGTGCCATCACGACATCCTATAGAGGGAAATTTGGGTCGGAAAAAGTTGGTATCAGAGCTCTAGGTTTATAGGTGTTACAAATCATAAGTAGGTTTAGTAGAGTCATGCAAATCGGTTCGGAGACATCTGTACTTATCTTCGAGAGGCAACGGAAATGTTAGGAAAGCTTCACTTCTTTGATTCCTAATCGTGCGAATTGGCTGACTTCAAAAACTGAATCTTTGACTTTCTATTCTCTCACAAATGGTGAGGACATGCACCGCTAGATCTGACGATCAGGCACGTGTGCCCCCTACTAGAGTCATGAGAGGCTGGGCCTGGGATAGAGGCCGAGGAAGGACACATGGTGCAGCCAGAGCACTTGCCCGAACTGCGATATAGGAGCCACCGATAGCTCTAGTTGGGGGACAGGCACACGAGGCACATGTTTCCACCCCTGCACTGCTGGAGAGCTCGCATAATTCTTGAGCATGTTTGGTACTCTAGCTCTGTCGGGGTTGATTAAACTTGCACCAGCCATATCTCAGACTGGGAGAGGAGCACAGACTCCCGCGTTTAGGGCAGCAACATCTGAGGAGGAGCAACTGAGGCTTGAGAGGTTCAAGAAGTATCACCCTCCTACTTTCAGTGGTTTAGCTTCAGAGGATGTACACGGTTTTCTTGAGGAGTACCACTGTATTCTCCGCACCATGGGTATTGTGGAGATGAGTAGGGTTGCTTTCACTACTTTTCAGCTATCCGGAGTGACATATCAGTGGTGGCGAGTGTATAAGGAGGGTAGCCCAGCCGAGGCAGCTTTACTTACTTGCGCTTGGTTTTCAGAGTTATTCTTGAGAGAGTTTGTTCCTCAGATGCTTCGGGATGCATGGCGCACAGAGTTTGAGCAGATGCGCTAGGGGTGGGAGTTTACTATCTGATTCAATGATTTGTCCATACATGCACCTACCTTGGTTTATACAGTCAGAGAATGAGTCCGTTGATTTATCAAGCGACTCAACTATGGTATTAGGTTAAGTATGGCCCGAGAGTTGGAGACAGATATCCCATATCAGCAGGTGGTAGAGATTGCATGGAGGTTAGAGGGTATGTAGGGCTGTGAGAGAGATGACAGGGAGGCCAAGAGGCGTCAAGGTACGGGAGGATTTAGTGGTGGTCACGCTGCAACTACAACCCGTCATGGTAGAGGCTATGTGAGTCATCCAATTCACTCAGCACTTCCAGCTTCTAGTGGTGCTCCGGTTGCCCCAAGGTCTCAAGTTGCACACTTTGCTTAGCAACTTTCTAGAGCACCTCCTGCATGGGGTGACTTTAGTGGTCAGTCCAACTGACTAGGCTTGAGCCAGTCCCAGCAGCCACGCTCACCGAGAGGTTTCTTTAAGTGTGGTGATACCCGCCACATGGTTAGAGACAACCCCAGACTCAGGAGGGGGGCTCCTCCAGAGGACACATAGGCTCCACGGATTCAATCAGGTCCACTGACTTCTCAGGCCATGATTGTTTCCCCAGTTGTCGCTCCACCCATACAACCAGCTAGGGGTGGGGGAAGGATGGGTAGAGGTCGCCCTAGAGGGGAGGCCAAGCTAGAATCTATGCTTTTTCGGGTAGGATGGAGGCAGTTGCTTCAAACTCATTCATTATAGGTATGGTTCCAGTATGCCATAGAGATGCATCGGTCTTATTGATCCGGGATCCACTTATTCATATGTGTCATCTTACTTTACTCCGTATTTGGATATATCTCGTGATTCAATGAGTTATCCTGTTTACGTGTCCATGCCTGTGGGAGATTGTATTATTGTGGATCATGTGTATCAGCCGTCTTTAGCTGTTATTGGTGGTTTTGAGACCAAAGTTGATCTATTCTTACTTAGTATGGTATACTTTGATGTTATCTTGGGCATGGAATGGTTGTAGCCCTATCATGATATTCTAGATTGTCACATCAAGATTGTGATGCTGGTTATGCCAGGTTTACCATGATTAGAGTGGAGGGGTGCATTAGATTATGTTCCTAACAGAGTTGTATCATTTCTAAAGGCTCAACGGATAGTTAAGAAGGGGTTTGATTCTTATCTAGCCTTTGTGAGAGATGTCAGTACTGATACTCATACCGTTGAGTCAGTTCCGGTAGTGAGAGACTTTTCATATGTATTTTTAGTAGATCTTTAAGGTATGCCACCTGATAGGGATATCGATTTTGGTATTAACTTATTGCCGGGAGCTCAGCCCATTTCTATTCCGCCATATCGTATGGCCCCGGTATAGTTGAAGAAGTTAAAGGAGTAGTTGCAACAGTTGCTTAATAAGGGCTTCATTCGGCCTAGTGTGTCGCCTTGGGGTGCTCCGGTCTTGTTTGTGAAGAAAAAGGATAGTTTTATGCGTAAGTGTATTGATTATCGGTAGTTGAACAAGGTTACAGTGAATAACATGTATCCATTGCCATGGATTGATGGCTTATTCGATCAGCTACAAGGTGCCAGAGTGTTCTCAAATATTGATTTGTGGTCAGGTTACCATCAGCTAAAGATTCGAGAATCGTATATTCTGAAGACTGCCTTCAGGACTCGGTATGGTCACTACGAGTACCTTGTGATGTCATTTGGGCTAACCAATGACCCTGCAGCATTTATGCACCTGATGAACATTGTATTCCAACCTTATCTTGATTTATTCATCATTGTGTTTATTGATGACATCTTAATGTACTCCCGCTGTCGGGAAGATCATGAGCAACACCTGAGGATCGTGCTTCAGACCTTGAGGGAGAAGAAGTTGTATGCAAAATTCTCAAAGTGTGAATTCTCGCTTGATTCAGTGGCGTGTTTGGGTCATGTGGTGTCAAGTGAGGGGATCAAGGTAAATCTATAGAATATTGAAGCAGTATAGAGTTGGCCCAGACTGTCTTCAGCCACTGAGATCCGGAGTTTCCTTGGTTTGGCCAGGTAGTATCGTCGTTTAATAAAGGGTTTCTTATCTATTGCTGCACCTAAGACCAGATTGACCTAGAAGGGTGCTCCTTTTAAATGGTCAGAGGAGTGTCAGGCGAGCTTTCAAAAGCTCAAGACTGTTTTTACTACAGCACCAGTGCTGGTGTTTCCTATGGGCTCGGGGTCTTACACTGTTTACTATGATGTCTCACGTGTTGGCCTTGGCGTAATGTTGATGCAAGATGGTAGGGTGATTTCCTACGCGTCTAAACAGCTGAAGACCCATGAGAAGAATTATCAAGTCCACGACTTAGAGTTGGCATCCATTGTTCATGCATTGAATATTTGGAGGCATTATTTGTACGGTGTTCTTTGTGAGGTCTTTACCGACCACCGGAGTCTACAACATCTGTTCAAATAGAAAGATCTTAACTTGTGACAGTGGAGGTGGTTAGAGTTTCTTAAGGACTATGATATCAACATTCTATATCATCCCAGGAAGGCGAATGTGGTGGCCGATACCTTGAGTCGAAAGGCAGAGAGTTTGGGTAGTTTAGCATATCTACAAGCATCACAGAGTCTATTAGCATTGGAGGTTCAAGCCTTAGCCAACCAGTTTGTTAGAATGGATGTTTTGGAGCCCAGTCAAATTCTTGCCTGCGTGGTTTCTTTATCTTCTCTATATGATCACATCAGAGAGCGTCAGTATGAAAGCCCCCATTTTCTTGTCCTCAAGGATACGGTTCAGCATGGCGATGCCAATGAGGTTACTATTGGAGATAACGGAGTATTGTGGATGCAAGGCCAGTTATATTTGACCAATGTGGATGGTTTGCGTGAGTTGATTCTTCAAGAGGCCCATAGTTTGCGGTACTCCATTCATCCGGGGGTAAAGCTAAGATGTATCAAGACTTGTGATAACACTATTGGTAGAGGAGGATGGAGAAGGACATAGTAGAGTATGTAGCTCGGCGCCTAAATTGTCAGCAAGTGAAGTATGAGCATCAGCGGCCGAGTGGTCTCAGCGGATTGAGATTCCTGAGTAAAAATAGGAGCATGTCACCATGGACTTCGTTGGTGGGCTCCTACGGACTCGGAAGAAATTTGACGCGGTATTGGTGATTGTTGACAGGTTAACCAAGTTAGCTCATTTCATTTTGGTAGTGACTACCTATTCTTCAGGGCAGTTCGCTCAAGTTTATATCCGCAAGATTTTCCGACTTCATGGCGTACCGGTATCCATCATCTCTAACCGGGGTATGTAAATTACATCATGATTCTGGTGAGTAGTACAGCGTGAGCTAGGCAGGCAGGTTGAGTTGAGTACAATATTTCATCCCCAGACGGATTGAAAGTCTGAGCGCACTATTCAAATATTGGAGGATATGCTTCGCGCATGTGTTATGGATTTCCGGGGGGCTTGGTATCAGTTCTTGCCACTTTCGGAGTTTTCCTCCAACAATAGCTACCAATCGAGAATTTAGATGGCTCTTTATGAGGCCTAATATGGGAGACAATGTCTTTCTCTAGTTGGGTGGTTTGAGCCGGGGGAGGCTAAGTTATTAGGTACAGATTTGGTTCGAGATGCCTTGGAAAAGTTCAAGATGATCTAGGATCGACTTTGTACAGCCCAATCTAGAAAGAAGAGTAATGCGGATAGGAAGGTTCACTATGTTACATTCATGGTTGGAGAGCGAGTCTTGCTCCGAGTTTCACCCATGAAGGGTGCGATGAGATTCGGGAAGAAGTGCAAGTTGAGCCCTAGGTATATCAGAGGTTTTGAGATCCTTGAGAGGATCAGTGAGGTGGCCTACAACCTTACATTGCCGCCTCTTTTATCTGCGGTTCATCTGGTGTTCCATGTCTCTATGCTCCGGAAGTATTATGGTAATCTGTCTCATGTTCTAGACTTCAGCACTGTCCAATTGGACGAGGATAGGACTTATATTGAGGAGCATGTGGTTATCTTGGACAGACAGGCCCGGAAGTTGAGATCAAAGAATATTACTTCAGTAAAGGTTCAATGAGGGGTCATTCGGTCGAGGAGGCGACCTAGGAGACCGAGCACGACATGCAGAGGCGTTATCCTCATTTATTCACCACTTCAGGCATGTCGTTATGCACGTTCGAGGACGAACGCTTGTTTTAAGAGGGGGGAATGTAACGACCTCGATTGGTCATTTGTGTAATTGCGCCTCGTTTGCCCTTTTGATGCGTCGCACATGGGTGTTTATGATTTTATGACTTACAGGGTTGGTTAGTTTTGTTTCGGGAAGCTTTCAGATTGATTTGGACCCATTGATTCTTGACATAGAAGTTTAAATTAGAAAATGTTGACCAAACTTTAACTTTTGTGAAAACGACAACGGAATTGTATTTTTATAGCTCGTATAGCTTCGTATTATAATTTTGGACTTGGGTGTATGCCCGAAATTGATTTTTGGAAGTCTGTATGTTGATTTGCCGAAATTTGACAATATGTAGTTGAAAGTTTGAGCGTAGGTTAACTTTTAGCTATCGAACTTGGAATTTTATTTTTTGACTTGGAATAGGTCCGTTATGGTATTTCGAACTTTCCTTTAACATTTGGTGTCATTTGGAGTTGATTTGATAGGATTCTGACGTTTAGTTGTAATTTTAGAAATTCTTTAACTTTACTATGAAATTCTTGCATTTTTGTATCTGATTCATAGTTTTAGCTGTTATTTTTTTGTTTTTATTGCGCGAGTGAGTTCGTACGATGTTTTTAGACGAGTGTGGAGGTTTGGTTTGGAGCCCCGAGGGATCGGATGAGTTTCAGACATGTTCCGGAGTGTTTTGGACAGAAATTGGCAAATATTTGTTGTCTGTGTCTCTGGTGTCGCAATTGCGGACACTAGGGTCGCATTTGCAAGCTTATTAGGGTGCCTCAGGTGTCACAATATGATTCCATGGTTACAATTGCAAAGTGGTCTGGGTAGTTCGCATTTGCGACAAATATGTCACCTTTGCGAGGGCAGCAGGGTTCGCAATTGCGAACCCATATTCGCATTTGCGAAGCACTTCCTAGACCTATCAGTGCCGCAATTGTTAGATTTTCTTCCCAATTGCGATAACTGCATCTGAACACAAGGGCTGAATGTCGGGATTTCTTCTCTCATTCTATCATTTTTTAACCCTAGACTCAGTAGGAGGCGATTTCGAGAGGGAATCATCACCTACAAATTTTGGGTAAGTGATTCTAATCTATTTCTATTCATATTCCATCAAAGCATGAGAATCAAAGTGAAACTTTGTTAAGTTTTTGAAAAATAAGAAAATGAGTTTTGAGAGTCGATTTGGACAAGGATTTTGAAACTAATCACATATATGAACTCGTGGGGTGTAGTTGGAATCTACCATTGGATCTGAGTTTTGAGCAGGCGGACCCCAGGTTGACTTTTGTTGACTTATTAGGAAAAGTATAAAGATCTTAGATTTATCTATTGCAATAGATTTTCCTAGCATTGTTTGATGATATTAATTCGATTTTTGTTAGATTTGAGCCAAGTGTAGGCTAATTTTAAGAAAAAAGCTATTTATGAGTGTTGAATTGGCCTAGGTGAGGTAAGTATCTTGCCTAACTTTGCGAGGGGAGGGGGAACTACCCCTTAGTACTGGTATTGATTGATTTATTTGTGCTATGTGAAAGCCATGTACGTAAGGTGACGAGTGGGTACACAGGTTGTACATGGTATTTGACCGGTTTAGGTTACTTAGACTATTTCCATGTTTTAATTGAGATGCCATATCATGTTCTAGATTCTCATAGTTAATTTATTCCTATTTGTGTTAGTCTATCATAACATGCCTTAGTTGACTTGTTTAGCACTTGTTCTATATCCTACTTGTTAATTTCCTCTCATGCCTTAGTTGACCTTGTTGCCTTTATTTGATACATGTCATCTCTTTCATTGTTGATTATCATTTCTCGGAGTTATTGTATGTGTGTCTATTTCATTGTTAATTTTTATAATTTGAAGTGATTGTTACTAGTTATCTTTTTCCTTGCTATATTCTCATTTGAAGTCATGTTAGTCCTTACATTGTGAGTTATTTGTATTTAGTTCGTAATGACATGATATCTTTTTATTTTTGAGTTATTGGTGTTGAAGTTGTAGAAACCGTATCATTTTGAAGCGAAGTTGATAAATGTTAAGATATCGTTCTTGTTGAAAATTGTACTTTCATTGTTATTGTTGATATTCTTGTAGACGTTGTGGTGGAGCTGTGGACTATTATTGTGGAAACATTGATATTGTTGATTGTTGGCAAGTTGTGATATATGGGAACTTGTGGTGTAAGTTGTTATTGTGAGGTGATATTGACACGCATGCGACGGTATAAGGCTTGGGGTTAATGTGTATGCGGCGGTATAAGATGTGAACTTATGTGCGTGTTGCTTGTAGGGGAACTACGTGAAGCCACACGACGTAGTTGACGACATCCTACTTGTAGCTGACGACATCCTACTTGTTAAATTGCTCTCATGCCTTAGTTGACCTTGTTGCCTTTATTTGATACATGCCATATCTTTCATTGTTGATTATCATTTCTTGGAGTCATTGTACATGTATCGCTTTCATTGTTAATTTTTATTATTTGAAGTCATTGTTACTACTTATCTCTTTCGTTGCTATTATTCTCATTTGAAGTCATGGTACTCCTTCCATTGTGAGTTATTTGTGTTTAGTTCATAGTTACACGTTATCTTCTTATTGTTGAGTTATTGGTGTTGATGTTGTAAAAAACCGTATCATTTTGAAGCGAAGTTTATAATTGTTAAGATATCGTTCTTGTTGAGAATTTTACATTCATTGTTATTGTTAATATTCTTGTACACGCTGTGGTGTAGCCGTGGGCTATTATTGTGGAAATATTGATATTGTTGACTGTTGGCAAGTTGTGATATATGGGCACTTGTGGTGCGAGTTGTTATTGTGAGGTGATATTAACGCGCATGCGGCGGTATAAGGCTTGGCATTAATGTGCATGCGGCGGTATAAAGTGGGAACTTATGTGCGTGTTTCTTGTAGGGGAACTACGTGAAGCCATGCGGCGTCATAAGGTGGGCTAAAATGCTTGTAGCTATTTTGGAAAAATTGTTTTCAAAACCTATTTCAAATATAAGGCTCACGCGGCTGTATAAGGAAAGATTGTGATTGAAATTGAGAAATATGAATACGAGGCGGTACCTCGATGGTGATTCTTATTGTACACGAGGTGGTACCTCTTTGTAATTCATGTTGTTTATCTCATATTGCAAGTAATTTTGGTGGGAATGTTTCTTGTTGTTTTATTCTTCCTTTTTTAGCAGTCGTTGTCAATATATGATCATTTTGGTTCTCTTTAGCTGCTTTTTTATGTTACTTCTATGTTAAATTGACGGTATCAGTTCATGTTATTATCTTGTTTCGTATAAGTTATTTATCCGCTTTCCATTATTATTTATTCTTTTGGATTTATTTTGTTTATTTACATCCTAGTAGCTGTCTTGCCCTTGCCCCGTCACTACTCTATCGAGGTTAGGCTTGATACTTACTGGATACTATTGTGGTATACTCATACTATGCTTATGTATAATATTTGTGCAGATCTAGGTACATCTACCAGTGCCGGATACTAGAGTTGATTTAAGTTGCTGCTTTGGAGACTTCAAGGTATACTTGCTCTACGTCCGCGGGCCTCGGAGTCACCTTCCCTTTTACTCTTGTTTTATTGTTGTATTCTATTTCAGACAATGATGTAGTAGTTATCCTAGTTTTACTCTGTAGAGCTTATGACTCTGTTCCACCGATTTTGGGGAGTGTATTGATGAGATTCTGTTTCTCGGAAGGTTACATCGGTTATTAAGCTTTGATTTAGTAATTTGATAATTATTTCTGCCAAGTTATTATTATTATCTATTAGGCTTACCTAGTCGTAGAGACTAGGTGCCATCACGATATCCTACCAAGGGAAATTGGGGTCGTGACATAATCCAACCCTAGTGTGTAAAACTTATGGGTGCTTAATATTAATTCTTGTTATTAATTGGGTTAATAATATTTAGCCTTGTTTATGCTTTAAGTTTTAATGGTTGCAAATATCGTTTCATGCCTATTTGACTTTGTTCTTACTTGAGAAAGAGGAATTTAGTCTAGAAAAACTTGGCTAACAAGAAATTGAACTAGTTGAAGTATCGATTAGTTTAATTAAAGGATTTGAACTAGAGATAGGGATAATCCAACTTGGACTCGTATTCAATTGCTTTGATTACTACCCATTTGGACTTGAGAGAGATAATTTGGGCATAATCACTCTTTTACCAAGAGGTATTGAGTGGGTATTTTGTGTATTGAGAGTCATAACAAACCCCGATCTACCAAGTAAGCATAAATTTACTCTACCCATTAGGTTTGCACATAATTAAAGGTTACAACCCTAGGCCTTTTTCTATAGGTTAAAACTTCAAAATATTTCAATAAGTACTTGCTCATTAGTTAGCCAAATTTCTTAATAGTTTATATTGGAAGAATTGATACCCACTTTTGTTTGGAAGCTAAATCTAGTTATTTTGAATTTCTCTCTTAAGTAGTTACCTCAAAACTTATTTTATACTCCTTGTGCATTTGAACCTGACTCGCATTGGGTTTATTTTTGTAACGATTGTTTCATATTCCTTTAATTGTGGTATGAATTGAACATGATCAATAATTGCTTGTGTATGCATTGTGTCCTACTCAATCCTTATAAATGGAAAACCTGTTAAGCCATTTAAAACTAGGAAAGGGTTAAGACAAGGTGATCCCTTATCTCTAGGCCTATTTGTTCTTGGTATGGAATACCTTACAAGAACGCTGAAGACCTTGAAGAATGATCCTGACTTCAACTTTCACCCAAGATATGATAAGTTAAATATTATACAGTTGGGATTTGCAGATGACTTGTTATTATTTTGCAGAGGTGATGTTATGTCTGTGCAAATGGTATATGACTACTTCATAGAATTATCCAAAGCATCTAGTCTAAAGAAAAATGTGGCAAAGAGTACTATCTACTTTGGGGGTGTACCACAGGGAATAAAATATGACATAATGACCTTGAAGAATGATCCTGACTTCAACTTCCACCCAAGATGTGATAAGCTAAATATTATACAGCTGGGATTTGCAGATGACTTGTTATTATTTTGCAAAGGTGATGTTATATCTGTTCAAATGGTATATGACTACTACTTCATGGAATTCTCTAAAGCATCTGGTCTAAAGGAAAATGTGGCAAAGAGTTCTATCTACTTTGGGGGTATACCACAGGGCCTAAAATATGACATAATGAAAGCAGTTGGAGTTTCCAGAGGAGAACTGCCGATTAAGTACTTGGGTGTTCCTCTTAGCACCAAGAGGATCTCTCTGACACAATACCAACACTTGTTAGAGAAAATGATCGGAAAGATCACCTCCTGGACCTCAAGATACCAATCTTATGCTGGAAGGCTTCGACTAATCAAAACAATATTGTTTTCCATTCAAATCTATTGGTCACATATATTTGTAGTGCCTAAAAAGCTGATAAAAAGATAGAAGCTGTCTGTATAACTTTCTGTGGACAGGTGGAGTAGATTCATCAAAAAAGGCTCTATTATCATGCGAGAAAGTGTGTTACCCAAAGACTTCTGGAGGATACAATGTGCTTGACATATATACATAGAATAGGGCTGCAATATGTAAACTACTATGGAACCTCTGTAAGAAGGAAGACAAATTGTTGGTTCAGTTAGTTCACATGTACTATGGGAAGGAGCAAGTAGTGTGGGAGAATACTCCAAGTACTGCATCTTAGATGAATAAGAATATTTTAAAAGTAAAATGATACATTGAAGCAGCATGACTCACTATACAGAAAATGGTCTCCTGGAACTTCTTCTCTATTAAGAAGTTATATAATGCTATGAGAGGGGAGTTTCATAAAGTAACTTGGAAGAAGCTGACCTACAACAACTTAGGGGCTCCAAAATGGATCTTTGTGTTGAATTTGACTATACAATGAAGACTTCTTACAAGGGGCAGGTTCAATACTTGGGAGATAACAGATACACTAGTCTGCCTTATGTGTAATGATGAAGCTGAATCTATAGATTACTTGCTATTTAGGCGTGTAGTTTCTGAAAGAATATAGAGTAAGCTACTAATCTAGCAAGGCATATTTTCACGACCCAAAATTCAACTAGTCGTGATGGCACCTAACCAAACCGCTAGGTAAGCCAATTGACAATAAATCAATTCCAATGAAATTTGATGAGACAATAATGATGAAATAACTGAGCTTTTATATAAAATCCCAAAGACTGGTAAAAATCATGAACTTCTTAGATTTAGAATTTACAAAGCTGATATGAAATAAAGTACATCATCTGTTTGAGATATACATGAACAGATTAAAATTCTAAAGCTACTAAGATTAAGAGGCAGTTATAACCTGAATGCAGGTATATCTTCAAATACAGCTCCCGCCGTACACAGCAATATTAGCATCCAACATCTGCACCCAAGGTACAGAAGTGTAGTATGAGTACAATCGACCCTATGTACTCAATAAGTAACAAACCTAACCTTAGGTTGAAAGTAGTGACGAGCTGGAACAAACGTCGGAGTCCAACACCAATAACCAGCAACAGTTCATAACAACATAATAAAAGTGATAAAAGAAGTAACTCACAGATGAAATGTTCAGCTCATTCACGGTTCCGGAAAATAGGCACGATTTTGAAGTATATAAGTGGAAACCCAAATCTTTTACCGAAATCACCAAAATATGAGTAAGTTTGTAAAACTGTGAATTTTTCCAAATCTTCCAACAGGTAAATGTTTCATTTTCTAATGTATTGAGGAAAATACATCTCTATGCCTACATGTCAATGTGTATGTGAAGTCATGAATGACGCAATGCCATATATCATGTGGAAAAATGCATCTCTATGCCTGTATGTCAAGTCCGCATGTCGAATGCAATGCAACTCAGTGATAAAACCTTATGTATACTCTCAGAGTACTCAATTTCACTATCTCACACTTTCCACTCATCACGCTCAATCACTCAACACACTCAGTCACTCAGCACTGTACAGCTTAGATCCAACCCAAATAAATCAATAACAATTGTGCTCACTGTGGGTGTGCAGACTCCGGAAGGGCAGATCCAGCCCAAGTGCTATAATAAGTCAATCATGGCATGAATCAATAAAACCTACTGCGGCGTGTAGCCCGATCCCATCATAAATCAATAATACAGGGCAGATCAAGCCCAAGAATAATAAATCCTACTGCGGCATGCAGCTCGATCCCATCAATACCACGCACAATCCGGCCCTCAAACCCCAACTCAGTCATCTATCTATCCAGTCTCTTGGGCTCACAATGTCACAAAAATCAGCCCAAAATGATGATATGATGTATCAATAACTAACAACAGAGACTAAGATATGATATGCAAATAAACGAGTATGACTACGTATGTAACTACAAATTAATCAAATAGCTCACAACATATATGACCTCATTAGGTCCCAACAGAATAAGCATATAGGCTAAACATATTTTCTAACATGGATCACAACTCAATAACTCTATCACGTAGAGATTTCATGGATAAAAACAAGATTAGGTAACTACACAGTACTACAAAATCAATCGAATCATAATTCACATGCTGCACGCCCAAAAGCCCGTCACCTAGCATGTGTGTCAGTTTAACACCAAACATATATCGCGTATATTCAGGGATTCATACCCTTAGCACTAAGTTTAGAAGTGATACTTACCTTGAACAAGCCAAATCCAATACCGAGCAAGCCAAACGATACTCCAAAAATGCCATCTCGCGCGTACCGATCTCCGAACGGCTCAAAACTATCCAAAGCAACTCAAATACATCAAATAATGCCTAAGGAAACAAATTCTAAATGATAAAGGTCGAATATTTAATCAAAAGCCCAAAGTCAACCAAAAAGCCAAACACAGGCCCGCACCTCGGAACCTAACAAAACTGACAAAATTCGAAAACTCATTCAATTACGAGTCCAACCATACTAGTTTCACTCAAATATGACTCTGAATCGATGTTCAACACTCAAAAATTCACTCTATGAAACTTTAGACAAAATCCCCAATTTTTCTCTTTAAAATGCACAATCTAATTACCAAAAACGAAGATAGATTCGCGAAATATAACCAAAACCAAGTAGATTACAATTACCCCAATCCATATGGTGAACATCGCTTCAAATATCATCTCAATCCAAGGTCTATAGCTCCAAATATGAATAAAATGACCAAACCCTCGATTTGAAGCTTCTGCCCAGCCACCTTCGCTTTTGCGAACAAATGAGCCGCTTCTGCGGCATTACTTGTGCGACAATACATCCGCTTTTGCGGAACTAGCTGAAAACTCGACCCTCGCACCTAGGGATAAAATATCCGCTTCTGCGACATCGCAGGTACGAGCCATCATCCGCTCCTGCGCAAGACATCGCTTTTGCGCTCCATCCAACGGCACTTGCACATCTGCACATGCGCTCAAATCTTTGCTTCTACGATCTTCCTCACCTAGCCTTTTCTCGCTTCTGCAATGGACAGCCCGCATCTGCGAAGTCGCTTCTGTGACCAAGACTCCACATATGCAGTTGTACCGGCACCAGAAATCTTCAACAATGCAACAAGAGATAAAAATGATCTGAACCACACCTGTAACTCACCTGAGCCCCTCGGGACGCCGTCCAGATATACCAATAAGTCCCATAACATAATACGGACCTACTCGAGGCCTCAAATCACGCATAACAACATCGAAATGATGAATCCCATCTCAATTCGAACTTAATGAACTTTCTACTTCCAAAACTCATGCTGAAACATATCAAATCGACTCAGAATGAGCTCAAATTTTGCACACAAGTCCCAAATGACGTAACGAAGCTATTAAAATTCCCGGAACCACAATCCGATCCCAATATCATTAAAGTCAACTCTTGGTCAAACTTATGAACTTTCCAAACCTTCAAATTTTTAATTTTCGCCAATTAGCGCCGAAACCTTCAAGAAATATCCAAATGCAAATCCAGGCATACGCCCGAGTCCAAAATTACCATACTGACCTAACGAAACCATAAAAACTCCAATCCGAGGTCAAATACTAAAAAGAAAAACTTGGTCAACTCTTCCAACTTTAAAGCTTCAATAATGAAAATTCATTTTTCCAAATCAATTCCGAATAACTCGAAAACCAAACCGACGATTCACACAATTTATAATACGCCATACGATGCTGCTCGAGACTTCAAATAGCTGAACAGAATGCAAATTCTTAAAACGATCGGCCGGGTTGTTGCATTCTCCCCCACTTAAACATACTTTGGTCCTCGAACGTGCTAAGAGTCATTCCAAAGCCTTCAAACCGTCGTGTGACCTTACCATGCACATACCTGGAGGTGATCCCATGTCACCCTATTCCATATAGGACCGACAACACAAAATAATTGAAGATCATTACTTAAACCTGAGTCTGTAAACCTTAGAATCCAATTTCCAACATCCAAAATTTCCTATAAGACCTGAATCTCGCATCTACACTCTGTATAAGTTGGAACAAGTTGTATCAAGCCATAACGATAACCCAAGATGTAATCACATGATATGCCACACAACTCACATACTCGTAGAAATAATTCCCGATCACAGTAGCGGTTCAAAGTAAACCCAACACCGGTAATAAACCTCATATCAAGTAAAACCTCATTCGAAACCTTCGTACACTGTCGATGATGAAAGAAACATGCAAAAACTCATAACCACTTATCAAATCAATAAGTCATGGAGCTCCCCCTCCTTCGACAAGAACTATAGCCCATATTCTAAGTCGATCAATAACATTCTCCTTCCAAATATACCGCAATCTATTCCGATAGCACCCATTCTAGGACCAACGACCTCATCTCATTAAATGCATTCACTCTACTGACATGCCACACCAATACAACCTTAGGCCACAAATAGTACAATCTGTGCACCAATACGCAAGAATTCAAATGCACTCAAAAATGAAAAATGACTCAAATGAGTGAACCATTTCGCAAACTCAACAAGTACCACCACAACTCAATGCTAAGAACCCATCACACACAGTAGAACATAGACACACGAATCTAACACAAAGGATCATATCCCATCATAACCCAGCAGCAATATGTGACCCATCAAACACCGATCCATATGAAATACCTCGAGCCCCAATGTTCAAAATTAACAACTATAAGCAATTCGACACCAAGTACACAAGTGCATGACCATAACCATGGAGAAGAAAATAGCACACTATACCACAACCCCGGAAAGACCATAACCAAGGCGCAGTCAACCATTCCACACCCCAATCACCATCTCGCTTGAATTTCGCTACAAGCCCCAAACAGAACCGCACCGGGTGTGTATATGACCAACAAATCACAACCCCTCGTAGCATAGAGGAGTAACACATAGATAATATCAGAATACGGATACGCTCAATTCTAACTGAATGGCACATCTATCAATAATAGCAGTACGGAGTTAACAATTCCGACCCAGTATAGAGTACACATCCTTATTGGGCCTACCAATAGGGCCCAAATTAACTCTGGCCATCCACAAATAAATAAACAATCCTCCAAAAGTTCACAATGACCTAACCATAACGCATATTATCATCTGGTTAGCTTTGGCCACAACTTCACGGTCCACAATAACGGAACAATTAACTTCTGAGAACTCCAATCTCTATATCCATAGAACACACGAATCACCATATCTGATCCCAACTCCACTGCCCAAATGTCTAACACATCTCTCATACACGATCATCCCACGAGGAATACTTCTATAATTCTTCCGTGCCACATAGCAAAATCTGAATATCAGTTGTTGATCAACCAAGCGAATACCACAATACTAATGAAGCATCCGTAAGTCAAAACTCAGTGCGCCTTCTAAAATGTGCACCTTCCTCGAGCATTACCAAATAGTAATAGCATTCATCTAGTCATCTGAAACTGTCTATGTTGCCTAAGAATTCATGACCTTCCTTTCAAAATTGAACCGTGAGCTTGCACATACAAATCTCAATCCTATACAACATACTGCATCTATCATGCCAACATATAAAAAGTACGAGAATCTCATTATCAACTTTAGGTCACCAACAGTATATATACTCGATCTGTCAGAAACCTTCCATTTGATCCCATCCAGGAGAAAATCACAATACGCAACATACTTTTCACATCGGTAGGATATATCCATCTCAAACCGTGGTAGGAATCATCGAGAACTCTTCAAAACCCATTTGCACATAAGCCAACAATCAGAACTGAATCTATCTAACCCAACCAAGTCACGCGGGTCGCCAAACCCAAGAGTATTTCCACAAAACACCCACAGAGACTCACCACATCATAAGTACCCAAATAACCGATCATATCCATTACCGTATTGATCCAGCCTACTACTAAATTGCCCTATTCCTCCGAGTTTTTTTCTAAATTACCCTCAAGTTGACACTTCTCCTTGCTAGAACACCACGACCCTTACCTAAATCTCACAACAAGAGATCCTAGCATAAAATCACACCGCCCTAAGGCCCATAAGCCACTGTATTCCCTCTTAAGCACCTCATAAGAACCACAACCAAGACACCCATTCTGAAGAGACCTTCTATGAATCTAAAGTCGTTTCCTTCACCTTCGTGATGCTGAAATGTAGAATCCATAATGATATAGAAATGCCACAAGTCTCGACACTAACCGATGCAAATCTCAGATTCTAGCCATATATCAGTCTGAAATTCTCAATTGGTACATATAAATTTTGAATCCATGAAAACCTTCTCGAGAGTCATCTACTCTACTCAAATCTCAATTGCACCGCCCAAATGGGTCGAACGACATGTTCCTCATCAGCATGACAAAATCTAAAAAAGTAATCCACACCTCTAAGCAACAGAGTAATTTCTACTCCATGCGCACTACATCCCTCACGAATAATCGTTCAAATCATTCCATGATTTCTATATACCCATGAAGTGTAATATACCATGCATCCAGAAATTTCCTTGCTTAAGTCATCCTCTAAACCAGCCTCTGCAAATCATAAATGATCCACAAGTATGCCTCAAATCGAAACCAATACAACACGTAACCATGCAATCAAATTGTCGATAGCAGACTCCCCCACTTTGATCAAAGCCATGAAATAAAACATATGATAACCTAAAGTAACCATACCCCATTACTACCATAATACCGCAATGAGATTCAACTAAATCCTTTATAAGCTCGTGTAACACAAACCATCTAATATCTCAAATCATCTGCAAATCTCGGATTTATCCTCGTGACGGTCAGGTCAACTTTCTCAACCAATCAAAACTCAAATCGCAACACCTATACCCACTGGTGGAAAAGAAAGCCTCCACAAAATATTATAAGGATCACACATTCGTAGATTACCGCATAGGTGATAACCCACCTGCTTAGCCTCAAACTGACATCTCTCTATACGCTTTCACAACCACAACTACTACGCAACCACTTAATCTTCCCGAGTCTGAACTCATCTACAAGACATGAAAATCTACTTCGTTCCACAATTAAGAAACATGAAAGACCCTTCAACACACTCATAACTCGAGAATATATGTCACATCAAAACAAAAAATCAAGCACCCAATAGTCCTTTTTACATCTCAAGCAAACTCTTCTCGTCACATTCAAACCAACTGACACATCCCGCAGTCACATCATACTCATCATATAGCCCTCCAGCCACTCATCGAGCCACAAATCCCACTCATAAGGATACAACTAGACATATAAGTCCCAAAAGCATGAACACACAACTGAAATTGTCGAGCCTAAGCTGCGGTCCAAACCCGGCCTCAAGTCTTCCAGACTACCCCAACAACAGCATACAGAAAACACATCTCTCATCTCATCCATGGAATCACAAGCCATCAATGCACACGAGCATATAAGTGTGTGGAAGGAATTCAAAGATATACGCTTCAAGCTGAAACAATGTCGCACGATAAAGAAAGAAAGATGGAAAGTTTATCCTAAATGCCCAGTAGCCTCTCAAAGATAGGTATGGACGTCATCATACTGATCCGCAAGACTCTACTAGACACTTGCTCATGACTTGTAGAACCTATGAACCTAGAGCTCTGATACCAACTTGTCACGATCCAAAATCTAACTAGTCGTGATGGTACCTAACCCAACCCGCTAGGTAAGACAATTGACAATAAATCAATTCCAATGAAATTTGATGAGGCAATAATGATGAAATAATTAAGCTTTTATACAAAATCCCAAGGACTGGTAGTACAAATCATGAGCTTCTAAGATTTAGAATTTACAAAGCTGGTATAAAATAAAGTGCATCATCTGTTTGAAATATACAAGAACAGATTAAAATTCTAAACCTACTGTGATGACACAAAAGGTCATCTTATGTTTTAGAACTCGAATCTGTGCACTTAAACCTTAAAAATCTCATTTTTACCCTCATCGATTTGTGTGCGCAGTCCGAGCGTATTTTCGGAAAACTTTTATGTTGAAAATTGATGAAAATAAGAATTTATGCTTTAAAAGTTGATTTTAGTTGACTTCGGTCAACAATTTTGGTAAACAGGCCTGGATCAGTATTTTGACGGTCCCGGTGGGTCCCTATCGAATTATGGGACCTGGGCGTATGCCCGGAATCGAATTGGGAGGTCCTTAACTCGAGTTATGGATTTTTGTTGAAAATTAAAAGTCTAAAAATTATTTGTTTTTAAGAATTGAGTGGTGTTTGGCATTGTTAGTACCGGGACCATATTTTGGTTTCGGAGCTCGGTACATGTTCATTATGATATTTAAGACTTGTTTGTGAAATTTGGTAAGAAACGGAGTTGATTTGACGTGATTCGGACGTCCAGTTGAGAAGATAGGAATTTTAAAGTGTTCTTGAGAATTTCATTTGATTTGTTGCTAAATTCGTAGTTCTAGGTGTTATTTTGGCGATTTGATCGCGCGAGCAAGTTCGTATGATAATTTTAGACTTATGTGCATGTTTGGTTTGGAGCCTCGAGGGCTCGGGTGAGTTTCGGATAGGCCACGGGATGTTTTGGATTTGGAAAAATCTGGTATTTTGCTGCAGCAGGTGTTATGGGATGTTCTTCTTCGTGTTCGCGAAGGTACTTCCGCGAACACGAAGAGTAAACTGATGAGGCCGGAATTTTTTTCTTCGCGAATGCGAAGGCTTGGTCGCAAACGCGAAGCGATGGGGGCATTACCCTTCGCGAATGCGACAAGCTCATCATGAACGCGTAGTGTTAGGCACTGGGGGAGGGGGGAGTTAACCTTTCCTTCATCGCGAACGCGAGCAATGTCTCACGAACGCGAAGGACAGGGGGTAGCCTACGCGAACATGAACACTGTCTCGCGAACGCGAAGGTTCGCAAATGCGACAGTGGCCTCGCCAACGCGATGCACACTGTCGCCCGTCACTTAAAACAGAATCCAACACGGGATTAAGCTATTTTTCCCACTTTTCACAAAACAAAGGGACTAGAGGCGATTTTCAAGAGTTGTTTTCTTCCCCCAAAGTGTTGGCAAGTAATTCTAAACCATTTTCTTTCAATTACCCATTATATTTTATAAATTATCAACCTAAAATCTAGAGTTTTTATGGTAGAATTAGGGGTTAGGGTAGAAATTAGGGATTTCGGAAATTTGGGGATTTAGACCTATAGGCTTGTTGCGGCGTGCAGCTCCGATCCAGAACAATAAATCCTATAGGGCCTGCTGCGGCGTGCAACCCGATCCCATAATAATATTAGTATATATAAAGACAATATGGTCTGCTGCGGCAGGCAGCTCAATCCCAAAAATATCCTCACAATGGATGAATATGACTGAGTGTGAAATGTACATTTTTAAAACAATTAATTCAACGGCAACACGACCCCATGGGTCCCAAAATATCGGCACGTAGCCTAAACATGATCTTCAATAAGAGCCTCATCTTAATTTCTCTAACACATGGAGGATATACGGATAATAACATGGTTCTTTAATTTTTTTCAACTCCACATCATTTATTTAAGTCACAATTTCTGTGGTGCACGCCCACACACTCATCACCTAGCCTGTGTGTCACCTCCAACAATTGATATAACACAACATTTAGGGATTCATACCTTCCGAACCAAGGTTAGAAATGTTATTTACCTCAAACCATGTAATTTCTTACTCCGCAATGCCCTTGCCTCGTGAATTGGTCTCCGAAAGCCTCATATCTAGCCACAATTAATTCGATTCAGTCAATACAAATTATAGGAATTAATTCCATATGAAAATACAGATTTTCCATCAAAAATCCGAAATTTCACCCAAAAATCGCTCGTGGGGACCACTTCTCGAAACCCAACAAAAGCTACAAAATCCGAAAGTTCATTCAATCACGATTCTAACCATACCAATTTTACCAAATTCCGACATCAACTTGACCTCCAAATCCTCAAATCTTATTTTCAAATCCCTAGGTCCAAATCCCCGATTTACACCTCAAACTCATGTAATCTAGTCGGATTATTCGATGATAATTCAATATTATGGAGTAGAAATGATCACAAGTGACTTACCTCAAGATTTCTCGTGATTTCTTGCTCAAAAATCACCCCAAGTCGTGTTCTTTCGTCCAAAAATGTTGAAATGAGCTAAACAAAATAGAACTACCCAATAAAAATACTATTCTGGTCGTTAAAAGCCCAATTCCCGTCGCTAAAAGTGCCAACTCCGGTCGCTAAATGTGCGCACTAGAACCTGTTGCACTAGCAATATTTATTTTCACCAAAAAGGCTCTAACTCCATCATACGAACTCGGAATTCGACGATTCTTGTTCCTATGAGTCACAAATAATAATACGAACCTAGTCCTTCAATCGAAACTCAATTCAAAGCTCATTTTCTCAATGCGATACCGATTTCGCTCGTTAAATAATTAACTCATGTTTCGAGCTAAAAACTCAATCGCGACTTGATGAAATTAGACCAAACGTTCTAGATCCCTAGGTCCAAATCCCCGATTTACACCTCAAAACCATGTAATCTAGTCGGATTATTCGATGATAATTTAATATTATGGAGTAGAAATAATTACAAGTGATTTAACTCTAGATTTTCCGTGATTTCTTGCTCAAATATCACCCCAAGCCGTGTTCTTTCGTCCAAAAATGTTGAAATGAGCTAAAAAAAAATAGAACTAAAAGTGCCAACTCTGGTCGCTAAAAGTGCGCACCAGAACCTGTTACACCGGCAATATTTATTTTCACTAAAAAGGCTCTAACTCCATCATACAAATTCGGAATTCGATGATTCCTCTTCCTATGAGTCACAAATAATAATATGAACCTAGTCCTTTAGTCGAAACTCAATTCGGAGCTCATTTGCTCAATGCGATACCAATTTCGCTCGTTAAATTATTAACTCATGTTTCGCGCTAAAAACCCAATCGCGACTTCATGAAATTAGACCAAACTTTCCAGATCATTCGTATAATTCATTATCAAACTCCCAGAAGTCTAGAAATCGAATTTCAATCTCTAGAACTTAAAATGGACCTTTGGATCATTACATGCTTAAGTTGTTCTGCCTCGTTTCGTGTGCCAAACAATCACAAAATTCTCTTTTGATGCCTTCAATGGATTCCTTGTGAAATTTTCGTCAAGTTAGGCTTTTAATCACCCAATTTGGCCTTAGAAATGAGGGAGATATGATTTTTTGAAGATTTAAATGAAATCTGAAAATTTAAGGGATAATATGACATTTTCGTAATTATTTTACACAAGAAAATCAGCAACGAAAGAATTTTCGTTTTAGCACCCAAACCTCATTCGGAACCTCCCGGACACAAACCATATATGCGTTTCAATCATAAAATACTCTACGAACCTGCTCGCGCACTCAAAACACCGAAAAGAGGTTATCTTGACCCGATATTGACCATTGTCAAACTTTAAATCTTTAACTTAACTAGTTTCCAAACCAGTGATCCAAAACACACCCGAGCCTCTCGGGACCCCATTCAATCATACCAACATATCTTAAAATACAATACGAACTTAGTCGAAACTTCAAATCACATCAAACAGCTAAAATCACGAATCATACCCCAATTCAAGTCCAATGAAACTAAGAATTTTCAACTTCTACATTCAACGTCGAAACCTGTCAAATCAAGTCCGATTGACCTCAAATGTTACACACAAGTCATAAATGACATAACAGACCTATTCAAATTTTCAGAATCGGATTTCGATCCCGATATCAAAAAGTCAATTCCCCGGTCAAACTTCCAAACTTAAATTTCCTATTTTCGTCATTTCAAGCCTAATTTAGTTACGGACCTCAAAATAAATATCCGGACACACTCCTAAGTCCGAAATCACCATACTGAGCTATTGGAATCATCAAAATTCTATTTCGGGGTCGTTTACACATAATTCACTATTCGGTCAATTATTTCAACTTAAGCTTCCAAAACAAGAATTGTTCTTTCAATTAAATCATGAATCATCCGAAAACCAAACTTGACCACGCTTGCAAGTCATAATACACATTTCAAAGCTGCTTGAGACCTTAAGCCACTGAACGAAACTCTAATTCTCAAAATGATAAGTCGGGTCGTTACATTCTCCCCCACTAAAACATACGTTCGTCCTCAAACATGCCAAAAGTTATTCCTAAAGCTTCAAAATACTATTTCACCTTATCACGCACATACCCGGGGGTGATCCCACATCATCCTATTCCATATAGGCCTGACGACACCATATAACTGAAATTACTAATTTAGCATTAGCCCATAAACCTTGGAATCCAATTTCCAACATCCAAAAATTTCTTTTCAAGACCTGAATCTCATATCTACACTATGTATGAGTCTTAACAAGCTGTATTAAGCCTTAGTCATAACTCCAGATGTAGTCACATGATATACCACACAACCCGCATACTCGCAATAGTTTCTAATCACTGTAGCTTCTAAAAAAACAAACCAGATACCGGTATTAAACCCCATATCAAACAACACCTCATTCCAAAACCTTCGTACAGTGCCGACAATGAAAGAAACACGCGAAATTTCATGACCACTTACCAGATCAACAAGTCACGGAGCTTTCCCTTGTTCAACAAGTACCATAGACAATTATTTAAGTCGAATTCTAAATTATTCTTCCAACACACTATAATCAAACCTAATAGTATCCATTATAGGTCCAATGACCTTATATCACCAAACACAACTATTCTAGCTATTCCGGTGTAATCCTGCCTTTCCGACACAAAACAATATTTAAAACCAACTCATCAAATTCTGTGAGAAGAACATATGTGAGTGCATGTACATATTTTTTTCTTCTTCTCAAATTTCCCTGATTAGGCGATAGCATAGCATGTAGAGGAATGAAACAATTAATCACATAAACGATCAAGTAATCGGAAATTCCACACACTACACGGATAACTCACGCGCTAACAATAGAACCTGCACGGATAACTCACGTACTAATAATATAATCTGCCCGGTATAGTCCCAAGCCTCCAGTCCAAATATATCATATTGGAGCATTTAAATAGGTATATGATGAGTATGATAAGATTCTCATGTTCCTAGACTGGTATAAATGACATGCTAAAGTGTAGGCATTTACAAAGTGTGTTATCGTAGCTCAAATCAAAAATCTTTCATCGCTGAGACATTTATCAAGTTCATTCAGGGATTTAAACTCCTATGTAGCCTCAATCACAGCTCAAATAGTTCACGAAATGTTACCGATATGAGAAGCATCATAGCTTAAAGCTCAACAGTCTATTCCATGCTTATTATAGTCCAAATGCAATCTGAGCATGGATAAATAGCCCTCTAAAAAGTCCTCAATGACTTAACCATAACACATACTATTATCTAGTTAACTTGGCACACCTTCACAGTCCGCGGCCCCGAAACAATTTGCTTCTGAGAACTCCCAGCCCCCAAATTCGTAGAACACATGAACCACCGTAACTGATCACAACTCCAGGACTCGAATGACTAAAACATCCTTCATGCGCGATCATCCCGCTAGGAATACTTCCATAATTCTTCCATGCCACATGACAATAATTTGAATATCAGCAGCCTATCAACCAAGTGAGTACCATAATACCAATGAACATCCGAAAGTCAAAACACAATGCGCCTTCTGAAATGCGCATCATTCTCAAGAATTACCGAGCAGTTACAACATTCATCTAAATGTCTGAAACTGACCATGTTGTCTATAATTCATGACCTTCCCTTCAAAACTGAACTGCCACCTTGTACATGCAATTCTATATTCCACGGGACACACCGCCTGTATTAGACCACCATACAAAAAGTACGAGAATTTTATATCAACGCTGAGTCACCGGTAGAATACATACCTGATTAGTTAGAAATCTTCCATATGCTCCCTTCTAGGAGAAAATCATAATACACAACATGTTTCTCACACCGGTAGAAAATATCCGGATCAAACCATGGTAGAAACCATCAAAAACACTTTGAAATCTATTTGTACATAACCAATCTATCAAAACTGAATTCGTCTAACTCGACCAAGCCACGTAGGTTACCAAACCCAAAAATATTGCCACCAAAACATCTGTAGAGCCTCACCACATCATAATTACCCCAAAAGAATCGAACATACCATTACCATACCGGTCTAGCCTACTACCCAGTTGTCCTATTTTCTTTGAGTTTCAGCTAAATTACCCTCAAGTTGACACTTCTACCTGTTAGAACACTGCGATACTTACCCAAACCTCACTACAAGACATCCTAACATAAAACCACACCGCCCTAAGGCCCATAAGCCACTATATTCTTCTTAAGCACCTCCATAAATACCACAACCGAGACACCCACTCTTAAGGACCTTATGTGAATTTAAAATTGTTCCTCTTTCCTTTCTTATACTAAAATATAGAATCCATAGTCAAATAGAATTACCGTATGTCCCGATACCATCCAATGTAAGTAACCGATTCTAGTGATATACAAATTCGAAAACTTTTCAATTGCCACATAACATTTGGAATCCATTAGAACCCTCTCGAGAGTCATCCACTCTGCTCAAATCTAATTTGCTCCGCCCAAACGGGCGGAAAGACACGTGCTCCTTTAGCACAATCAACACTCAAAAAAGTAACCCTACCTTAACATGACCAATCAAATTCATACTTCGTGCGCACTACATCCTTCAAAATAACAACTTAATCATTTCATAATTTTTCATATTTTCATAAAGTGCAATGTAACCCATATCCAGGAATTTTCTTACCCGAGTCATCCTCTATATCCACCTCTGCAAGTCATAACTAACCCATAAGTATGCATCAAACCAAAACTAAAATTTAACATATATCCATGAAATTGAATTGTCAATATCAGGCTCCCCCAGTTGGCTCAAATCCATAGAACAAAACACTCGATAACTCGCAATACCCATACTTTATTACTACCATAATACTGCAGTCAGTTCAACTAAAATTCTTCTCAAGCTTATGCAACACCACTAAGTTTGCATTTATTCTCGTGACAGTCAAGTCAACTTTCTCAACCAAATTCAAATTTAAATCCCAACACATATGCCCCGCTGGTAGAAAAGAAACTCTCCACTCAACATTATAAGGAGCACACCTACGTAGATTACTCCGCAGGAGATAACCCACCTGCTTAGCCTCAAATTGGCATCTTGCTATACCCTTTCGCATCCACAATTACCACGGAATCACTTAATATTTCTGAGTTTGAACTCATCAACACGACATGAAAATCTACTTCGCTCCACAATTAAACAGCATGACAGATCCCTCAATGCACTCACAACTCAAGACAGTACATCACATCAAAACAGGAATCAAGTACCCAATAGCAGACTCTTGAGTCACAAGTAAACTTTATTCGTCTCATTCAACCCACCTGAATACATCTCGCATTCACATCATACTCATCATATAGTCATTCAACTACCCATCGAGCCATAAATTCCACTCATAGGGATACTACCGACACATAAGTCCAAACACACAAGTTCTCACATTCGAAACTACCGAGCTTAAGCTGCGGTCTAACCCTAGCCTCAAATTCTCCAGACTGGCCCATCACCAAAACACAAAATAATTGTCTTGAACCTCGTTCATGGAAATCACAATGGGCACAACGAGTGCCTGAGCTGGCCCCGCCGGCTCAACTATATCTGGAATTTCCTCCTGAGATGGAGCAACTGGTGGTGCTACAGGTGCTGCTCCAACTGTTGTACGAGCTACCCCTTGACCTCTACCACGGTCCCGGCCTCTCGCTGCCCTAACTGGTGCCACTGGTGGTTGACCGTCCGATTCGGTAGTACGTGTCATCACCATCTTGAGATAATAGAATCGCAGAAAATTTAGTTTTCGGAACCAACAAATTCGCACGACATAATAGAAGAAAGTGGAATTTTCCTAAGGGTTCGACAGCCTCTCGAAGATAAGTACAGACGTCTCTGTACCGATCCGCAAGACTCTACTAAAACTGCTCATGACTCGTGCGACCTATATAACCTAGGCTCTAATACCAACTTGTCACGACCTAAAATCTCATCTGTCATGATGGCGCCTATATCAATACTAGGCAAGCCGACAATCTCAATAATATACCATATCTTTAAAATTTGAAAATATAATATTTAAATTCAGCGGAAGAAATCTCACAAATATAGATATAAACATTCTCCAAAATCTGGTGTTACTGAGTACATGAGCATCTAATATGAATACAAAGTCTGACTAATAAAAACACCGTCTAACGGTATAGAACAGTATAATAACTGAGAGAAAGAGAGAGTCAAGGTCAGCAGACGCCAGGCAGCTACCTTGATAGTCTCCAACGGATAGTACTCTGAGATCTAACAGTCGCCATGTCTGAAAGAACCTAGATCTGCACACGAGGTGCAGAGTGTAGTTTGAGTACAACCAACTCAATAAGTAACAAGACTAACCTCTGGGGTGAAAGTAGTGACGAGCTCTGCTGGTATAGTCTAGTACATAAATAATGGTATAGAAATGTAGGCATGCTTTCATGTTCAACAGTTAAACTCAGTACTAGAAAAATAGATCAATTCTGCATAATATGAGGAATGTGACATCTCAGTGGAAAGACCTCATGTACTACTGGTCACTAATCATTCGGTCACTCAGTACTATTTATGGCAAATCCATCACAGGGACATTCTATCCCGTATATATATACACATCGACTAACAGTCAATCACTCAGTACTGTATAAGGCCAATCCAGCCCTGGGTAATTTATCCCTAAATATAAATGATACGGACAAGATCCATGTCCAGGAAACATTCATCACAATATAAATAAGTAAGGCAAGTCCATGCCCTGGGAAGTCCATCCCGAATATATAATCATCTACGCTCACTGGGGGTATGTACAGACTCCGGAGGGGCTCCTTTAGCCCAAGCGTAATATAAAGCCGATATGGCCTACTGCAGGCAGGCAGTCCCGATCCGTATAATAAATAAGCTCATAAGGCCTGCTGCAGGCGGGCATCCCGATCCATATAATAATAAAGCCTATAAGGCCTGCTGCAGGCGGGCAGCCCCGATCCATATAATAATAAAGCCTATAAGGCCTGCTGCAGGCGGGCTGCCCCGATCCAGAACAATAATAATGTATAAAGCCATTCTGGCCTGCAACTCACCTGCTATAATAAGCCAATCAGGCCTGCTGCGGCGTGCATCCCGATCCCATAATAATAAGGTATATAAAAGCCAATATGGCCTGCTGCAGCGCGTAGCTCGATCCCATAAATATTCTCACAATGGATGAATATGACTGAGTATGAAATGTATATTTTTAAAACAATTAATTCAACAGCAACACGACCCCATGGGTCCCAAAATATCGGCACGTAGCCTAAACATGATCTTTAATAAGAGCCTCATCTCAATTTCTCTAACACATGGAGGATACACAGATAATAACATGGTTATTTAATTTTTCAACTCCACATAATTTATTTAAGTCATAATTTCTTTGGTGCACGCCTACACGCTCGTAGCGATTCATACCTTCCGAACCAATCTTAGAAATGTTACTTACCTCAAACCTTGTAATTTCTTACTCCGCAATGCCTTTGCCTTGTGAATTGGTCTCCGAAAGCCTCGTATCTAGCCATAATTAATTCGATTCAGTCAATGCAAATTATAGGAATTAATTCCATACGAAAATACAGATTTCCCATCAAAATTCAAATTTTCACCCAAAAATCGCCTGTAGGGCCCACTTCTCGGAACCCAACAAAAGTTACAAAATCCAAAAGCTCATTCAACCACGAGTCTAACCATACCAATTTTACCAAATTCCGACATCAACTTGACCTACAAATCCTCAATTCTTATTTTCAACTCCCTAGGTCCAAATCCCCAATTTACACCTCAAAACCATGTAATCTAGTTGGATTATTCGATGATAATTCAATATTATGGAGTAGAAATAATCACAAGTGACTTACCTCAAGATTTTCCGTTATTTCTTGCTCAAAACTCGCCCCAAACCGTATTCTTTCGTTCAAAAATGTTGAAATGAGCGGAAAAAAACAGAACTAAAAGTGCCAACTCTGGTCACTAAAAGTGCGCACCAGAACCTGTTACACCAACAATATTTATTTTCACTAAAAATGCCCTAACTCCATCATACGAATTCAAAATTCGATGATTCCTCTCCCTATGAGTCACAAATAATAATACGAACCTAGTCCTTCAGTCAAAACTCAATTCGGAGCTCATTTGCTCAATGCGATACCAATTTCGCTCGTTAAACAATTAACTCATGTTTCGCTCTAAAAACCCAATCGCGACTTGATAAAATTAGACCAAACTTTCCATATCATTCCTATAATTCATTATCAAACTCTTGAAAGTCTCGAAATCGAATTTTGATCTCTAGAACTAAAAATGGACCTTTAGATCATTACATGCTTATGTTGTTCTGCCTCGTTTCGTGTGCCAAATAATCATGAAATACTCTTTTGACGTCTCCAATGGATTCCTTGTGCAATTTCAATCAAGTTAGGCTTTTTAGTCATCCAATTTGGCCTTAAAAATGAGGGAGATATGATGTTTTGAAGATTTGAATGAAATCTAATAATTTAAGAGATAAAAATGAGATTTTCCTAATTATTTTACACTAGAAAATCTGCAACGAAAGAATTTTCGTTTTAGCACCCAAAACTCATTCGGAACCTCCCGAAAACAAACCATATATCCATTTCAATCATAAAATACGCTACGAACTTGCTCGCGCACTCAAAACACCAAAACAGAGGTCATATGGACCAGATATTGACCATGGTCAAGCTCTAAATCCCTAACTTAACTAGTGTCTCAACCAGTGATCCAAAATACACTCGAGCCCCTCGGGACCCCATTCAATCATACCAAAAAATCTTAAAACACGATACGAACTTAGTCGAAACCTCAAATCATATAAAACAACGCTAAAACCAAGAATCATACCCCAATTCAAGCCTAATGAAACTAAGAATTTTCATCTTCTACATTCAACGACGAAACCTGTCGAATCAAGTCTGATTGACCTCAAATTTTGCACACAAGTCATAAATGACATAACATACCTATTCTAATTTCCAGAATCTGATTTCGATCTCGATATCAAAAAGTCAACTCCCCAGTCAAACTTCCAAACTTAAATTTCTTATTTTCGCCATTTCAAGCCTAATTTAGCTACGGAGCTCAAAATAAATATCCGGACATAATCTTAAGTCCAAAATTACCATACAGAGCTATTGGAACAATTAGAATTTTATTCTGGGGTCGTTTACACATAATTCACCATCCGGTCAATTATCTTTCAACTTAAGCTGCCAAAACAAGAATTGTTCTTTCAATTAAATCCTGAATCATCAGAAAACCAAACTTTACCACGCTTGCAAGTCATAATACACATTTAAAAGTTGCTCGAGACCTTAATCCACCGAACGAAATGCTAATTCTCAAAATGACAAGTCGGGTCATTACACAAAACATAGAAATGAATGTGTCACGACCCAAAATCCTACCATAGGCGTCATGATGGCAGTTAATCTTTAAGACTAAGTAAGCCGATTATAATTACAATTCAAGCCATTTTTTTAAAATAGATAATCGACAGTGGAAATAATTACAAACAACCTCCCTAGACTGGTAATACTGAGTCACGAACTTTAACTGAATACATGAAATGATCTCAAGGATCGAATACTCAATACTGTTTGATTAATAATTAATAGTACAATAAAAATGGAAAGATTTCAAGGGACTGCGACGACCAAGCAACTCTACCTTGAATCCTTGCGATCACACTGTAACTCTGTCCGAGTCCGATATCTCCAATACCTGGCTCTGCACAAAAATGTGCAGGAGTGTAATATGAGTACACCACAGTCGGTACCCAGTAAATATCAAGACTAACCTCAGTGGAGTAGTGACGTGGTAAAGTCAAGACACTCACTAGTCTAATAACCTGTGCAATATAGTATACAAAAATAATAGGTAACAAATAACAATGATGACAACAATAATCAACTTGTGGCATAAATAGCAGGGCAACAAGAACACCATAAATATTGCTCAAACGAATAATAAACACAAGTACAACTAATACTCAAGTCTTTCAAAATATACATCTTTCATCTATAGGTTTTTCAATAGAAATCTCTAGAATATACTCCTTTTCCAATAAACATATTTCGAACCTAATAATTAGGCACAATTTGAGGACCTATTGTATACTTTTAAACCCACTGGTTTGCCACCGTATAAATTATCTTTGAAAGAGAATTGTCCGATTATATTATTAATAAATCTAAATCCATGTGAGGGCTTATGTAATGGTACACGATTGACTTGCTGCGACTTTAAAACACATTTTATAAGTGCTAGAATTACATTAGGTGATTTTAAAGATACACATGTTTATACCAAGAATACCATTATTATCATCTCAAGATGAAAAATTTCCTATTCCATTTAAGAGGATCCAATTTCCTATACGGTTATGTTTTACTATGACTATAAACAACGCACACGGTCAAACATTAAACTTTGTTAGAATTTATTTGCGAGAACCTTTTTTTTTTTTTGCATGGTCAACTTTATGTTGCTTTATCAAGAGCAAAGAGCTCAAATTGTGTGAAAATGCTAATCCGACCACCAATAGCTGCTAACCATGATAACCACTCTACATATAATATAGTTTACGATGAAATCATTCAAAAAGCTGTTTTGCAAAGTTGATATAGCGCGACCAAGTATTGCTTTGTTCTTTTCCTGTTTTATAATTCTTTACATGTTTACTATCCAGCATACTAATCATATCTTATTTTACTATTTTTCTTCCTGGCAGTGACTGCTACAAGGTATGGAGTATAGACTTAACATTAGTGACATAATTCTACAAACTAGCGATTGGACCTGTAAGGTCTAGGTTATTGAGAAAGCTAGAGCAAGGCATAGTAAGGATGGGCGAACAGGATTTCAAATTGCTATTGTGCAAGATGAGATGGTAATCTAGCCGCTACAATGCATAATTGCTATTCCAATATTATATAAATACTCTCATTTTTTCTACAGTAAATATTACATAAAATATGAAAGAAGACAAAATTTGTCCTTTTAGATGAAATGAAGAAAATAAGTTATCTTGATATTGGAAAAAAGAATTGTGATTTGACTCTTTATTTTGAGTAGTGCAATTGGATTTATACATACTAGAAAAATAAAATATATTGAGTTAAATGTTGTAGACTATTTAACTGATTACAATAACAACTGAAGGAAGAACAAGTTGTTGTTGCTTTGTATGGGGATGACATAGAAAAATATCAAAACAAGTTCGCTCCCTTCTGCACATATCTGATATCAACTGCAAAAGTTAGAACTCCTTTACCGAATGAAATTCCTGTCAATAGATTTGAATGGGTTCTGGACAAATTTACAGTTATTGAGCGAATAAAAGAAGACAACATGGATGATCCGCCATTGCCAGCTCCAACGAGATTAAACATAGTATCTTTGGAGAATCTGGACCAATATCCACGAAATGCTGAGTTTGGTAAGTAATATTTTGTGTAAACTGTAACAGGTAATACAACAATATCATTATATCATATTATGTTAGGTCTTATATATATTGTATCACAAAATAATATTTACAATACCTCTATAAATATACATCCTCGCTATTGTTGTAAGTTGCGGTGCCATAAAGATCGTTGGCGTCCACGGTAATAAATGTCGACAAATCATTGTTATGGATACAGAGTAAGTTTAAAACATTCTATTTATTCGAAAATTTTCAGTGACTTTAGGCAATGCTAAAGCAATTTAGCTAGTCGTATTGATATTTACTATCATACTTGATTCAATATATTCATGTGTTGAGCTTATGATTTAAGTGGATTGTTTGTGGATCTCAGAACTGAATTTCAAATGCGATGCGACTTACTTTCTTTTTACAAGATTTAAGATGATCTGAGATCAGTTTTCTGCAAGTTTTTGCCTATTGGATTGCAGATTTCCCGATAGATGATATTGTGTGTTGCTACTTCCTTTTTCTACCTTTTCTGAGCGTCAAAAAATAACATGAGGACAAGTTTGTGATCCTTCTTTAGTTAGTCATTTTCTGGAATATAAATTCACTAAAACAGGAGAACCATCTTAACTGATTTAACTTTGGTTAAGATAAGATGGACATTTCTTTGATACAGAAAGAGAATCCAAAAATGTATCTTATATTTAGACCTGTACTGATTTAGGCTGCGAATTTTCTGATAGAACTCAACAAAGGCCTTTTCCAACTTTTCTCCAACCTCATTTAGTTCCTCTTGACTGAAGCTACACTCTTTCTCTGTGGTACCAAGTAATAGTTTTTGTACCGATGATTTTGGACCATCAGATGTATTTTGAATTTTGACACATTCAAGAACGTCTGAGGGATATCGTCCATGTCCTTTTAATGAAGGATCTTCATTATTCTTCAACCTGGTTTTATGTTGTTCTCACAAGACATGTCCGCTTCTTTAAACATCTAATGAGTGCAAATTAAAACACACTTGTGGATCCCAAAACATCGGCACGTAGCCTAAACATGATCTTTAACATGAGTACCAACTCAATTTCTTCTAACATGTGGAGGATATGTGGATAATGACATGATTATTTGATTATGCAACTCTACGGAATCAATTAAGTCACAATTCCTATGGTGTACGCCCATACGCCCGTCACCTAGCTTGTGCGTCACCTCCATACAATTCACATAATACGTAATTTGGAGATTTATACCCTCAGAACCAAGTTTAGAAGTGTTACTAACCTCAAACAGTGTAATTCTTTGTTACAATATGCCCTTACCTCGCGAATCGGCCTCCGAACGCCTCGAATCTAGTCACAATTAATTTGATTCAGTCAATACAAATTATAGGAATTAATTACATATGAAAATATAAATTTTTCAACAAAATTCGAAATTCCACTCAAAATCACCAGTGAGGTCCACGTCTCGGAACCCGACAAAAGTTATAAAATATGAACGCTCATTCAACCACGAGTCCAACCATACCAAATTTACCAAATTCCGACATCAACCCGACCTTCAAATCCTCAAATCTTATTTTTAAATCCCTAGGCCCAAATTCTCGAATTACATCTTAAAAACACGTATTCTAGTCGGAGTATTCGATGATAATTCAATATTATTGACTAACAATGATCACAAGTGACTTACCTCAAGATTTCCCGTGAAATTTCTCTGAAAAATCGCCCCAAGCCGTGTTCTTTCACCCAAAAATATTGAAATGAGCAAAAAAAAAAAGTGCTCAATAAAAATACATTTCCCGTCAATAAAGGTCCGCACCAGAACCTGCTTCCGTCAGCAAATTATTTTTTCACTAAAAAGGCTCTAACACCATCATACGAACTCGAAATTTGACGATTCTTGTTCCTATGAGTTACAAATAATAATACGAACCTAGTCGTTCAATCAAAACTCAATTCTGAGCTCATTTGCTAAATGTGATACTAATTTCACTCGTTAAACAATTAACTCATATTTCGCGCTAAAAACCCGATCGCGACTTGATGATATTAGACCAAACATTCCAGATAATTCCTATAATTCATTATCAAACTCCCGGAAGTCTCGAAATCAAATTTTGATCTCTAGAACTAAAAATGGACCTTTGGATCATTACATGCTTATGCTCAAAACACCAAACTCTTGCAAAAACTCTTTGCAAAACTCATCCGAGCCCTATGGGACCCCCAATCAAGTATACTAACAAGTCCTATAACATGACACAAACTTAGTCGATGCGGACCTATTCTAATTTTCAGAATTGGATTCCGACCCGGTTATAAAAAAGTCAACTCCCCGGTCAAACTTTCAACCTTAAATTTCCTATTTTTGCTATTTTAAGCCTAATTTAGCTACGGACTTTCAAATACTTTTTCGGACACACTCCTAAGTCCAATATTACCATACGGAGCTATTGGAACCATCAAAACTTTATTCCGGAGTCGTTTGCACAAAAGTCATACTTCGATCAACTCTTTTCATTTAAGCTTCTAAACAAGGATTGCACTTTTAATTTAATCCTGAATCATCCAAAAATCAAAACCGACAATCCACACATGTCATAATACACATTACGAAGCTTCTCAAGACTTCAAATTATTGAATGGGATATAAATACTCAAAACGACAATTTGGGTCATTACAGACGAGGCTGTACCTATTGTAAATATTCAGTCACAACCAGTGGTATGCGTGTAACATATACTACTATATATTTTGGTTCAACATTATAACAACAACTCAACTAATCATCTGCTCTCCTTTATGTTAAACAGATGCAGTCTTTTCATGTGGAAGGTAAAATGTCACTGTTGGATGATGAGCAGCGGTTTTACGAGTTAATGTGTTCAAAATGCAAGCAATTTGTTAGAACTTTCATAATAAAAGCTTTCGACTATGTGAATTGCGATCAACATGCGATGTTAACACTCAGGTACCATAATTTTGTTTGCTTTTTAAATTGAAAGTATTTTCTTATAGATTTTATGAATCCATAATAACGTACAATGACATTGTATAACATGTGCCGATTTCAAGTTAAAATTGCCGATAGAAGTGGATCGACAATTGCAACAATATTAGGTGAATCTGGAGAAAATCTTCTTTCAATGACAGCTGAACAGATCTATAAAATAACTAAGATAAAGGTACAAACAAGAATTAAAATTTGGTTAAATTCATTACTTCAAGTGACATGTTAGAGCTTGACTAACTCATTTTTGAATACAGAATGAAGTTGTCACGACCCAAAAATCTCACCACAGGCGTCGTGATGGCACTTGGTCTTTAAGACTAGGTAAGCCGATTACAATTACATTTCGAGCCTTTTTTTTTAAATAGAAACCAATAGCGAAAATAATTACAAACAACCTCTCAAGACTGGTAATACTGAGTCACGAACTCTAACTGAATACATGCAATGATTTCAAGGATCGAATATACAATACTATTCGAATAAGAGTTGATAGTACAATATAATGAAAAGACTCCAAGGGACTGCGACGACCAAGCAGTCTTACCTTGAATCCTTGCGATCACACTCTAATCTCTGCCCGAATCCGATATCTCCAATACCTGGCTCTGCACAAAAATGTGCAGAAGTATAGTATGAGTACACCACAGTCGGTACCCAGTAAGTATCAAGACTAACCTCGGTGGATTAGTGACGAGTTACAGTCAAGACACCCACTAGTCAAATAACATGTACAATATAGCATACAAAAATAATAGAAAATAAATAGCAGTGATGGCAACAATAATCAACTTGTGACATAAACAGCAAGGCAACAAGAACACCATAAATATTGCTCAAATAAACAACAAACACAAGTACAACCAATAATGAAGTCCTTCAAAATATACATCTTTTAGCTATATGTTTTTCAATAAAATTCTCTAGAATATAATCTTTTCCAATAAATATGTTTCGAATATACTTCCTTCAAATATATATCTTTCGATTATAATTCTTTCAAATAAATATCTTTCAACTATAATTCTTTCAAATAAATATCTTTCAAATATAATTCTTTCAAATAAATATCTTTTAAATATAATTCTTCCAAATAAATATCTTTCGAATATAATTCTTTCAATTAAATAGTCACCGTATAACACCTCATTTAACTTTCCTGGTGTGAGAAATATATTCAAATTATCACATCAAATGGCACAGCAATACCTTCGTGCACTTGTCTCATTGTACAGCTCTCTCTCTCTCTCTCTCTCTCTCTCTCTCTCTCTCTCTCTCTCTCTCTCTCTCTCTCTCTCTCTCTCTTTTTTCACTTTATATATATGTATATTCAACATATCACATCAAATGGCACGGTAATACCTTCGTGCACTTGTCTCATTCTCACCCGATATATATATATATATATATATATATATATATATATATATATATATATATATATATATATATATATATATATATATATATGCAGATCATATCAAATTGGCACGGCAACACCCTTCGTGCATTTATCTCTTTCTCACCGTGCATACATATAACAGTACCAACTAGGTGAGAAAAACACCAATAACAATAAAAGAAATAAAGTGAAAGTCACACAGGAAGCCACAACGACTACAAGTCACATAGAAAGCATAGGTGCACAATAACATCTCAAGATAAAGGCATGAATGCATACACAATGAAAAGATATCACAATATAATGTATGTCTCTTATCCTCGCCTGCACGGAAACACCCTTCGTGCCATGAACATATGGTAATATAAAAATAATGGCACGGCATCACCCTTCGTGCTTTTACTCTCATCCTCACCCGATAATATAAATGAAATGACACGGCATCACCCTTCGTGCTTTACACTCTCAAATGGCACGGCATCACCCTTCATGCTTTATACTCTCAAATGGCACGGCATCACCCTTCGTGCTTTACACTCTCAAATGGCACGACATCATCCTTCGTGCTTTACACTCTCAAATGGCACGGCATCACCCTTCGTGCTTTAAACTCTCCCTCACATGATAATATATATAAAATGGCATGGCATCACCCTTCGTGCTTTAGACTCTTCCTTACCAAGCACATGTATATCATTAACAAGCAAAGTAGGAAGTATAATTTATATCAGGGAGAGTGTTTAAACAACAACACAATACAATAATTCATATCACAATTTGCCCACCGGCCACAACCAACTCCAAAGATACAACAAAAATTAATTAATTTTAAAACAAATAGCCCAAGGCTTCACACAACGTATATAAAACCTCAAAACAACAATAGAGATGGAAAAGTAACTCAGCATAGGACAGCACCTTCTTTAATCCAAATTTTTTATAAATATATTAACGCCTCTTTTTAAGCTTATTTAATTAATTATTTACAGAAGGAAAATCCCTAATAAAATTAATTCCAAGAAATATCAAATCAACAAACACACAAAATTCACATAAAAATTCAAGTGGCAATCACCCCAAATTATCATATAAAATACAAACTCGACAAACAAGGAACGAGGCATGACAAATAAAAGATTTAATATGTTCCAACAATTTTTCAATTTAATACATAAGGGTGTCTACGAATTTAAACCGATATAATTTGCACATATAAACCAAGTACGTACTCGTCACCTCGCGTACGTGATTTTCAATCACAAAATTTCCACATAAGACTCAATGCCTAAGGGAAAATTCCCTCATACAAGGTTAGGCAAGATACTTACCTTTTTGAAGTTATGCCGATATTTCAAAATCGCCTTCTTGCTTGAATTGACCTCTGGACAGCTCAAATCTATCAACGTTAATTGTATAACTTCATTAAAATTTATCGAAAATAATTATGGATAATAAAACGTCGACTAAAAATTTCACATTAAAAAGTCAAACAAAAGTCAACGTGGGGCTCGCCTCTCGGAACCTGATAGAATTTTCACGAAATTCGAACACCCATTCCGATACGAGTTAAACTATACCAATTTTATAGAATTCCAATAACAAATCGTCCTCCAAATCTTGAATTTTTAGTTTTTTGAAAAGTATTACAAAAATCTCAATTTTCTCCATTAAAACTAAAATTAAACGATGAATATAACCATAGATTCATGAAATATAATTACTTTCGGATGTAGAACACTTACCCCAGTCGAAGTTGTGAAGAAATTCTCAAAATCGCCCAAAAACTGAGCTCCAAAAATCCCAATCGAAAATGAAGAAATGACAGATTTTCAATCCTTAAGTTTCTCCCATGAATAGTGTTTGCAATTGCGAACTGCACTAATATCCAAAAATTATCGCAATTTGCGATAAATAGTTCGCAATTGCGATAAATTGTTCGCAATTGCGAATGAACAGTAACTTTCAATGAACAGTGTTCGCAATTGCGAATGAACAGTACCTCACCAAAAACCAGCAAATTCAAACTTCTCCGAAATGATCTGAAACCACCCTGAAACTCATGCGGAACCTCCCAGACACAAACCATATATGAATTTCAATCATAAAATACGCTACGGACCTGCTCGCGCACTCAAAACACTGAAAAAGAGGTCGTCTTGACCCGATATTGACCATGGTCAAACTCCCAAATTTCTTAACTTTACTAGTCTCTCAACCAATGATCTAAAAATACACCCAAGCCCCTCGGGACCCCGTCAAATCATACCAACAAGTCCCAAAATATGATACGAACTTAGTCGAGGCCTCAAATCACATCAAACAATGCCGAAACTATGAATCGCTCCTTCAATCGAATTATGAGTTATGAAATTTCCAAATTCTATAATTTACGCCGAAACGTATTAAATCAATCCGGAATGACTTCAAATTTTTCACACAAGTCTTAAATAATATAATGGAGTTGTTCCAATTTTCGGAATCAAATTTCGGCCTCGTTATCAAAAATTCAACCTTCGGTCGAACTCTCCAAAAATCTTCTATTTTTTCAACTTTCGCCATAATGTGTCGAATTTTCCTACGGACTTCCAAATCCAAATCCGGACACACGCCTAAGTCCGAAATCACCATACGAAACTATTGACATCATCAAAATTTTATTTCGGAGCTGTTTGCTCAAAAGTCAACTCTCCGGTCAACTCTTTTCATTTTAGGTTCTAAATAAGAATTGGTCTTTCAATTAAATTCTGAATCTTCCGAAAACCAAACTCGACCGTACCCGCGGGTCATAATACATATTACGAAACTGTTCGAGATATTTAGTCACTGAATGGGGCGTAAGTTCTTAAAACGACAAGTCGGATCGTTAAATAAGTGATGCCCTCTTCAGCCGATTCGGCAATGTCTTGTTGACAAAGTGTTCAAAGTACAACTGAAGAAATCATTTTCCAGGACGTCGGATGAAACACCAGTTCTCATCAATTTTCTTTTTCTTTTGGGCTGCACAAGCATCATGTTGTTTCTTTACTGCAGGTGGAGACTTAAACCTTTTGATCTTTGTACATATTAGCTCTTCAGGTGAGGACTGTAATAAGTGAAACTTTGAAGTTTGTCATACTTTGCACAATAAGATTCAGAGGAATTAAATTGTGTCATGTAAAAAATAAATTATCCAAATACTGAATTGCTTTGTCAGTGTTGTTTACATCCATCTACCATAACAATCCAAAGGATACAATGTTACTCAACAACTTCTTCGACCATCTCCATTGCTCTCTGGTTTCCTGAAAATTTTGTATTATTTCCCTTTTCCTGAATTCTGTTTTCCTTCATAATTCCTTTTAATGCCTCTAAGTTGAGTATTTTTGGACTACTACACTTTTGCAAATATGTTCAAGGTGATAAAAAAAATTACTATAGGATAAAAGTGGCAGAAGCTTAAAAGAAAATTATATTTTATTCTTTCACATTTGATTATGACTGCATGTCTTTTTTTAATATTTACAGTTTACTGACTATATGGCCTGCCTGTACATATGTCTTCTGATGACTTGTACATACACTACTTTTGATGCCTGCGCAGATGGCTATGGATCGAGGGTACAACTCGGAGAATATACAGGACTACACGTGCTTTGGTTTGAACTTTAGTTTTGTCCCTTGTGTACACGTGTTTTAGACAAACAATACAACTTGGGAGTCCTTAAGTCTGTAACTAAAGATCAAACTGCTTGCTGAAAAAATGCAATAGTTGATCTAAACTACCTTTTGGTTTGAATTTACTTGTGCTCTCTGGTTTGCTCTATTTCTTATTTGGCTAAAACAGAAAAAGCAATACATGTTACTTGTCACGCTCCGGAATTCCCATCTTCGGGGCCGTAATGACGCCTAACATTTTACTTGCTAGGCAAGCCAACGTTAGAGTAATTCTTTTACCAATTTTAAATACTTTGATCAATTTAACCAATCAAACGGAAATGAAGCTAAAATGAAATACGAAATAGCATAATAATCCACTATCTTGTACAAGCCGGATCTGGAGTCAGAGGTACACGAGCTTCTAGAGGTTCTACACACAGAGTCTGAAATAAATACAATTGTCTCGAATGAGATGAACAATAAATAAGGAAAGAGGAAGGGGATTTCAAGGTCTGCGGACGCCAGCAGATCTACCTCGAGTCTCCAAATGCTAATCCGAGCTGAAGCACTTCACGTACAGCTGGGACTAGTACCAAAATCTTCACAAGAAGTGCAGAGTGTAGTATGAGTACAACCTACCCAATGTACTCTGTAAGTGTCGAGCCTAACCTCGACGAGATAGTGACGAGGCTATGACAGGAAACTCACGTAATTAAACCTATACAGACGAAAATATACGCACAACATACAACAAATATGGATTTAACATGTACCATTGGGAGGGGACATGTGAAAGGGGTACAAAATACGGTAACTACAATAGGGAATGACAACATGAAACAGTCAATAAACCTTCAGTTAATGAAACGGATAAACATAATGAATATAAACTGCACAGCATCACCTTTTGTGCTTTTACTCTCAACCTCACCATGAAACAGTAATAATGGCATGGCATCACACTTCGTACTTTTACTCACAATCTCTCCTTAATGATAAATACGGCACGACATCACCCTTCTTGCTTTTACTCTCAATTTCATCATGAAATGATAAATACGGTACGACATCATCCTTCGTGCTTTAACTCTCTTACTCACTATGTATAAATCAACAAATGGAACAATAATCGGCACGACATCACCCTTCGTGCATTAACACTCTCTCCCTTACCATGAAGCAATGAATATATAACATTTGGGAGAAAGAATAATTAAGAATAAACCTTAAGTCAACAACGTTTCCACAATACTAAGCTTCAACTTCCAATAATATTCACTTATCACAAATAATTCGTAAATGCAGAAAGAATGATCAATTAAGTAATAAACTAGTCTATACATGCATATCATAATCAAAGAAGGAAATAAATCACGAGAAACAAGTTTCAACAACATGCTTTAACTCAACAACAACGCATAAATACTCGTCACCTCACATATACATTGTACCCAACATTTAAACACATAGTAAATATGCAAATAAGTCCTAATCTCTCAAGTCAAGGTTAACCACGACACTTGTCTCGCTCCAAAATCGACTCAAAACTCAACCATGGCTTTGCCTTTCGAACAAGCCTCCGACCCAACCAAATCTAGCAAATTATCAACCAACGATTCAAAATAAGCCTTAACAACTACCTACGAATGAAAAAGGTTCAATTTAGGTCATTATTGAAAAAGTCAACTCCCGGGCTCGCTTGGTCCAAACCCAAAATTCGGACCAAACCCCGATTTTCCATTCACCCCCGAGCCCGGTTATGTAATTTATTTCGAAATTCGACCTCAATTTGAGGTCTAAATTCCAATTTTACAAAAATTCTTAATTCTACACAAATCCCCAATTTCTACCATGAAAATCCTAGATTTTAGGTTGAAATCTTATAAAATATAATGGGTAATTGAAAGAAATTAGGTTAGAATTACTCACCAACGAATTGGGGAAAAAAAGCTCTTGAAAAAATCGCCTCTAAGGTTCCTAGGTTTGAAAATTTGAAAGAATGAACAAAATCCCGTCTAACTTAGATTAAGTCTAGGCGCAGATGTCACAATTACAACCTGGGGTTTCGCAAATGCGAGAAATCCTTCGCAATTGCGAAGGTCCCCCATCTTTGCTACCATCGCAAATACGTCGGTTTTGTTCGCAACTGCGAACTTGGGACTTCCGCAATTGCGACCCCTTGATCGCAATTGCATACCATTCCCTCCCCATTACTATTTCGCAAATGCGAACTCATTGTTCGCAAATGCGAACCCATGGTGCCCAGCTACTCTTAGCAATTGCGAGGGTGTAGCTCGCAATTGCGAACCTGACAGGTTAACTGCCTTATCGCAAATGCGAAGCCAGACCTTGCAATTGCGAACCTGACAGGTTGACTGCCTTATCACAAATGCGAAGCCAGACCTCGCAATTGCGAGGTCTGAGGCCTGCACCAGAAACAGTAGAGCACCAACTATTTTCTAAGTCCAATTTCACTCCGTAGCCTATCCGAAACTCACCCGAGCCTTCGGGGCTCCAATCAAAACATGCACACAAGTCCAAAAATCTCATACGAACTCGTTCGTGTGATCAAATCGCCAAAATAATACCTAGAACTATGAATCAGATACCAAATCAAATGAAATTTTCAATGAAACTTTAGGATTTCTATTTTAACAACCGGACGTACGAATCATTCAAACCAACTCCATTTTTTACCAAATTTTGTAGACGAGTCATAAATATAGTAATGAATATATACCAAGCTCCGAAATAAAAATTCAGACCCGGTAGCAATAAAGTCAAACTTTGGTCAAATCTTTAAATTCATTAAACCTTTTAGACTTCAAATTTTCGACAAAATACGATAAATCAAGCTAGGGACCTCCGAATTCGATTTCGGGCATACGCTCAAGCCCCAAATCATGATACGGTCCCGCTGGGACCGTCAAAATACGGATCCGGGTTTGTTTGCTCAAAATGTTGACCGAAGTCAACTCCAATGGATTTTTAAGGCATAATTTCACTTTTTATCAATTGGTTTAAACATAAAAGCCTCCCAGAAAATGACACGGACTGTGCACGCAAATCAAGAAAGGCTAAAATGAGATATTTAAGATTTCGAAACACAGAATTAAGGTTTAAAACTCTAGATGACCTATCGGGTCATCACTGGTAGAAAAATAGTATCATCGGGCTTGCAGTGGCACTTCAAATATGTGCATTCGAATTTATTGCTTTATGTGATTTCTCTTATTCATATTGTGTCTGTGGAATTAATTGTGCAAAGTATTGTACCTGCATAGAAACAAGGGCGGATCTATACTTATAAATATGGTTCACAGGATCCCATGCTCTCTTCTCCAAAATATGCATTTGTAGTGTTAATATGCTAAAAATCTGATTTCATGTCTACTTGGGAACCCATCAAAATAAAAGTATTTTGGTGCTAAGTGATTGTTACATTCAGATATGGCCATGATGTGATTCACGAACCAATGTTCATTTTGTTTTAACCCTTTCCTTTCGTTCTTGGTTTTTTCAAATTTGATATTCATTCTTGTTCTTTTCTTTCTTCCGTTTTCCTCCTTTTTCCCACCTGTTATTCTGCTTTCTTTCTTTTCTTTTTGTCATTTTCCAGGTTACGTATGTTATTCCCTCTTATTTCTTTATTTTCAGTTTTGCTTTCATTTTTCAAATTTGCTACTCCATGTCATTAACGATTTAAATTATATATATTCTAGCATATCAAGTGTAAAGAACTTTTATCTAATGTAATTTGTCATTTAGATCTTTTAGAGGTTATAGTTCAATCACTTGTTGTGCTACATGTAATTATCCGTAATTGACTTTTAAGCAAATAGACAAAAGATATTTTCACATTTGCTATATAGTTAATCACTAAACTCGTTAAAAAGAATTGCCTACGACTCTCAAACCTTAGAAGATATCCTCCAATATCTTTTGTCTAACTCCCTGTCTCATCACCTACGACTCTCAAACCTTAGCTTAATTAGCAATTGATAGAATTATATATATATATTCAACATCCATGACTTATCTTAAGCCTGTTGTTGGTGGTATACCCATTTTGTTGAAATTCGTGATCCGCCTTTGCATAGAAAGTTCCTTACCTATGCATGTTATTTGTTTGAGCAACATTCAAACACTCTTCATAGTCAATCATTATGTTTGTACTACCTTCAGTTTCTTGTTTTAAAAAAAAAAATCTCTTACAACTATTCAGTTTGCCTGCATAATTTTAACAACCTAAGGTTGTTTGGTTTTTATAATTGTTCCCTCATTCAGAATCGAAGTGTCAAAAGTTAATACTTACACCCTAGGAACCAGCTTTTAGATATACACATACACACACGCTCTAAATTAGAGCTATATTTGGCTTCATATTCAGTGAGAAACAAAGATCAATCCAAAAAGAGTAAATACACCTAAAAGGAAAAATGGGTATATGAAGAACCAGGACGTCAGATTGGTATTCTATATTGTTTCATGGTCATACTTGACATTGTTCTGTAGTTAGTTTATTGCTCAATGAATTAACTTTGACTTCACAAGTCAACATCGTTTATTTGTTTTCAATTATTTTCATGCAAAGTGAAAATGCTTTTAGGAAGAATTATTCGTTGTCTTCAATCATTAGCCAGACCTGCTTTATAATTTCGACTTAGTTCTACCGTATCATCAGCACAACATGTATACGGTCGAAATAGATTTCGGCTTTCGTACGTCTGATCGAGTTCGAAAGATAATCGATCGAAGTGAGACCTCGAGATGGGTTCCGAAGATTGTACAAACAAGCTTCGAATCCGAAGGGTTGATTAATGTCGAGTTCGATATCATTGTCAAGCTCGGATCCAAATCGAACTATGATGCAAAGTAAAGCTATCAAGCTTATGATCCAGAGACCGACCAACATTGAACCAGAATCAATTCGAGAGCTCGAGTCAGAATCGAGCTCAAACCAAGATCGAGAGCTCGAGTCAAGATCGAGCTCGCAAACAAAAGCCGTTTCAATCCCACTAAAGAGAATCTTGGCAGGAATTGTGGAAAAACTGATTTATTGTGGGTCTCCCACAGAATATTTTTAATTATGTTTAGAGCAAGATCCCTCTACTATAAAGGGCATGGTTATCATTTCTGTAAAGGCAAGTTTTCAGGCTTACATTGTCATCAAAATAATATATTCTCCTACAGTAAAGAATTATTCTTTCAAACTTCTTAAATTGATTCCACTTGTTGAGTCCTAAAATTCATCTTCTTTACAACCTTATCTATTTTGCATTCTTTGCAATCCATATTTGTATTTCTATTTATCCTTACAATTTGTATTAAATTGCGCCACATATCCTTAGAACTACATATAAATTCAACTCCATCGGTTTTTTTGGGTAAACACAACAAAAAATAGAATTTAGGAACTTCTAATCTTTACGGTCCTCGGTTTGTGGCCTAAAGGGAAATTGAGACCTGACTCTTTCAACCATAATTCTGTTCTTACCTTTGCCTCATGTTACACGACAATAACGTCAAGTAGGGGTGCTTATCAGGCGGATAATTACGCTTAACGGTTATCTGTTATCAGATTATAAATGTAGTAATCCGCTAGCCATCCATTAAGACAACGATCGAATTGGTATCGGATTAACGATTATCGGGCGGTTTATCTACTAAACCAAATCAAAAAAAATTGGTATAATATTGAAATGGATTCTTTTTATGGATGGTTTTGTTGACTGACTTCCTGTAAGCATCCTAACAAACCTGATGAGCTGGATAGAATTGAAAATTCGGGTGGAAAAGTTATAAATTGGAATGGACATCGAGTCCTAGGAGTTCTTGCTACTTCAAGTTTCATATGAAAGTGTAAAGATAAAAATACTTAACGGGTTAATGGTTTATCCGATAAAAAAATTGAGTAATCTACTCCAAAACCGTTAAGCCGTTAATTATAAAATCTCAATCCGTTCATCGTGCATTACACCAATAATCCGATATCAATAAGCCATCAGTTAGATTCGGTTAACGATTTCGATTTTGAACGGCCCTAACTTGAAGCCCATACCTACTTACTTATTTTAGGTATACAACATATTTCTTTTTCTCCTCCTCAAACTCACCTAAAAGCTAAGCCTCAAGCCAGTAAGCATATTTTTGGTATCACACCAAGCATATACCGACGGCTCAACTTCTGCAATATTACAACCCCTTGGTGAAATAATATCTAATTCACCATAATTTACTTAATGCTATAATAATTTTATCGAACAAATGATGGGCTTGGGCCTGGGCTTAGCACGGACCATCTTTTAACTAGTTCCTACTATTTAGAAGTGGGAGTAAGCAGGACTTCTTCGTCCTGCTGCCGCTCAAAAGGTCGATTTTACCCCTCGGTTTAGTTGACATTATTTCCTTGCTGAACGTAAATTGGGCCACTTAAGAGTCCTTTTAGGTAAAGAAAAAGTGGTGTGCCCTTTTGCAATTCCTCTCTGTCGTCTTTCAGTCTCTCTAGGTTCTCCGACTTTCCTTTTCTTACTTGTTTCTGCTTATGAAATTATTGAGTTCTGTTGTTTCTATCGTGGTCCGAAAACCAGCGGTGATGTAACGAGTACGGACATACATGGGAGCTTCTTAGCTTTCAGATGCCCAGTTTTCATTGTTTGCTCCTTCATCGCTCTTTCTTAGTTTCTCTCAAGCGTTACCCATTGTCTCTGCTACATAGGATTAAGAGTATCGAGTGAAGGAATAGGTCAGCCAGGGGCGGATGAAGAGTATGGTCACCGGGTTCATCTGAACAACTACTTTCATCGCGGAGCATAATGTTATGTGTAAAAATTCATAAAAATTATAACAAATGGTAAGTCTGAACCATAACTTTAAAAATATAACGGGTTCAATGCTAAAAACCTTAAAGTTGAACCTACGGAATCTAAATCCTAAATCCGCCTCTGAGATAGCCACTTTGAAGAAACCTATTTCAAGATCCCAGGAGGGAGATACAAACTTCAGTATGAGAAAACTTGCACTGTTGATCTTATTATTATGCCCACTGCAAGACATTAACTCGGGTAAACCATTATCTCTTTCACTTTCTGGGTTTTGTCTTATGTTCTTAATCTTGTTTACGGGCGGACCCACCTTGTACGAAGTTGAACCCGCTTCATTGGAAAAGTTCATTATTTTTACCTTGGAATTTCATCAGAAAATAATGAAACTGACAAATAATATACTCCCTCCGTTTTAATTTGTATAAATTTATTTGGCTGGACACGGAATTTAAGAAAAGAGAGATGTATACGGTCGAAATAGATTTCGGCCTTCGTACGATTGATCGAGGTCAAAACATAATGGATCGAAGTAAGACTTTGAGATGAGTTCCGAAGATGGTACAAACAAGCTTCGAGCCCAAGGGTTCAATCAATGTCGAGCTCGATATCATTATCAAGCTCGAATCCAAGTCGAACTATGATGCAAAGTAAAGTTATCGAGCTTATGATTCAGAGACCGACCAACACTGACCCCGAATCAATTCAAGGATCCGAGTCAGAATCGAGCTCAAGTCAAGATCGAGATCTCGAGTCAAGACCGAAAACTCGAGTCAATATCGAGCTCATAGATAAGAGCCGTTGCAATCCCACTAGAGGAGAGAATCCTAGCAGGAATTATGGAAAAGCTGATTTATCATGGGTCTCCCACTATGTATTTTTAATTATATCTAATTAAGATCCCTCTACTATAAATGGGATGGTTATTATTTCTGTAAGGACCAAGTTTTCTGGCTTACATTGTAATTCAAGCACCATATTCTCATATACTGAAGAGTTATTCTTTTAAGTTTCATAAATTGATTCAACTTGTTTAGTCCTAAAAATCATCTTCTTTACAACCTTGTTTACTTTGCATTCTTTGCAATCCATATTTGATATTTCTGTTTATCCTTACGATTTGTATTAAGCTATACCACAAATCCTTAGAACTACATACAAATTCAACTCTATCCGTTTTTTGGGTAAACAGTTTGGCACTCACCGTGGGGCTAAGGATAACAGTGGTTATTTGATACGAATCTGCAAAAACACACCATTTTGCGCTTGTTTCCGAAAGTATCTCGGATTTCGGATTAGCAACAATTAACTACCAATCAAATGGCCTTATCTATCGACAACGAAGCTGGTTTTTAAGATGAGAACAATAACTTGACATCCAGTACCGAAAAACTATTTGTCAACGCCGTTGGAGCTCGGATCAGAGTGCCGATAGATATCAATTCGCATGTGCCCATTGAGGCGAACATACATTCTGAACCTGAAAATAGCATTCATGGTGGCACTAGGTCTGCAGCTCGACACACCCATAACATTGAGGAAAATGGCGTCAGCTTGCGTATGATTTTTGAAATGTTACAAGCGCAACATGTAGCGATAGCTCAGTTGCAGAGCCAAACCCAACTACCAAGTAGGCCGGATCCCAGTCCACCCCGAGAAATTGCTCACGGAACGGAGCCAACCATAGTGAGGTCAAATAAGCAAGAATCGGGGACTACTCCCGAAATCGCTAAAATACTCGAGGAGCTCACAAAGCGAGTCGAAGCCAACGATAAAAAAGTAGAAACATATAATTTCAGGGTCTACCAGATCTCGGGGGCTCCATCAATGATAAAAGGGTTTCCAAGAAATTTGTGCAAAAGCCTTTCCCCTTGAGCGTGGCCCCAAAACCAATCCCCAAAAAATTTCGTATGCCCGAAATTTTCAAATATAACAGAACGACCGATCCCAACGAACACGTCACCTCTTACACATTCGCCATCAAGGGTAATGATTTGGAGGACGATGAAATCGAATCTGTGTTGCTGAAAAAGTTTGGAGAGACCCTCTCGAAAGGAGCAATGATTTGGTATCACAACCTACCACCGAATTCGATCGATTCATTTTTCATGTTAGCAGATTCTTTTATAAAGGCACACGACGGGGCCATAAAGGTCGCAACGAGATGCTAAGGGAGTTCGTATCTCGTTTTCAAATGGAATGAATGGACCTGCCACCAGTCACAGACGATTGGGCTGTTTAAGCTTTCACTCAAGGTTTGAACGAGCGAAGTTTGTTGGCATCACGACGACTGAAGCATAACCTCATCGAGTACCCAGCTATCACTTGGGGCGACGTTCACAATCGGTACCAATTAAAAATTAGAGTCGAAGATGATCAGTTGGGGGCTGAACCCGCTGCTCGAAGGAATATCAATCGAGAACAAGTTCCGATCAGGGATCGATATCGACCGTATAACGGAAACCATAGAATCAATGAATCGAGACGTAACCCCGGACAAATCAACAAAAAAAGTGATGGAGGTCAAGGGTCTCGGGGACCGATGAACAGAAGTGGGTTCGACAGGCCTACCGGATCTAAGGAAGCGCCTTGGTTATCAGAGTATAACTTCAGCATTGATGCATCCGCCATCGTGTCGGCTATCGGAGGCATCAAAGACACTAAATGACCTCGACCTATGCAGATTGATCCTGCCTAGAGATATCCTAATCAAATGTGTGAATATCATGGTACCCATGGCCATAGAATGAAAGATTGCAGGCAACTAAGAGAGGAGGTGGTCCGGTTATTCAATAAAGGGCACCTTCGAGAATCTTTAAGCGACAGGGCGAAGAACCATTTCAAAAACAGTGATTTCGGCAGGCAGAACGAACAAGAAGAACCACAGCATGTTATTCACATGATCATTGGCGGTGTCGATACCCCTCAAGGGCCGGTGCTTAAATGCACTAAAACATCAATTGTGAGAGAAAAGCGATCTCGAACTCAAGATTACACACCCTTATGAACTTTGTCCTTCAATGACGAAGATGCAGAAGGAGTCATACAACCTCATAACGATGCACTGGTAATATCCGTACTTATGAATAAAACTAAAGTTAAGCGTGTGTTAATTGATCAAAGGAGCTCGGCCAACATCATTAGGTTGAAGGTCGTACAACAACTCGGTCTATAGGACCAGATCGTACCCGCGACCCTGGTCCTAGACGGATTCAATATGGCATGTGAAACCACCAAAGGTGAGATAATTCTGCCAATAAACGTGGCTGGGATTATCCAAGAAACGAAATTCCACGTAATCGAATGCAACATAAGGTACAATGCCCTTTTCGGAAGGCCATGGATCCACAACATGAGAGTTGTACCCTCGACCCTACACCAGGTACTTAAATTCCCAACATCGAGGGGGTCATAACAATATACGGGGAGCAACCAGCCGCAAGAGAAATGTTTGCCGTCGAGGAAGTGAATCTGATATCCTCGCCTTCGCCAATAAAGGGATCGAGCTCAAAAAGGGAACAAAGTGCCAAATAGCAATCACAAACACCAGCTTTAACCCAACCAGAAAATTAGAAGATCGATGAAGATGATGATCATAGGATTCCTCGATCCTTCGTGCTTCCCGATGATTACGATGCCACCTAATAAATGATCGAAGAGTTGGAACAAGTCATATTAATCGAGCGTTTGTCCGAACTAAAGGTATACCTGGGAGCGGGATTAACCCCTGAACTCAGGAACAGACATATTCAATTTCTTATCGATAACATGAATTGTTTTCCTTGGTCCCATTTAGATATAACAGGAATCCTACCGGATATAATGACACATCGGCTGAGCTTGGACCCTAGGTTCAGACAGGTAAAGCAAAAGAGAAGACCCCAGTCCGAGGTAAAGCACGTATTAATAAAGGACGAGGTAACCAAACTTCTCAAAATAGGGTCCATTCGGGAGGTGAAATATCTTGAATGGTTAGCCAATGTAGTTGTAGTGCCTAAAAAAGAGAACAAACTTAGAGTGTGTGTAGATTATAAGGATTTGAACAAAGCATGCCCTAAAGATTCCTTTCCGCTGCCCAACATCGATCGCATGATCGATGCCACGGCCAGCCACGAGATCCTTACTTTTCTCGATGCCTATTCCGGGTATAATCAAATCCAAATGAACCAGAAAGACCAGGAAAGGACTTCATTTGTCACCAAGTATGGAACATATTGTTATAATGTGATGCCCTCCGGGCTAAATAATGCGGGAGCTACTTACCAACGTCTAGTAAATAAAATGTTCGAGGAATAAATAGGTAAATCAATGAAAGTTTATATTGATGACATGCTAGTTAAGTCCCTACGCGCAGAGGACCATTTGACCCATTTACAGGAAACGTTCGAGATTTTAAGGAAATACAACATGAAGCTCAACCCCGAGAAATGGGCTTTCGGGGTCGGTTCGGGAAAGTTCCTCGGCTTCATCGTGTCAAATCGGGGGGATCGAGATTAACCCCGATAAAATCAAGGCCATCAAAGACATCACCATCGTGGACAGCGTGAAAGCCATACAGAGTCTAACGGGATAGATTACAGCCTTAGGCCGATTCATTTTGAGGTCGTAAGATCGAAGTCACAAATTTTTCTCTCTACTCAAAAAGAAGAACGATTTCGCTTGGACCCCGGAATGCCAACATGCATTAGAGGAATTAAAATGATATCTATCGAGCCCACTATTCTTCATACTCCAAAAACAGACGAAAAACTTTACTTGTACTTAGCAGTATCGGAAATCGCGGTAAGCGGTATCCTAGTTTGAGAAGAGCAAGGTACGTAATTTCCTGTTTATTATATAAGTCGAACCTTAGGAGAAGCAGAAACTAGATATCCGCACCTAGAAATATTGGCACTTGTACTGATAAGCGCCTCTAGAAAATTAAGATCGTACTTTCAATGTCACCCCATATGCGTATTAACCACTTACCCGCTTCGTAATATTTTGCACAAGCCCGAACTATCAGGCTGATTGGCCAAATGGGCTGTCAAACTCAGTGGGTAAGATATCGAATATCAACCTCGTACGGCCATCAAGTCTCAAATATTAGCGGACTTCGTGGCCTATTTCACGCCGACCCTCGTACCCAAAGTCGAAAAAAAAACTCTTATTGAAATCGGGTATGTCATCGGGGGTATGGACCCTTTTTACGGACGGGGCTTCTAATCTGAAGGGGTCCGGACTAGGCATCATTTTAAAACCACCCACGGGTAACACTATTAGGCAATCTATCAAAACCATTAGGTTGAATAACAACGAGGCCGAGTATGAGGCCATGATTGCAGGTCTCGAGCTAGCTAAAAGTTTGGGAACAGAAGTCATCGAAGCCAAGTGTGACTCTTTGCTGGTGGTAAATCAAGTAAACAAAACCTTTGAAGTTCGAGAAGATATAATGCAAAGGTATTTGGACAAACTGCAGGTCACTTTGCACCATTTCAAAGAATGGACTTTACAGCATGTTCCACGGGAGCAAAACAGTGAGGCTGATGCACTTACAAATTTGGGATCATCGGTCGAGGAAGGCGAGATAAGCTCGAGGACTGTCGTTCAACTCTCGAGATCCGTGATCGAAGAAGGTCATGCCGAGATAAATTCTACAAGCTTAACCTGGGATTGGAGGAATAAATATATTGAATACTTAAAGAATGGAAAGCTCCCATCGGACCCTAAAAATTCGAGGGCCCTACGAACCAAAGCTGCTCGATTCACATTAACTGCAGATGAAACGCTATATCGAAGGATATTCGATGGACCATTGGCAGTATACTTGGGTCCAGGAGACACCGATTACATCCTACGTGAGGTGCACGGGGGAACTTGTGGGAATCACTCCGGTGCCGATTCATTAGTCCAAAAAATAATCAGGGCAGGGTATTATTGGATCGATATGGGAAAAGATGCAAAGGAGTTTGTTCGAAAATGTGACAAATGTCAAAGGTTTGCACCAATGATCCATCAGCCCGGAGAGCAACTTCACTCAGTCCTATCCCCATGGCCATTCATGAAATGGGGAATGGATATTGTCGGCCCTCTGCCATCGACCCCAGGTAAAGCTAAATTCATTTTATTTATGACTGACTATTTCTCTAAATGGGTTGAAGCACATGCTTTCGTGAAAGTAAGAGAGAAAGAGGTTATAGACTTTATCTGGGATCATATCGTATGTCGATTCGGGATACCCGCCGAAATAGTGTGTGATAATGGGAAACAGTTTGTCGGCAGCAAAGTGACAAAATTCCTCGAAGACCATAAAATAAAGAGGATATTATCAACACCGTATCACCCCAGTGGGAACGGACAGGCCGAATCAACAAACAAAACTATCATTTAAAACCTAAAGAAGAGGCTGAACGATGCTAAGGGAAAATATAGAGTAATCCTACCCGAAGTTTTTTGGGCATATCGAACAATATCAAAATCTAGTATGGGGGAGACCCCGTTCTCCTTAGTATATGGCTCCGAAGCCTTGATTCCAGTCGAAGTCGGGGAACCTAGTGCCAGGTTTCGATATACAACTGAAGTGTTAAATAACGAGGCTATGAACACTAGCCTCGAATTATCGGATGAAAAACGAGAAGTTGCTCGTCCAATTGGCCGCCCAAAAGCAGCGAATCGAAAGATACTATAATCGAAGAACCAAGCTTTGCCATTTTAACCTCGGGGACTTAGTGCTAAGCAAAGTCACCCTCAGTACCCTAAATCCAAACGAAGGAAAACTAGGACCGAACTGGAAAGGACCGTATCAGGTTCTCGAAAACGTCGGAAAAGGATCATACAAGCTCGACATTATAAACAGCAAAAAACTATCAAGCAATTGGAATGTGTCGCATCTAAAATGATACTACTACTAAGGTACGACTCTCCCATATTCGTTTACATTTCGAAACTAACCCCTGCAGGAGTCCGATCAGGAGCCAGGATGGATCTTTCAATGCGAAGCCCTAGGTCTAAAAACACGCGTTGCACTCTTTTTCCCTTAGACCAGTTTTATCCCAAATGGGTTTTTCGGCAAGGTTTTTAATGAGGCAACCAGTGATAGTGCTAAACTTAGAAACAATTTGATAGTATCCGAGGCCTGTTTACAATCGACCTCGAATACTGGGGGGCATTAGCCCTCAAATATATCAAGTTCTGATGCAAGAAAGTTATTTCGTAACAAAAGGGTTCCAATAGGAAACGTTGTAAGAGCCAAATGATCAAAACGAACCATGCTCATGTAATTGGCCTGAGCCCCGACGCAAAACATGAACACATGTAAAATGACTTGCAAAGAAAGTTCTCTTATTTACCAATATCTTATATCCAAGAAATATTCCTCTATTTCGAGATTTATTATGCAAACATGATTGAGTTCGAGCAAGGGCTCACACAACTATTATGCCTATAGGCCACGTTACTTCGAGTTCGAATCATTCACTCGACTACTAAGCCTACGAGCCACTTTCGAGTTCGAGCAAGCACTCACTCAACCATTACGCCTATGAGCTATATTACTTCGAGTTTGAATCATTCACTCGACTACTAAGCCTATGGGCAACTTTAGCCCGTAGGCATAATGGTCAAGTGAGTGCTTGATCGAACTCGACAATTATGCCTACGGGCTACATTACTTCGAGTTCGAATCATTCACTCGACTACTAAGCCTACGAGCTAGTTTTATTTCGAGTTCGAGCACGAACTCACTCGATTATTATGCCTACGGGCTACATTACTTCGAGTTCAAATCATTCATTCAACTACTAAGCGTACACTCACTCGACCATTACGCCTACGGGCTACATTACTTCGAGTTCGAATCATTCACTTGACGACTAAGCGTACGGGCTATTTTTATTTAGAGTTCAAGAAAGCACTCACTCGATCATTATGCCTACGGGCTATATTACTTCGAGTTCAAATCACTCACTCAACTAATAAGCGTAAGGGCTATATCACTTCAAGTTTGAGTGAGCCTATGTTCAAACAATCACTCAACTCGACTACTAAGCCTATGAGCTACCTTTTTTCAAGTTTGAGTAAGCGCTCACTCGGTTATAAAGGCTACGAAATCCAAATTTGATCAAGTTGCCTAAATCCTTGTGAAAATATTTATAAGGCGTGAATAAAATCTTCACAAGACAGGAAACATAACAGAAGCAAGTCAGCAAAAAGGGATATTTTTATATATACAAGATTGTTTACATGATTGATTACAACATAAAAATTATGGACTAAGCTTCCTGGTTATCCCCAGGAGCGGTCTCTTCTCTATCGGGCTCCCCCCCGTTCTCGGACCCGCTTTTACTCCCATCATCATCATCATCATCATTATCATCATCATTATCATCATCATCGTCATCGGAAACCAAGGATTTAACATCGGCTTCGAGTTATTTGGCCCTTTTAATCTCTTCAGCGAGGTCGAAACCTCGAGCATGGATCTCCTCGAGGGTCTCCTTTCGAGATCGGCACTTAGCAAGGTCAGTGACCCAATGTGCTCGAGTATCGGCGGTCTCGACTGCTTCTCTTGCTTGGACCTGGGTAGCTTCAGCATCGGCCCGATAGACGGCCACAAGTTCATCAGCATCGGCCTTTTCCTTTTCGGCATCAGATTCGGTCTTGACAAGTTCAGAGGCCAACCGAGCCTCGAGCTCCTCTGTTCTTCTTGCTTGGACAGAGCCTTTGTCCTTCATTTTTTGAAGTTGGTTTTCGGTCGATAACAATTGGTCTCGAGCAGTTCCTTTCTTTGCAGCAAAGCGGTCCATTCCTTTTTCCACTTCAAAGACTCCGCTTTTATCACATCGACTTCTTCACAGAGTTTTCCGATCATCTCAATTTTCTGCTACAGGTATGAGATCGAAAAATTACCCATCGTTCCGGTATCGAGCCCATAGGCTTTTAAAAGTATTATTACCTGCTCGGATAGATCGATCTGATCTTGGTGAGCCTTGGCCAACTCAGCTCGGAGGTATTTTATTTTCTCTCCCCTTTGGCCTAAGAGGAGTATTAGGGAGTTCCTCTCCTCCGTAACCCGTTGAAGCTTAGCCTCGTATCGACGCAGCTCGGTTCGGGACCGAGAACATGATTCTCAATGAACTACCGCGGCCTGCAAAGAAAGAAGAAACGAAGTTAAAAAAAAAAGCAAACTTAAAGGTAACGCCATATAATTTAAAGCTTACTTGATTCAAAGCCTGCTGCACTCCGTTAAAAAGATTTGATGCGTCACTTGTACTGGTAGTGTCCTCGACACCGATAAACATGTCACGAAAAAGATCCTCTCCATCATGAGGCCTATCTAATTCGAGGGCCCCCAAATCTTGGGCTTTCCGAATCGCCCCTATGGAAAAAGCAGGGAAGGTGGGCGAGTATTCGAATGCTACTGCCCCAAGTGAATCACCTGGGTCATTCTCTTCGGTTCGAAAAGATTCGGGAAGAGCCCCTTCAGACATATCCCCCATCCGTTGGCTTCGATGGGAAGCATCTTCGATCTCCAACAACTCAGGGACTCTGCCCAAATCGTTCTCCAATATATCCTCAGTTCGAGGCGGAGCATTATAAACCACCATCGATCCAGCTGCCTGTGGAAGGGTCGGTGGTCTTCTTCGTTCAGGCCGCCAGCACAAACCCATCGTTCTCTTCTTCTTCTTCATCCCTCAGACGCAGAACTGATTTTACGGTCAAAGGAATGATATTCTTGTTTGGCTTACAAGCCATCCTCTTCTTCGATTTTTGATCTTCGAGGACGGGGGCTCTTTTCCTCTTATTATCTTTCACCGGTTTTGGGACAGAGGCCGAAGCCTCTTCCTCGACGGATGAGGGCCTCAAAATCGCATCTTTGCCCACACCTACATACGAAAATTTTTATTAAAGTGTGTGAAAAATATCTTATTCGAATTACAAAAAGATACGAGAAAGATGCTTACCGTGATTTTTGGCCTCCCATCGGCCCTTTGACAAGTCGCGCCATGAGCGCTCGGCATATGGGGAGGTCGAAACCAGATCACGTACCCAGTTCTTGAGATCGGGCACTGCGCCGGGCATCCAGGGAACCGCTGCATCACAAAAGGGGAATATTGGTGAGAAATGAAATGAAAGGACAAAATAGTAGAAGATAACAGCAGAATTACACTTACGCTACATGTTCCACTCCTCGAAAAAAGGTATCTTTTCGGTCGGAATCAGGTCCGAAGTCCTTACTCGAACGAACCTTCCCATCCATCCTCGATCCTTATCCTCGTCTATACTCGAGAATATAGCCTTGGTAGCTCGATGTTGGAGTTTTATTTACCCTACTCGAAAAAGGTGAGGACGGTAAAATCGGACAAGATGATCGAGGGTAAAAGGCATCCCCTCGATTTTACTCACAAAATATCAGATCAATGTAACGATCCGTCAAAAGGAAGGATATATCTGGCCTAGGGTTATTAGGTATTTACCACAAAAATTTATGATAACAGGGTCGAGGGGATCTAACGTGAAAGGGTAAGTATACACACTTAAAAACCCTCTCACGTGAGTAGTAATATCCTCTTCGGGAGATGGCACTACCACTTCTTTATTCTTCTAGTTACAATCTTTTTTTATCCGCTCGATGTGCTCCCGGGTTATTGAACAAATATATCTCAATACGGGCTCACATTGGCCAGGAACCGGCTAACCTTTATCGAGTTTGAAATCGGAGGTAAGAACATATGCCGCCGGAATACACTCCTCAGGCCGTGGATCCATCGATGTTTTGTTGGAGGCGGATTGGGAAGAAGAAGCTTTTTCTTTTTGGGGACGGTTTTTGATGTCTTCACCATTTTGGATTTAAAAAAGATGACAAAGATTTGGTGGTTTAGAGGAAGAATTTTGCAAAGAGGAATCACAGATTTGCGAATAAACTCAAAGAATACGAAAAAGAACTTGGAAAATTTGGAAGATTGAAGATGTAAAAGTGGTAAATGATAAAAGGAAGGGCTATTTATAGATTAAAGCAATGGCGGATCAGTATCAGCGGTGGCCGACCACCGTCTGACATACATTAAATGCCTTGAAAGACTAAATCGACGGGACAACTATCACGTGCGTCATGATCGAGGTCAAAACATAATGGATCGAAATAAGACTTTGAGATGGGTTCCGAAGATGGTACAAACAAGCTTCGAGCCCAAGGGGCCGATCAATATCGAGCTCGATATCATTATCAAGCTCAAATCCAAGTCGAACTATGATGCAAAGTAAAGTTATCGAGCTTATGATTCAGAGACCGACCAACACAGACCCCGAATCAATTCAAGGATCCGAGTCAGAATCGATCTCAAGTTAAGATCAAGAGCTGGAGTCAAAACCGAAAACCCGAGTCAATATCGAGCTCATAGACAAGATCCGTTGCAATCCCACTAGAGGAGAGAATCCTGGCAGGAATTATGGAAAAACTGATTTATCATGGGTCTCCCAATATGTATTTTTAATTATATCTAAAGTAAGATCCCTCTACTATAAAGGGGATGATTATTATTTCTGTAAGGACCAAGTTTTTTGGCTTACATTGTAATTCAAGCACCATATTCTCATATACTGAAGAGTTATTCTTTTAAGTTTCATAAATTGATTCAACTTGTTTAGTTCTAAAAATCATCTTCTTTACAATCTTGTTTACTTTGCATTCTTTGCAATCCATATTTGATATTTCTATTTATCCTTACGATTTGTATTAAGTTATGCCATATATCCTTAGAACTACATACAAATTTAACTCTATTCGTTTTTCAGGTAAACAAGAGAAACTTTTAAACTTATTGTGTAAAATGAGTCACATATATTTTGTGTGGCTATAAATCATTGCATAAAGCTAAATTATTTCCAAATAGGGAAAGATGTTCTTTTTTGCACGGACTAAAAAGGAAATAGATTTACATAAATTGAAACGGATGGAGTAATACATGAAGCAGTGTCAAATGGGTTTAAATTTCAAGTTAAGGCGAGGGTCCCAAGTTCGAATCTACGCTGAAGCGGGTGTTACTAACTATGGCCTTTTACCTAAATGTATATATTATTTGGTTATTGTTAGTCCTTGATGTTTCCTATTTGTCTTTGTTTTCTTACTTCTCTTTATGATTTCTTTTCTTTATTTAAATCCAATAAAAGTTATTCTTATTAAACTCCTCCATTTTACTTCAAAAAAAAAAATCGTTTCTACAAAGTGAATTTTTGTTTTGGTGCTTTATCAAAATTATTTGTGATATTTTAATTTAGTTTAGTTTAGTTTAGCTTATATTAAAATTGTTAATTTGTGTTATACTCAAAACTTTAATTTAGTGTAAAATATCACTTTCTTTAACAATTTGTCTAAATTAGTTTAGATTATAACTTTTTTTCCATGTCTGTTGTTTGCAACAATTTTGTATGTTAATTTCTTAGAGTTATAGTACGATTTGTAAGTAGGTTAAATACTTTTTGATTAAATTTTTAAATTTTTTGAAATAAAATTTGTTAATTTATATAGATAAATTTTCAAAAACAATTAAAGGGCAAACTTTTCTTTGTTATTTTTTCAAAATTTCCTCTACATTTTAAAAAAAAATGACTTCATTTTGATGTGATCTGATCAATAAAAAAGAGCAGTGTACAAATTCGGTTTACCGCTGCACTTATACAATCGACTACCGTGATTTTTGATTGAACCCGCTTGTATAAAATCCTGGTTTCGCTACTGATCTTGTTCATATATCTTAATTTCAAATTATTGTGGTTAATAGGTTATTTAAATTAGATTTTGAGATTGACTCTTTTTTTGTAAAATCGATCTTTTGAGTTGAATTTGGCATGTGTTCAACCGACATGGTTCATTTTAAGATTTCAGTGTATGATTTTGAGGTTAAGTAGGTTCACATTTTTCCAAAAGTTAATTGCATTTACTACCTTAATTTTGGAGTTAATTCGGAACTTTCGAAGCAAATTATTTTTACAATTTATGCGATTATTCAATCTTTCATTGTGTGTCAGTTTGAAAGAAATTGTAATCATTTGGAGTTCTTTAATTAGTGCTTATTTCTTATCTCTGGCTGTAATTCTGTTTTATGCTTTCGATGTGATCTTCTTGTATGTGGCGCGTACAGATTAATTTGCTTAACTTTGTATGTTTTACGCTATCTATTTTGTTTGAACTTTTATTTTCTTTCTCGTTGTTTTTTAACTAATGAAAAATGTTATACTCATGTTTCACTTTGGAACATTGTTTGGTCTAACAAAGGGATCATAAAGTTTGGGATCTGGAATGCATGTGTCGTAAGTTCCGTTAAAGTGTAGAACTTGAATAGATAGGATGATAAAATATCTAAACATGACCAATGGGGATGTTACACAGTAGAACATATAAAGTGTTAGATGATATGGACAAATGTGAGTAGTAATCAGAGTAGCTCAGCAATGTAATAATTTTTAATAAAATATTTAATTGGATTTTTTCTGTGAAGGGTCTTATGACCATATATCGATGGGATGGTCTGAATCATGCGAGTTCACTTCTTCTTATTCTAGAATCTCCCTCTGATATACATTTGAGTCATAATTCAGCTGCTCCCTAAGATGTTACAAGGAAACAATGTGGAGAACTACTACTATTTCTATCTAATGAATATTTCTTTACCTAAGTTAGACTTCATAGTTTTTGTTTTATGGAGTGACAGTCTGGTTCTTGACATTACTTTTTCATCTAATGTGACATTAAATAAGAGCTTTTTATTAATGCATTTCAAGTTATTTGCTCATGCTTATAATGATACTATCCTTTGCTCATTACAAAAAGGCATTGTAAGTAAATCTTGAAGATAATTATTATATTATATATTTTGTGTAGGTATTAGGTCTTCTGTTCATACTAGCCTAACACTGAATCTAAATATCTATCAAAAGATGTATTATTGCAAATACCAAAGGTTAAGTTTGAAGGGCGCGAAGAAGAAAGGATATTTATGAGATGGAGTATTCCATGAACTTAACATAACATGGTATTCAATGACTTTACTTCAGAGAGTTTTGCAATATTTGCGGAGGATTTTCATTTGTTCAGTTGAGCATGTAAAAGATTGAATGCAGGAAATAAACCTTCACCTTGTGCGGACAGTGAAGCTGAAAATTAGAACTTCCTTCTAACTCAATGCACACTTGCACTCTAAGTTGGCTCCTTTAATCATCTTCTAGACCTACCATTTGTTTAAGAGAAAAAAGAGGGGTAATATAATCCTCTCCTCGGCTTTTAACTCATAATACACCTAGGAATAACAACAGCTCTTTTTGTGAAGGAGAAGAAATTTCAGTTTCTTGAATTGTATCTAGATATAGGGACGAAAAAGTCATGCTTCATCCACTTTGATCGGCCATAAGATTTTAGAAAGCTAGATTATATGTTTGTTCAAAAGGTTGAAGTGTTGTACACGATGAAAATCACACTACGCTATCAAATAAAATTGCTTGTAAATCAATCTCTGCTCCATTATCTATAAAATTGATGGCAGCCATACTATGTACAGAATATTAAAGGTCCAAGCATGTCTGAAACATGTGACATTATGATGCTTCTGGTGATGGCAGATGTACCTTTGTTATTTCGATGGTAACTTTAATGTAACTCTTCTTCTTTGATTGGACGGAGCAAAGCAAAGATCCTGCATGACAAGGAAAAATACCCTAATGTGCCACTTTCTATCTTGTAATAATATTCTTTAGCTTATGTAGTCATCGAGCTTAATTCCTACACCCATACGTCCGCCAAATGCCTTGGTTCGGGACGAACGCAAGCCAATACATACGATAGGCAAAAGGAAGACCCCTATTTCATAACGCCCGAGGAACGCAAGTTTGATGGAGGATTGGAGAAGAGGGATGGAAGAAAGGGCTCATGATGGATTTAGGAGTCTTTGTATGAGCCGTAGGCAATTAGAGTCGCACGTAAGATAACGAGGGGTTCTGACTATACGTGTAGTGTGGTGCTTGAATTTTGCTAGGCGATTCTTTGTAAGTGGTGCTTTGGTATTGCATTCTTTACTTTGTATAGTAGAACCATCACTCTAAGAAATAATAAAAGTAGAAAATAATACAAGTTCACTACTTTCTTAAGATCAAACTTAGAGATACAATGATACATGATAATTTTGTAAGCTATAACGCCTCACACACAGTGGGAAGCTGAACCAGTTAATATGTAAAGCTTACATATTCTCGCTTACGTTGTTTCTGTTATGTTTATTATGGCATATCTGGTGTCTAATTTAGTTCTTACAGGCTAAAGCAGAAAGACCACCATTGTTTCTTAACAATTTACATTTTAGGACCGTTACTTAGTTATGCCTCTATGAAGAGTTTAGCGCTCTTAAATACTATTAATGATTGTTGTGAACTTGAGTTGATAATCCTCTATTAGCTAAATTTGGAAATGCTAAAATGGTTTTCAGCTACCTTACCGATAATGGTAAGGAGTTGGAAAGAATTTTTGTGTGCTTAACTATTGAATTCACACAGTCCGGAAGATAATCCTGGATATTTTTCGTATTGCTTGCTTTGGTTCTTTTCTTGTTGTTAGGTGCACCACACTTCTTTTATAGAACAAATATATATAACAAGAATACTGTAGAAGGATCAAACTGATATTTATATTCCAATAATTTGCGTGCAGTTGCTAATATTTTCCAAAGTAAATAACTGTACAAGTCTGAGATACAAGTGCCATTAGTAATATAACCACATGTAATATATGAGTAAATGATTTCCAAGTAGAGAATAAATTTCTAATCAGATAGGTCCAGATGAAAAACGTGTGAGAGATCAAATATTAATGAACCTTGTTTCTAGGCATTACTAACTCTGTTGATCGACGGATACATTCATGGATGGAGCACAGGTTAATTTTTTTTTTTGTAAAATATGAACCCTTAGCTTTTGGCAAACTATGATATGTGTAGTATTTATAGCCATAGTCAATGATGTTTGAAAACCTATTTAAACTGCACAGGTATATGTACAAGGCTCACATCCTGAAGAGACCAGAAGTGACATACTAACAAGGAAGATAACATTTGAATCTCAGGAACCAAGTTTAAGCTACTAATATAATTTTGCATTCAGGAAAAATTAAAGGGGTTTACATTTTAAACTCGAGCCCCTGCTTAGCAGGGTAGACTTACAATGTTGCTAGAAACTATTATCTCAAATCACAACTCATCAGATTGGGTACCTAAAATTCTGTCTCAACTCCACAAATTAGGGTAGACTTACAATGTTGCTAGAAACTATTATCTCAAATCACAACTCATCAGATTGGGTACCTAAAATTATGTATCAACTCCACAAATTAGGGTAGACTTACAATGTTGCTAGAAACTATTATCTCAAATCACAACTCAACAGATTGGGTACCTAAAATTATGTCTCAACTCCACAAATTGATCGTAGCGGAACTTACTTTCTATGAAAAGTTATCCACTTTTTTCATAAAATAATATAATATAAATTATTAACTTAGTAGGTCTGAGCCCGGGCTCAGCACGGGCCATTTCCAACTAATATATATTAGAAGCGGCAGTTTGGAAGGACGAACACGCCGGTACAAGGAGCAACCAGAGTTGTATTCCCGAAATTATAAATTTTATAGGGTTAAAGTGGTAATTCGACCCTCATTCCTACATGGCGTGTTCCAAAAAACACGTGTAGTGCGTCTTTATACACGTGTACTGCTTTTCCTATTCTGTCCCACTTACTAAAATGTCCTTACTTATCTTCTGCTTTTCTCTCTTCCATGAACCAGATTTTTAGAACTTCCATGGCAGTGCTATCTAGCCTTCAACGCCTGACCAAAATTTATTTTTGACTTAATTTATCATGGTTTCTTTACTTTTCTTTGTCTGTGCTTGATTTTTTATGTATCTGTTTTTTTCCACTCTGAAGACGAAAATAAGTGTTTCCATTTAGTGATTCCGGAGGAAGTTACAACAACTAATGATCTTACTCGTCACCTTTGGTTGGAGGACATATAACGTGGCAGCATAGATATAAGAGTTCTAAAGTAAAATTAGATATGCATGAAGGTAAACTTACCAATTTATTTTCATTTGGTAAAGACCAAATTTGGGTCATAGAAGCAGCAGTGAACTAATGACTCAAAAATGAATTGTTGCTTTAGCTTTTTATGTAGTATGTGTAGAGTAGAAGATCTAGTACTATCCTCCCTCCTTCCTCTTAATATAATAAGTTAAAATTTTGTTCACGTGTTGTATACAGTCGAAATCGAGCTCGCCTACGACATGGAAGGACAGGATCGGAACATGGTTGAAGATCGATCCCAAGTCCCATCAAGCTAGAACCCGGGGTCGGAACGCCTGCCTTCGAGAACATTATGTCCATGATCCCAGAATAGACCCCAGTCCCGAACGAGCTCGGAGAAATATTAGCATAACCAACAGAAGACCGAAATCTTCGTGACCAGTCGGATATTGCGGCGGGAATCTCAACACGTATCAATAGAGAACCGGTAATTAGCAAATTAAGGGATTTTTACCTTTTATATAATTGTACTTAAAGTAGTGCTCCTCTACTATATAAAGGGGGTATGATTACTTGTAAAAGGTCATGGTAACATGCATTCCAAAACAATACATTATTATTATCTTTAAGTTCTTATTATTTTGTCTTGATATCGATCGAAATACGTTCGGCTCGAGGGTGGCTAACCTTCCAAGACTGAAACTGTTCAATTCGTGTGGTTTGCATTTACTTTATCATTATTTATTTCAATTGCAATCTGATTTATCATTTTGTGTCAAGTTAATCCATAAATCCTTAAAACCATTTACAAATTCAATTTTTATCCGATTTTGAGGGTAAACAGTTTGGCGCCCACCGTGGGGTTACGGATAATGGTGGTTATTTTATACAAATCTCCATAACACACACTACTTTACACTTATTCTTTGAAGTGCCTCTAATTTTAGGTTAAAAATCAAAATGTCGAACTTTAATCAGCACCCCTACATGTTGACAACGAGTCCGGTCATCATAGTGAAAATAACAACATAGCGCCCGGTGACGAAGTACCGCCCGTTGATCCCATCGAAATTACGGTCGCAGACCCAATTGACGCTAACTCACATGTGGCTATCGACACAAACCTGCCTACCGAGCCCGAGAATAGCGTCCGTGGTGGAACCCGATCGGCAGCTGAAAATCCACAAAATATAGGAGGAGACGGGATCAGTTTGCGGGTGATTTTCGAAATGTTGTAGGCTCAACAGGCGGCGATAGCTCAGTTACAGAACCAAATCGTGTACCGAGCAGAATTGAACCCGATCCGTCCCGGGAAGTCATCCGTAGAGATGAACCGGTCGCAGAGAGGTCGGATGAAAATTAATCAGGGACTAACCCCGAGATCATAAAGATGTTCGAGGAACTAATCAAACAGGTAGAATCAGGGGAGAAGAAGATCGAAGCTAATGACAAAAAGGTGAAAATTTACAATTCCAGGGTCGATCAAATCCCAGGAGCACCGCCGATATTGAAAGGCCTGGATTCCAAGAAGTTCATGCAAAAACCTTTTTCTCCAAACGCGACTCCAAAGCCAATCCCAAAAAAGTTCCGCATGCCGAGATTCCTAAGTACAACAGAACGATCGATCCAAATTAGCATCTAACCTCCTACACATGTGCCATCAAAGGGAACGACTTGGAGGATGATGAGATTGAGTTTGTCTTGTTGAAAAGGCTCAGAGAGACCCTGTCAAAGTGAGCCAAGATATGGTACCATAACCTACCTCCTAATTCTATTGACTCGTTCGCTACGCTTGTAGATTCCTTCGTAAAAGCACATGTCGGAGCTATCAACGTCGAGACCAGGAAGTCAGACCTCTTTAAAGTGAAACAGAGGAATAATGAAATGCTCAGAGAGTTTGTATCCCAATTTCAAATGGAGAGAATGGACTTACCCCCGGTCGCGGACGATTGGGTCGCTCAGGCTTTCACCCCAAGGACTCAACATTCGGAGCTTTGAAACAAAACTTGGTAGAATATCCAGCTGTCACTTGGGCCGATGTCTATAACCGGTATCAATCGAACATTAGAGTCGAAGATGTTCAACTTGGGGCCCCTTCCGGGTCCGTGTATCCCGTCCGAACCATCGACGGAGTCAGAAGAGACATTGATCATGAACCGAGATCGAACAAGGATCGATATCATCCGTACAATGGAGACCGGAGAAGCAATGGGTCCGGGCGGAACTATGTAAGAAATAAAAGGAGAAGTGATCGAGGTCCGAGTAACCGGAGACTCATGAGCAAACCAAGCTTCGATAGGCCTCGACCCCTACAATCCGATCTAATCCAAAAGGATCCGAACCAGATGTGTAAATATCACGGCACTCACGGCCACAGAATAGAGGATTGCCGACAGTTGAGAGAGGAAGTGGCTCGACTATTCAACAATAGGCATCTTCGAGAACTCCCGAGCGACCGAGCCAAGAATCATTTTAGGAATAGGGATTCTAACAAACAAACCAAACAAGAGGAACCTCAACACGTCATTAACATGATCATCGGTGGGGTCGATGTACCTCAGGGGATGATGTTGAAACGCACCAAAGTATCCATCACAAGGGAAAAACAGACTCGGGATTACGTATCGTACGAAGACACTGAGGGGATCATGCAGCCCCATAACGACGCACTGGTAATATCGGTACTCGTAAATAAATCTCGAATTAAGCGTGTGTTAATTGATCTAGGTAGCTCAGCCAACATCATCAGATCGAGGGTCATGGAACAACTCGGCCTACAAGATCAGATCGCACCTGCGGTCCGAGTCCTGAACGGGTTCAACATGGCATGCGAGACCACTAAAGGGGAAATACCATTACCGGTGAACGTCGCCGGAACCGTACAGGAAGCTAAGTTCTATGTAATCGAAGGGGACATGAGATACAACGCTTTGTTCTGGAGATCATGGATTCACAACATGAGATCAGTTCCCTCGACACTACACCAGACACTGAAATTCCCAACACCCAGCGGAGTCAAAACAGTTTATGGGGAACAACTGGCCGCCAAGGAAATGTTCGCGGTCGATGAAGTGATCCCGGCATCCACAATTTCAACATTGAAGACTCCGAACCAGATGGTCAAAGACAGGGCCAAATAGCAATCACCGATACCAGCCTCGGCATAATTAGAGGAATGAGGGGTAGGCGAGGACGATGACTACGGGGTCCCCAGGTCTTTCATGGCCCCCGATGACTCCGACGCTACAAAATCAATGGTCGAGGAACTGGAGCTAGTCGTACTGACTGAACACTTGTCCGATTGAAAGGTATACCTGGGCACGGGATTAAGCCCCGAGCTCAGGAAAAAACTCATTCAATTTCTTACAGCTAACAGAGATTGTTTCGCTTGGTCCCACCTTGATATGACAAGGATCCTGCCGTAGATAACCATTCACAAGCTCTAACCGGTCAAGAAGAAGAGGAGGCCCCTGTCCGAGGTCAAACATGCTTTCATCAAGGCCGAGCTATCCAAACTCCGTAAAATAGGGTCCATTCGGGAGGTTAAATACCCGGAATGGTTAGAGAACGTAGTGGTAGTCCCTAAAAAAGGAATAAATTAAGAATGTGTGTAGACTATAAGAATCTGAACAAGGCATATCCCAATGACTCCTTCCCTTTACCCAACATCGATCGCATGATCGATGCCACGGCCGACCACGAGATATTCAGTTTTCTCGATGCCTACTCCGGGTACAACCAAATACGGATGAATCCGGGTGATCAGGAAAAAACCTCTTTCATCACTAAAAATGGCACATAGTGCTATACTGCTATAACATGATGCCATTCGGGTTAAAAAATGCCGGTGCCACTTACCAACGACTAGTAAACCGGATGTTCAAGGAACAAATAGGAAAATCAACGGAGGTTTATATTAACGATATGTTGGTTAAGTCCCTGCGAGCAGAGGATCATTTAAAACATTTGCAGGAAACCTTCAGCATATTGAAGAAATACAATATGAAGCTGAATCCAGAGAAATGTGCGTTTGGAGTTGGATTAGGTAAATTCCTCGGATTCATGGTATCCAACTGAGGAATCGAGATCAACCCCGACAAGATCAAAGCCATCGAAGATATCACGGTCGTAGACAACGTGAAGGCCGTGCAAAGATTAACCGGACGCATAGCCGCCCTGGGGCGATTCATCTCGAAGTCCTCCGATAAGAGCCACTGATTCTTCTCAATATTGAAGAAGAAGAATAACTTCTAATGGACCCCGGAATGCCAACGGGCCTTGGAGGAACTCAAGCGGTATCTATCGAGCCCATCGCTGCTTCACACGCCGAAGACAGATGAACAACTATACATGTACTTGGCAGTATCGGAGATAGCGGTAAGTGGAGTCCTGGTTTGGGAAGAGCAAGGTACGGAATTTCCATTTTACTATGTTAGCAGGACTCTAGGTGAGGCCGAAATTAGGTACCCTCACCTAGAATAATTGGCGCTCGCTTTGCTAAGAGCCTTTAGAAAGCTGAAACCATATTTTCAATGTCATCCTATATGTATTGTAATTACTTACCCATTGCGAAATATAATGCATAAACCCGAGCTCTTGGGGCTATTGGCCAAATGGGCAGTAGAGATCAGCGAGTACGATATTGAATATCGACCCCAGACCGCCATTAAATCTCAAATATTGGCAGACTTCATGGCCGACTTTACTCGGCCCTAATACCCGAGGTCGAAAGAGAGTTGTTAGTGAACTCGGGGACGTCTTTGGGAATATGGACCCTCTTTACAGATGGCACCTCAAACGCAAAAGGGTCCTGACTTGGCATCGTTTTGAAGCCACTAACAGGCAATGTACTTAGATAATCTATTAGAACTGTGAAATTAAGTAACAATGAGGCCGAATATGAGGCCATGATTGCAGGGTTCGAATTAGCCAAAACCTTGGGGGCAGAAGTGATCGAAACCAAGTGCGACTCCCTCCTCGTGGTGAACCAAGTTAATGGGACGTTCGAGGTCAGAGAAGAATGACTGCAAAGGTACCTGGACTAGTTGAAGGTAATATTACATCGGTTCAAAGAATGGACTTTGCAACACGTACCTCGGGATTAAAACAGTGAGGCCGATGCCCTTGCTAACTTAGGATCATCGGTCGAAGACGACGAGTTACACTCGGGGGCAGATGTACAACTTATGAGATTGGTAGTGGAAGAAGGTCATGCCGAGATCAACTCAACAAGCCTAACTTGGGACTGGAGAAACAAATATATAGAATATCTGAAGACCAGAAAAATGCCCTCGGACCCGAAAGAATCGAGGGCCCTGCATTTGAAGGCAGCCCGGTTTACTTTTTCTGAAGACGGAACCATGTTCAGAAGAACATTCGATGGCCCGCTCGCGATATGTCTAGGACTGGGTGACATCGAGTACGTTCTGAGGGAAATTCACGAATGCACCTACGGAGATCATTCATGTGCCAAATCATTGGTTCGAAAGGTAATTAGAGTCGACTATTATTTGATCGATATGGAAAAAGACGTGAAGGAGTTCGTATGAAAATGTGATGAGTGCCAGAGACATGCTCCGATGATCCATCAATCCGGGGAGCTGCTGCATTTGGTTCTGTCACCATGGCCATTCATGAAGTGGGGAATGGACATTGTTGGACCCCTTCCATGGGCACCCGGTAAGGCCCAATTTATATTGTTTATAACTGACTATTTTTCTATGTGGTTGGAAGCCCAGGCATATGAGAAGGTCAGGGAGAAGGAGTTCATCGACTTCATTTGGAACCACATCATATTTTGGTTCAGAATATCGACCGAGATCATGTGCGACAACGGGAAACGATTCATCGACAGCAAAGTAAGCAAGTTTCTCGAAGACCACAAGATCAAAAGGATCCTATCAATGCCCTATCACCCTAGGGGGAACGGACAAGCAGAATCGACCAACAAAACCATACTCAAGAACCTAAAAAAGAGGTTAACTGACGCCAAAGGGAAATGGAAGGAAATCCTGCCCGAAGTCTTATGGGCATACCATACGACCACGAAGTCTAGTACCGGGGCCACCCCGTTTTCACTGGTTTACTGCGCCGAAGCTCTGATACCGGTCGAAGTCGGAGAACTAAGTCTCAGGTTTCGATATGCAACCAAGGAATCAAACGGCGAGGCCATGAATACAAGCCTAAATCTATTAGATGAAAGGTGCGAAGCCGCCCTTGTTCGATTGGCCGCCCAAAAGCAGTGGACCGAGAGGTATTACAATCGAAGAGCTAACCTTTGACACTTCAATGACGGGGACTTAGTGTTAAGGAAGGTTACACTAAACACCCAAAACCCGAACGAAGGAAAATTGGGGCCGAACAGGGAAGGTCCGTATCAAATTATCGAGATCACCGGAAAGGGGTCCTACAAACTCGGTGCAATGAGCGGCGAGCAACTACCGAACAACTGGAATATAACTCACTTGAAACGATATTACTACTAAGGTACGACCCCATTCACTTATTTTATTTTGAACTAACACTTGCAGGTAACAAACAAGGAAGACACAAGTTTTAGGCCTGAAAGCACGCGTTGCAATCTTTTTTCCTTGAACCGGTTTTGTCCCAAATGGGTTTTCCGGCAAGGTTTTTAACGAGGCAACAGTAAATCATGCTAAGTTAGAATTGAAGACCGGTTATGGACCGGTATCAAAGATCACAACAACAGTATTCGAGGCCTCTCTATGATCGGCCTCGAACACTAGGGGGCATTATCCTCAGATAACGATTTTAGCAAGAAAAGAAACTTTATGATTGAATGGTCTCGGCTCGATCTATAGGATTTACTGTAAGGGCCAAACGGTCAAATGAATTGTGCCCGCATAGGCTGCTCGAGCCCTGGCACAAAGCTTATACACATGTGTAACTATTACGCACAAGAATAAAAAGAAGTCTTTACCTTGCAGATAAGTATCTTGTCCCTTAAAACATTTCTCTTCCTTCTTAAAGGAGTTTCCTACATACGATCCCCTAAAGGTATCTAGCCCAAGGGTCGCCTTATCCGGGTTCAAACGATCACTCTTAATCGGGGACTGCCGTCCAAAAATAAACTCGGATGGCTCGGGCTATCGGAGCCCGGGGGCACAAGACCTATTAGGCAGCGCCCGAACCTTAAAGGCTACGGCCATCCCCATTCGGGGATTGTTATCTTAGGCAAGCCCAGATAACTCGGGGTAACAAGCCTACTGGGCAACACCCGAACTAAAAAGGCTATGACCATGTTTAAACGGCTCGGAGACGTCTGAGACCCGTAACAAAAAACAAGGCCTTCAAAATTTCATAACCGGTTCTAAAGGCTACCCTGAGCAAACTATAATCTAAAAAATCACAAATACTTTGGGAAACAATTTCCGGTCATGCTGAACCCCTACGATGCCTTAAACAAAATGATGTCGAAGGCAAGGCCTGTTCGAACCTTCGAACATGACCTAACTATTTTATGCTAAGGCATTTCGCTTTTTGCAAACATAAAGAATAAATCAAAGGGAAACAAAACTCATAAACTATCGAAGGAAAAGACAAGCCTTATATTATATATACTAGGGGTGCGCATAAAATCCGAAAAACTAAATTTCGAACCGAACCAAACCGAATTAATTCGGTATTTTTGTATTTCGGTATAGGATTTTCGGTATTTCGGTACGGTATTCGGTATCGAGTTTTTGATATTTCCGTATACTGAAATACCGAATTACCGAAATATTTTAAGTCCAAGCTCACCTCTATTTTTATTTTCCAGCCCAATAAGCCTAAACCCAATACCCCAAGCCCCCTAATTCCATGTGTAAACTTGAATTCTGCTGCTCGTTAGATACTGGCCTGCTGCTCGTTAGAAATTTAAAATGATTTTCTTATAATGAATTCTGTTACTGGCATGCTGTTGCAAACTTGCAATTGCAATTGTACTGGTTGCTCATGCTTCCTTATCAAACCTTTTGGCTTTCTTGCTTAGATAAAGTGTATTTCCTAAGGATTACTTCATATGTTATCATTATGGACAGAATTTATTAAGTTATGGGTGATGAAAATTGAGAAAGCAACTTTAATTACATAAAAGAAAATACAGCAATGCCTTACATTGGAGAAAGTGCCGCTTAATATGCTTCTTCAATTGCTTGGTTCCACATATTTCACACACAATACTCATCTGTGAAATGCTTTATACAACCTGCTAGCTTAGCACAACGTGTCCACTATCCACTCTCCATTTACATCATGTATTTACGTCTGTAAAGCATTTCCTTTTAAAAATACAATTCCGTTAATGTATCAAACCGAAACCGTACCGAACCAAAATAAGAAATACCGAACCGTAACGAACTATTTTGGTACGGTATTTGGTATACACAATTGATAAACCGAATACCCAAATACTAAACCAAAGTTCTTAAATACCAAACCGAAGTACCGCATGCCCACCCCTAATATATACAGTCTTTACAAAGGCCAAATGGCCTTAACAAAAAATACAAAAGTACACAAGTACAAAAAAAAAAGCAAAAAACTTCTACAAAGGCGTCTAAATAGCCTCGTCTTCTCCACCCCCGGATCCATCGGAACCCTCAGAGTCTTCTTCTTCTTCGGGATAGGCCAACTTCTTGGCCTCGGCCTCGAGCCCCTTAGCGGTTTCAATCTTGGTCGATAGATCAAAACCCCGAGCATGAATCTCTTCAAGGGCCTCTCTTCACGACTGTTGCTTCTCATATTCAACAATGTCCTTCAAGCGGTCCTGGGCCGCCTCGGCATCAACCTTATATTGGGCCACCATCTCATCGGCATCAGCTTTAACCTCCACGGCCACTGAATTGGCCGTTTCAAGCTCCTTGGCCATAATTTCTAGCTCAGAGGTGGCCGAGCTCTTCAACCTTTTTGGCCTGCACCTCGACCTTTTATTTTGCTGCTCGAAGTTGGGCCTCAGCCAAAGACAGTTGTGCCTGAGCAGTCACCTTTTTCGAGGCCAGGCGGTCCATCCTGCCCCTCCATTCGTCGGTCTTGGCCTTGACAACGTCCATCTCAGCTCGCAGTTGATCGACCCGATCAATTTTTTGTTGGACCTGCGGATTCCGACTGTTAGTCACCAAGTCTAGTTCATCATCACTAACCTCAAAGACTTTTACCTCTTCCACCAGGACGTCATGTTCTTTCTGATCTACGTCCAACTCGGCCTGAAGACTCTTAGCCTCTTCCTCGCGTTGCTCACTGAGAAGTTTGTACATATCTCTCTTCTCAGTAAGCTCTTTGGCTTCGGCCTTGAGGAGACACAACTCTTCTCGGTATCAGAGGAAGGTCTCGTGGTGAAACACCGAGGCCTGTGAATACAAGAAAAAATATTAAGATCATTAAGTAACCAAATCTGAAAAATGAAAAGAGTTAGTAACACCTTACCCGATTCAACGCCTGTTGTACTTCGTTGAACAAGCATGAATATTCCACCTCTTTCATCCTTGCCTGGTCTTCTCCACTCACCAGGCACCGGAGATAACTAGCTACCCCAACAGGTGCGGAAAGGACCCGAGCGTCCTCTAGAATGGAGATAATGATCGATCGTTTCCAACCGGGATCGACACTCAGGGCAGGGAACCGGTAGACTAATCTCTGGCACGAACTAGACCCACCTGTCCCCAAGGGCGGACTTTTTCTTAGTACTTCTAAATCACCCAATCCGGTGACATCCTCCGTGGCAGTAGAATCCACGCCATAAAAAAAACTTTGGAGGGGATCAATTACTCCTTGCCCCTCATTTGAACGCTCCTTTACCACCTGAGCTTCACCGAACATTGAGTCCGTGAGCGAAGGCGATCCCGTTATATCGATGACACCAGGTGGAGCGGAACCAGTGTCTTGAGGGTTCTCGACCCTCACTGATGCATCAGCCTCATTAGTTTGGGAGAGATTATCCTCTATCATCCCCCCATTCGGTTGATGCCCGTTCTTTAGGTACCGATGACTCCCGGGTCACCAAAATTTCATCCTCTTCAGACTCACCCCTGAGCCGGTAAAGGGAGTCCGAATCAAGTATTCGGGAGCTGGAGGTTTCTTTTGGCTTGCGGATCAGCCTCCTCCTTGGTTTCTTCTTCTCTGAGCTCGGGGAGCTCGGAGCCCTCCTCCTCTTCTTTTCTCCGGCCTGACCCGGAGCAGGACACTTGATGGGCAAGTCCTCCTCACGAGCCGAAGGCCTCAGTTTGACATCCTTGGATAAACTTGAAAAAACAAATAAAACAAGTAATTGGTTAATGATGCAAAAGGGAAACCAAATATTACTCATGAAAGAGATCTCACCGTGCGAACGGGCCTCCCATCGGCCCTTTGAAAGCTCGCACCATGAACGCTCGGAATAAGGCCTTTGTAATATGATGTCCTCGACCCACTCCTTGAGTCGGGGAACTGCATTCGAGATCTGAGCAACAGCTGCACCACCACAAAACACCAATAAGAAGAAAGGAAAAGAGCGATAAATTAAATCTTGGGAGCAAAATTATACTTACGTGACATGTTCCACTTCTCAGGGAATGGCATGTGCTCGGCCGGGATCAAGTCCGAGGTCCTCACTCGGACGAAATGACCTAGCCAACCTCGACCCCTATCTTAATCGATACTCGAGAACGAGGCTTTACTGGCTAGATGGGCGAGCTTTATCAGTCCCCCCGGTAGAGTCGGGGATTGTATAATCGCATGAGGTGGTCGATATTGAAGGGGCACCCTTCGATCTTACTTACAAAGAAATAGAGGAGGATTACGATCCTCCAGAAAGAAGGGTGAATTTGACCAAGGGTTACCTCGTATATTTTGCAAAAGTCGATGATAACCGGGTCCAAGGAGCCCAGCATGAAGGGATAAGTGTAAACACTTAGAATTCCCTCGATGTGGGTGGTGATGGCTTCATCAGGTTCTGGAAGCACCACATGTTTGTCAACCTAGTTGCAATCCTCTTTGACTTCGGGACCTCGAGACCTCCTCACACCGGCTTGGTACGGAGGAGGATTTTTCGACCTTAAAATCAGCATTAACCGGGCACCCCCAGGGATGAACATTTTCAGAGGAGGTTTCGGTACCGGTTCCTCGACACCAGTACGCGAAATGACTTCTTCGTTAGCCGGCTGCGAGGTAGAGAGTTTCTTTTTGGGGAACAGATATTGAAGTCTTCACTATTTCTTTGAAAGATGGAGAAAAAATGAGGAAAAAGAAGAAGTTAAAAGAGTACACTTGATGGTTTGAGATGAAGATGAATGAAAGCTTTTTTAAAAGATCTCAAAGTGAACGGAATATAAGTGCTTGGAAATATTGAAATTTCTTAGACACGAGGGTAGAAGATTTGGATGTAAAGTTTGAATGAACAAATGAGGGGGTATTTATATTTTTTCAGCGAAGGTTGGCATCCATGAGTGGCCGATCGGCAACTGACAAACGTTTAATGCCATTAAGACTCTGTCGCGGGGTATCGAAGTAAGAATCGGAAGCTCATGTCATTTTTTGTCATCTACCCTCCGAAAAACGAGGAGACTATCTGTATACGGTCGAAATTGAGCTCGCCTACAACATCGAAGGACAGGCTCAGAACATGGTTGAAGATCGATCCCAAGTCCCACCGAGCTAGAACTCGGGGTCAGAACGCCTGCCTTCGAGAACGTTGAGTCTGTGATCCCACAATCGACCCCAGCCCCAAACGAGCTCGGAGAAACATTGTTAGCATAACCAACAGAAGACCGAAATATTCGTGACCAGTCGGATATTGCGGCAGGAATCTCGACACGTGTTAATAGAGAATCGATAATCAGCAAATCAAGGGATTTTTACCTTTTATAGAATTGTACCTAAAGTAGGACTCCTATACTATATAAAAGGGGTCTGATTACTTGTAAAAGGGCATGGTAACATGCATTCCAAAGCAATACATTATTATTATCTTTAAGATCTTATTCTTCTGTCTTGATATCGATCGAAATACGTTCGGCTCGAGGGTAGCTAACCTTCCAAGGATGAAACTGTTCAATTCTTGTGGTTTGCATTTACTTTATTATTATTTATTTTAATTGCAATTTGATTTATCATTTTGTGTCAAGTTAATCCACATATCATTAAAATCACTTACAAATTCAATTGTTATCTGATTTTGAGGGTAAACACATGTGTATATTGTAATCATAAAAGTATTTTGAGATGAATGTGTACCATTCTGCAGTGATAACGCTAACAAAGTGGTGTGAAAAGGACTACCATATTATTAACGGAGTAAATATGAGTATCATCATGCTAAATGCAATTGAGGCTGCAAGAATGAAAGTATTTTTCATACTCTGGGCACTTTATTCCTACCCTGAGAATTTGGTTTCTTATAGTTATTCTCAAAAATGAATTTGAGTTTTCTCTTTCATATGACCCCAGCTTTGAATTGTATTTTATTTACAGGTACCATGTGGCTTTGTGCAAAATAATTGTAGAGAAATGGATCAGAAAAATGTCGAATATGACAAGAACTCTCGATCTTTATGTTGCCACTGTTTTTTTTGATGCATATGATACCCTCACCATCTATAAAATATAAGGTGCACGTTCTCAGAAGCTCTTTTGTGTTCTTATGGTTATGGGTAAAACATAATCGTATTGGGACCTTTTTTTCTTTTAAGAGGAACTATTGAAGACTGAAGCTACAATGTACAAAAGCTAGGGACTAAACTGCACTTTATCAAACTTCTAACTGAAATAGGAAATTATTTATTAATTACCTTGTGTTAGTTACAGATATGAAAGAATCTGTAGAGCAGATTCTTCATGTATATATACTCATGATCAGCTCATTGTATAGAGAACAATTCAATGAAATGAATACAATACACTTTACTTCCTCCTCTCTTAAGATCATCTAATTCTCTCTTCTTCCTCGACTCCATTTCTGCTTCTATTCTTTCTTCTTCTGTATTTATTTCTTGAGTTCTTAGCTCGCATAATACTCAAATTAGTTCATGGTATCAGAGTAGTAAAGCCTCAGAGCTTGAAGATCGAGTAAATTCCGCAAATCATTTGAAGAAAGAAAGATCTTTCAAATCAAAGAAACAAGAATGAGTAATACTACAGATTAAGAAGCAATTGCAAGTGCTGTTGCGCCTGGAGGAAGAAACAGTCAAGCTTCTCTGGGAATCGACTATAGTCACCCTCTATTTCTTCATCCGTAAGATGTTAGTGGTATACAAATTATCTCCTTTTAACTTACAAGTATATAAAACTATTCTATTTGGTTTCGTTCAATGAGAATTTCTCTATTAGGAAGGAATAAACTAGGACTTGTGGATGGCTCTTGTAAAAAAGAGGATTTTCCTAAAGCTGTGGGAAATCATTGGGAAAGGGTTAATGCCATAGTTCTTTCTTGGATAATGAGTTCAGTTGCTAAAGGACTTCTAGGAGGTATTATGTATGCTACTAATACCCAGGCTGTTTGGGAAGAATTGTATGAACGATTTAACAAAATTGATGGTTCAAGAACCTTTAATATTCATAAAGAGATTGTTACTTTAACCCAAGAAACTACTTTTGTGTCTAACTATTTCTCAAAATTAAAAGACTTATGGGAAGAGTTTGAGGCATTAGTTCCTGCTCTTAGCTGCAACTTTGAAAAATCCTAGACTGCATCTGCAGAAACTGAAGTTGTTTCAATTCTTAATGGGGCTTAATGACTCATATGCCCAGGCAAGAAGACAAATCTTGCTCATGAGCCTAATGTCATCTGTAAACCAAGCCTACTCTATGGTTATAAGTGATGAAAGCCAAAAATTAGTCAAAAATGTGGCTGGTATCCTCGGTGTTAATCCTGCAGTAATGCCAGGAAACTATGAAGCTACTATGTTCACCAGAAATGGTGGTGGAAATCAGAACCACAAGTTCAAAAAGAACTATAATTTGTAGTGTGAAGTATGCAAACTTAAGGGGCATACCAAAGAAACCTGCTATAGGGTGGTAGGATACCTTCCTAAATTCAGGAAAAGGAAATTTAGGCAATCTGCAGCTTATAATGTACAGATGGACAATTGTACTTCTCAGGCTAGTCAGAATAGTAGCTACAATAATTTTTCACAAGCCAGCTTTCCATCGACTAAACCAAGAGTGGATTACTCTGACATGCAGCATAAATCAGACACTCTTAATGGACAGAATACCAACACTGTCCCTACATTATTTACCAAAGAACAGTACAATCAGCTTTTACAAATGATAAACAAAGAAGAAGCAACATCAACTTACTCATCTAATACAACAGGTAAGCATAATGAGTGCATTACTACTAAGACTCTTCAGGAATGGATCATTGACATAGGTGCAACCGATCATATGGTGTCAAGCTTAAGCTGTCTGAATAGTGGTACTATAATTAAGTCTGAAATACCAAAAAAAGTATTTCTACCTAATGGCGATGTGTCTCTAGTCACACATGTAGGAACAAGTAGTCTGTTTAACAAGGATACTATCACAAATATTTTTCATCTACCACTGTTTAAGTACAATCTTCTATTTTTATCTAAACTAACTAAAGAGCTAAATTGGATGGTTGCTTTCTTCCCTGAATTTTGTGTTTTTTAGGATCTCTTGAGTGGGAAGGTGAAAGGAGTTGGTAGAGAAAAGGATGGGCTATATCTGTTTGTGACTGGTGCAAAGGATGACACAAAAATTGCAGGCTTAAATATTCAAGACTCACAATGCAGAATCAACAGTAATGAAGTTGATATACAACTATGGCATAGTCGACTAAGACATGTTTCTATTTCTGTAATGAAGAAACTTTTATCTATTTCTCAAGAGGCTATAGCAGATAGACTAGCTAATTGCAAAGTATGAACATGTGCAAAGCAGACTAGGCTTCCATTTCCTAACAACAGTATTAGAACTAATAAGTGCTTTGAACTAGTTCATATGGATGTATGGGGGCCTTACAAAGTCTCTAAATGACATGGATTTATCTGTTTTCTTTGAAGTCTAATGTGTGTGTACTCATTCAACAATTTGTTCAGCTCATTAAAACACAATTTGATAGAACCATAAAGGTGGTCAGAACAGATAGTGGCTCAGAGTTTATCAACTCAGTTTGTAGTGAAGTTTTCAGCAAATGTGGGATCATTCATCAAAAGACCTGTGTTTATGCAGCCCAACAGAATATGGTAGCACAAAGAAAACATAGAAATATTTTGAAAGTCACTAGAGCTATAAGATTTCAAGGTGCTATACCAATCAGGTTCTCGGGACTGTGTGTACTAGAAGTTGTTTACATTATTAATAGAATGCCTAGTTCAATACTACAACACAAGTCTCCATTTGAAAAACTATACAAAAGAAAGTCATCCATTCAACATCTGAGAGTCTTAGGGTGTCTATGCTATGGTAAACATGGCAATAAACTGATAAAATGTTATCTAGAACAAGAGTTGCAGTGCATATGGGTTATGTAGAAAATCAGAAAGGATATCTTAATATGAGTTTTTCATCAATAGAGATGTAATATTCAAAGAAACTGTCTTTCCATTCTCTCTCGGTACAAACAAACAACAAAATTAGTCCATCTTCAATGATACTACACAAGGCCAACAATATCTATACACTGAACTGTATAAGACAACACTTCAATATTGCTAGTCCTAATGATCATCAAGCCAAAGAACAAGACATCCCTATACAACATAATCAGCAAACTTTAGAGCCAGAAGCTGATATAGCTGCACCTCCATCACCAGTGTCAGTACATCAGGAAGACATAATGCAACTATCCACTCAAGGTAATCCAGTAGAGCCACACATAGATATTCCTGCAGAACCACAAGTAAATCAAAGAAGATCAGAAAGGGAAAAACAACCACCTATATGGATGAAAGATTTTGTGTCAGTCAATATTCGCAAAGACACACCTTATGCCCTATCTAACTACATCACCTATGACAAACTAAATCCACAACATCAAACCAACATTGCAAAAATTTCAACTGTGACAAAACCAAAGTCTTATTCTGAAGCATTAAAAGATCCAAGATGGGTAGATGCTATGAAAGATGAGATTGAAGCATTACCCAAAAATCATACATGGGAGATCACTTCACTACCAGCTGAAAAAATACCTATAGGTTGTAAATGGATCTATAAAGTAAAATACAAGTCCACAGGTGAAATTGAAAGATTCAAGGCAAGGCTAGTTGCCAAGGAATATAGTCAACAAGAAGGGATAGATTATCATGAAACATTTTCTCCAGTTGTAAAGATGAAGACAGTTAGAACAATTCTAACACTTACTGCATAGAAAAGATGGTCCATACACCAAATGGATGTATATAATGCATTCCTACAAGGTGATCTCGATGATGAGATATATATATGGAATTTCCACAGGGATTTAGGACTCAGGGGGAGAACAATAAATCAGTATGTAGACTCCTTAAATCCCTGTATGGACTAAAACAAGCTCCTAGATAGTGGAATGCAAAACTATCAGAAGCTCTGCTAAGAATGGGGTTCAAACAGAGTCAGTATGATCATAGTCTGTACTTGAAACACACTCAACAAGGGGCTGTTCTAGTATTAGTGTATGTTGATGATATGCTCATCACTGGAGATACACTTACTCTGATTCAAGACATAAAGAACAAGCTTGCACAAGCTTTTAAAATGAAGGATCTAGGAGAATTAAAGTTCTTCCTAGGAATTGAGTTTGCAAGGACAACTCAAGGTATACAAATGCATCAAAGAAAATATACTTTGGAGCTTATTTCTGAGTTAGGATTAAGTACTGCCAAACCAGCCTCTTCACCTATGGATATCAATGTCAAATTGACTACAAAGAATATGATGATCACTTGGCAAAAACAAGAACTAACACAACTGTTGATCCTCCTACTGATCAACATGCCTACCAGAGATTAATTGGAAAGCTACTATATTTAACTATGTCTAGACCTGACATCTCATATGGTGTTCAAACACTAAGCCAGTACTTACGTCAACCAAAGAAATCACACATGGAGGTTGCTTTGAGGATTGTCAAATATGTGAAGAAGGAACCAGGAAGAGGCATTCTACTGTCAAGCAATAAGTCAGAAGGAATAACTGCATACTGTGATGCAGACTGTGCAGCATGTGCACACTCAAGGAAATCAGTAACAAGGTATCTCATCAAACTAGGTGATTCTATTATTTCATGGAAATCAGAAAAACAAACTACCATATCCAGAAGTTCTTCTGAAGCAGAATATAGAAGCATGGCAGCAACTGTTGCATAATTAGTTTGGATATTGGGACTCATGGAAGAAATAAAGGCTGAAGTTAAGCTACCTGTTGTGATTTACAGTGACAGCAAATCTGCAATCCAAATTGCAGCCAATCCAGTTTACCATGAAAGGACAAAACATATGAAAATAGATTGTCACTTCATAAGGGAGAAAATAGCTCAAGGCCTTGTCTCAACTCAATATATTTCTACAAAAGAACAACCGGCAGATATACTAACTAAGGGATTAAACAAGGTGCAACATGAGTATCTCACTTCCAAGCTAGGAGTACTGAACATATTCACTAAGTCCTAGCTTGAGGGGGAGTGTTGAAGACTGAAGCTACAATGTACAAAAGCTAGGGACTAAACTGCACTTTAGCAAACTTCTAACTGAAATTAGGAAAGTAGTTATTAACTACCTTGTGTTAGTTACAGATATGAAAGAATCTGTAGAGCAGATTCTTCATGTATATATACTCATGATCAGCTCATTGTATAGAGAACAATTTAATGAAATGAATACAATACACTTTACTTCCTCCTCTCTCAAGATCATCTAATTCTCTCTTCTTCCTCGACTCCATTTCTGTTTCTATTCTTTCTTCTTCTTCTGTATTTCTTTCTTGAGTTCTTAGCTCGCATACTACTCAAATTAGTTCAGGAACGGGTATCTTTCATTTTGTGATGCTAATAAGATATTTTAAAGATAAATACAAGTTAAGTTTTGAATCGCGGGCAATAGTAGCACTTATGATATGTCCTAAATTTCATGATATGTTAATCGTGAACCGTTGCATAATACCTCACTAGGACTTAAATTTTCCTAATAACGTAACTGAACATTTTCTTTTCAAAGATATTCTGTAAGGTGCTTAGCCAATAGGTCTTTATACCAAAAACAAAGACAATCTGTGGTTAGCCAGTATGATTTAAGGTGTGTGAATTTTTTTTCCAAATTTGCATTGATCATTTGGTTCTATAATTTCATCAATTGCAGGTTACAAACAAGCATTGTTGGAAAGCAAATGTATAATCATATCATTTATTTCATTAACAAGATCATTTTTCATAGTTCAAATAATACTGGAACTTATAGAAGATGAACGATAAATGAATGCATATATGTCACAATTACTTACTTAAAATATAAAGATTAAAAGATTCTGTTTCATTAGTAAAAGGGTTGATAAAATTAGGCAACTTTTAATTTTGTTATTGTTATTAGTTCTTTCTCTCCATTCCAATTCTCATTACACGCTACCACAAACACAGGATCTTTTTTTGTCCAACATGTATAAGAAATTATTTCCCCAGGTGATTTCAATTATCAAAGTATAAGATGAACTCCTTACTAAGAAAAATTGCAGGGTACCCTATTATTCATTTTTTTAAAACTTTTTGGTTCTTGTAGTATCTCTCTTATCTTTGAGATGCTGCAGCGTTTTCCTTCTTTTGCCTTAACACTGTATTTTTCCTTTCTAATTTTCTACAAATACTTACTTGGTGGTAATTTATTGTAGAACAAGTTACACTTCTCTATTTACAGTGAACTCATTTTAATTATTTGAACGAAATATCTTGCTTGGTTATATCATGTAATTGACAGGCTCTAATATATTCGTCAAGAGAGCATAAGTGAGTAAGATGATTAATCTTCAGAGTGGATGCATCGATATGCAATAAGTTTCTTTCATGGAAGATAAAGAATGCACCTTTTTGGAATCACTTAATATTTCAAATGTAGATATTTAGTAATCTTTTTATATCTTGTGAATCTTTGTTCCTCAATAAACTTATTGACTTGACAATGTTGCTCATTTTTCCTTTAATCCCGCTAAATGCTTGATATCCTCAGGTAGAAGGGATTAGAGCTTTTTGGCCTTGAACCTTTCCTGCAGTCTTATAGCAGTAAGTATGTAATTTAAAACCAAGTGGGAAAAAAGGAGGATGTCTATTAGTTAAAACTTAGAAAGACTAGTGGGAAAAAAGGAGGATGTCTATTACTAAAAGCATAATATTTGTTATTTTAATAAACTGGTTTCTAGGGAGCGAGTGGTGAGGAAAGAGGATTGCGAACAAGAGTTAGGAGATTGATTTGCCAATTATGGGAGTTGGGGAAGAATAAGTTTTCCCAAGTTGAAAAACTTAGTTCATCAGTTGAAGAAATTATTCACCAACCAAACATACGTTATTCACAGTTACATGTGCGTTTACTTCTTTTTTCAGCCTCAATGATATCTCGATAGTATTTTTTGTGCTTCTATTTTGTCTCTCGAGTTTTTCAAACAAGCATTTACATCTTTTGGTGTTTGAAGCCTGCTTTGAAATTTTGCAAGTTGCTCCATCAGAGAAAAAATTCAGCTGTTATCTCCATCACATATATTACAGAGTTCAATTAGAAGATAAAAACAAGCTTGCATTACTTTAGGAGATATATTTAGTTTCCAAACTCTCAATTTTGTAATTAATACTGAAGTAAGGGTACATAAAGTACCTTTAATTTGTTAATGCTGCTACGATTCAATCAATGACTGTTATAACATAATAACGTTGTCATATGCTATTCACAACCTTTAACTAAGACACACATAAATTAGAATTAAGCGTGTTGGAATTCTTGACTTTGCCATCAATATTTCCCTTGAAAGCTTATGATTTCTACAAACTCCTTGTGATCGAGTAAGAGGTTGAGAAATGAGAATTGTTTTTCGTATCTGCAGATCCAGGATTCTTTTACTGCAAGAAGTTTACTTACATAATGTGATTTATTCTCATACCTTACTAATTATGATAAGATACTGGAACAATTTTAATTGTCGGGCCGTTGGGTCCGTGCTTTAGCACGGGATAATCACATCTAGTTTGAACATATATAACTGTACAATTTAAGTACCTACATAGGGAGAAAGACTAATAAAAATAACGAAGACTAGTTTTTGAACTAAAAAATAAAGATTTAAAAATAAGAGGGACTTCTAGTTTGGTTATTCTTATTCCTCAAAATAAAGTAGGTTACTTGCTACAATAAATAAATAAATCCTAATAAAATTAACTAAACAAAGAGTTTATGTCACGACTCAAAATTCACTAGTCGCGATGGCAACTAACTCAACCCGCTAGGTCAGCTAATTAACAGTTAACACAATTCTAATAAAATAAAAGTGATCAACAAATGATATATCTGGATTCCGTACAATATCCCAAGGATTGGTAGTACAAGTCATGAGCTACTAAGAATGGATTTCTTTTTGCAAAAACTGATATGAAATAAATATAACTTATGTTTGAAATATACATAAATAAAATTCAACTCTAAAACTACCGAGGGACAAGTGGTAGTTACATCCGGAAGACACGAACAATCAGAGTCAACTCCCGTCATCCACCGCATCTCAGCTCCAAGATCTACACGCAAGGTGCAGAAGTATAGTATGAGTATAACCAACCTTATGTACCCAGTATCTTGTCTAATCTCAGTGAAGTAGTAGCGCGACTTTTTAGTTAAAAGATACTCACTGATATAACCTGTGCAGTAGACTAGCAATAGAAATAATACTAGAACATAACAGAAAAGAGTACAAGAAACAAATATGTGAAGTAGTAAATGATTACTAGAAGAAATCATGGTCAATATTCCTCAATATCAAGACCAATCCTTTCCTTAAAGCGATGACCAACAAACCACAGTAGTAAATTCATAACTTTCAAAGCGTGAGAAATCTACTCAAGATATCAAATCAAATGGCACGGCAACATCCTTCGTGCATTTATCTCATTCTCACCAAATATATGTATAAAAGTACCAATCGGGTGAAAGAAATGCCTATAACCGTAACTACAAAGTGGGAATTGCACAGGTAGCAACAACGAACAAGACAGTACATATGGACAACAGTAACAGACTAGGTAGAAGGCATAAAAGTTATGACAACAACTAAGATAGAAGAATATAAATTTCACTAACTAACATGGTAGAAAGCTTAGATGTATATATAACAAACAAGAGGAAAAGCATGATCTTTATAAGCTAAACAAATAGAAGGCATGAATAACTAACATGATAAAAGGCTTAGATGTAGATATAATAAACAAGAGAGAAAGCATGATCTTTATAAGCTAAACAAATAGAAGGCATGAATAACTGACAAGGTAGAAGGCTTACACGAAAGTGCAACAAATGAGAAGCGACATATATGTAGATATGACAAACAAGAAGGAAAGCATGATATTTACAAGTCAAACTGATAGAAAGCATGGATAATACAACAACAATTGAGGTAGAGGATAAAGACAAAATAACAATGACAAGTCACATAAAAAAATATAGTGCAACAGTAACAACACAAGGTAAGGGCATGAATATATACACATGGAAAAGATATCACAATATAATGCATGTCACTCGTCCTCGTCTGTACGGAAACATTGTTCATGCTATGAACACATAATAATATCAAAACAATGGTACAACATCACCCTTTGTTCTTTTACTCTCATCCTCACATGGCACGGCATCGCCCTTCATGATTTACATTCCTCCTCACCAAGCACATGTATATCAATAACAAGCAAGTTAGGAAGCATGAATAACAACAAGGAGAGTGATTAAGCGAATATTCCAAATGAACATAAATCACCGCTTTTAATCCAATAACAATTCAACAAACCTCAAAAACCTCATTGTTCAAGTATCTCAACCAATCTAAAAAAAATGATCTTCAACTCAAGTATAGAATCCAATATCTCAAAAATAACAGTCGTAGCGATGTATTTGTGATTAAGTATAGTGATGATCGAATTTAGTACATTAATAGTTTCACAAAAATCCGTCAAATTTTAATAAGGTTTTAATAAGCTAAATCATGGTTCTTAGCGTTTAACTTCGTATTCATATTAATCTAGAAGTCAAGTAATACTTGAAGCAAGAAGGTCACATAAATTCTATAAAGCACAAATACTCGTATAATCTACCCCCAGGCATGATTAACCCTGTCACATACATATACGCTTGTCACCTCATATATGCATCACCTCCGTATGTAGCAAACAATAACAATTAGTAGGAAAAAATTTTCCAACAAATTTAGGAAAGACACTTACCTCAAGCAAGCCAAATCGATAAACTAGAAGCGCCATCCCGCTCAAATTAACCTCTGAACGACTCAAAACTATTCAAAAGCAACCCAAAATCATTAAATAATGCCATAGGAAGCAAACCTAAATGATAAAGGTCGAATCTTTACACATTTACTCAAAGTCAACCAAAACGTCAAACCCGGACTGTACCTCGGAACCCGACAAAACTCACAAAATCCGACAACCCATTCAATTATGAGTCCAACCACACTAATTTTACTCAAATTTGACTCTAAATCGATATTCAAAACAAAAAATTCACTTTAGGAAAGTTTTAGACAAAAACCCCCAATTTCTCTTTTGAAATCATCAATTAAATGCCAAAAACGTAGATGGAATCACAAAATATAATCGAAATCGAGTAAAAAATACTTATCCCAAATCGAAGCTCCATAGATCAAAATATGATAAAATATCTGAAACCTTCGAAATAGAGTTCTTATAATCACTGAACAAATATATGAATTGCGATCGCGAAAATACCATCGTGATCGCGAAGAAGAAAAATCACACTGCCCTGAAACACTCTACGCGTTTGCGAGACTACTCACGCGAACGTGATGCCCACAAATGCCAACGCTTTGCGAACGCGGACAATTCCATGCGAACGCAAAAGAGAAATCACCAGCTCTCAGCTGCTCGTCTCAACACTATGCGACAACGATTCTTCAGACATGAACGCGATGCTCAAGCCCCCGTAACTTACACGAACATGTTCAATCTCTCGCGAACATGAAGCAGAAAATTCTCAGCTCCAGACTTTACCTCATGCGATCACATCTGCATCTTCGCGATCCAAAGAACAATTGAGTCATCAGAAACCAACAATGAAATCATGAAGAAAATGGTCTGATTCCACCCCGAAACTCAACCGAGCTTCTCGGGACCCCGTCCGAACATACCAACAAGTCCCAAAATATAACACAGACCTACTCGAGGCCTCAAATCACACATAACAATATCAAAACCATGAATCGCACCTCAAATCAAACTTAATGAGCTTTTAACTTCCAAAACTCGTGCCGAACCACATCAAATAAACTCGGAATGACCTCAAATTTTGCACACAAGTCTCAAATGACATAGGGAAGCTATTCCAATTTCTAAAGCCACAATCCGAACCCGATATTATCAAAGTCAACTCCCGGTCAAACCTATGAACTTTTCAAACCTTCAAATTGCCAACTTTTGCCAATTAACGCCAAAACCTTCAAGAAACATCCAAATGCAAATTCGGGCATACACCCAAGTCCAAAAGCACTATCCGGACCTAACGGAACCATCAAAACTCTGATCCTCTATCAATTACACAAAAGTCAAACTTGATACTCTCTCCCAACTTAAAGCTTCTGAAACCACTATGGGGTCTATGTTGGCTTAATACGATGAAGACAAACGGAAGTGTCTTAATTGAGAATAATTCTTCCAAATCAATCCCGAATCGCCTGAAAACCAAAACCGATGATTCACACCAGTTATAATACATCATACGAATCTACTCATGAGTTCAAATTACCGAACTGAATGTAAATGCTCAAAATGACCGGCCGGGTCGTTGCAGTTTATATTTAAGAGGGTAAATTTGTCATATCATAATTTTTGATCAATAAATAAATATGTTCTAAGAATTGTACACACAAATTAAAATAAGGAATATAAATATAATATCATAAACCAGGAGGGAGCTAAGTGTGATAGAGCGAAACACGAGGGGAGTTAAAAAAAATGCCATTCTAACGGACGACCTAGTGGAGGATTTAATTTAAATAATAAAAAAAATAAAAAGCGGGTTCTAACAGGCAACCTATTGGATCTATTTTCATATTCGAAGCAATTATATTTCAACATGTTAAAAAGGAAGTTTTGCAATAAAAGGAGCACATTATCGTACAAATACTTATAAACTTAGGATCAAAACCCGTAATAGAAGATTAGATCGTTCAACCAACTGCTTTGATTTAACTTAATAAATAAACTTTAAGAAACAACTTTAGTAAGAGAATTTAAAATATAAAGAATTAAACACACACAAAATAAAAGAAATTCAATATCTACTATATAATATATAAAAAAATAATTTTAACCTTGCATATACAATAAAATGAAGTGTTCTCGGATAGTCGGATTGCACGAAGGACAGTGGTCAAGGACTGATTTTATGACCAGTAGATAATGGCTTAGATTATGTAATCTCATTTCTTTTCTTTTGCCATGGATTCTTATTATTCAACTTACTCAATTAAATTTGGAAGGTTTATAAAACATCATTGAATGGCTTGAAACTGTTTATTAGCACTAACCCTATAACTTCATTTTTCTTTTTCAAGTTATGACCAGTTTATAATTGCTTAGATTCTGTAATCTCATTTCTTTCCTTTAGCCATGGATTCTAGCTTGCTATTCAACTTATTTAAATTTGCAAGTTTTATAAAACATTAAACTTTTTATTAGCAGTACTAACCATATAACTTCATATTTCTTTTTCAAGTATATCCAACTTCATATATGGCAGGTAATTAATCCTATGTCTATAGAGGACCAGAGGCGGATCCAGAATTTCAAGAGGATGGGTGCACTGTTGTGAAGAGGTGGATCTAGAATTTACGCTTGACGGGGTTACTTTAGTCTCTTACCATGAACCCACTACATTTTTGAAATTATAGGTTCAAAATTATATTCTTTTTAAAAATTTAGTAAGTTTCACATATATATCTATACTCTGTACCGAAAACAAAACCGTTTGGATTGAGATTTGAACTGCCAATGTCACTTGTACAGGTAAACCCAATAATAATTGCATCATAGGAGTCTTTGAGCATGTGTGCATACATATATATTTAAATAATTTTAAAAAAATATGATATTGTTATACATGGTTTAGGAAGAGGAGTATGGGTTCACGTGAACCTATGCCCCTCGGATATGGATATGACTAGTCTTTCCATTTTCTAGTTCTTTTCTATTTAGACCCTATGAATTATGTAGTCAATGAGATGTGGATTTGTGCTGTTTACAGAATATTAAGAATGTTTACTTTTTTAGGTTATGTGCTTTTATATTCTCTCATTTCCTCATTTAGCTAGAGTTAGTAAATGACCATACAAGTTGTTCATTAAGGATAAAATTAGAATGCTGAATTTTAAATGGTTTTGTTTACCCGAAAAATTGGATAGAGTTGAATTTGTGTATGGTTCTAAGGACACGTAATATAACTTGATACAAATTGTAGAGTGAAATGTAAAAATCTCTATATTTGGCAAATGGAATGAATTATAAGGCAGAGAAAAAGAAAATGTTGATCAACAAGGCAACATAATCTCCTTCAATGTGTTAACATCCCCCTCTTATATTAGAGGGATCCCACTTTATTTATAATAATAAAAATTACGTAGTGGCGAGCCCATGATGTATTGTCTTTTCCTCGATTTCCACCGAGATTCTCTCCCATAGTGCGATTGCAACGGCCCTTGTCTGCGAGCTCGATACTGGCTCGAGCTCAGTATTGGATCGAGCCCTCGGTCTTTGGTTCGAGCTCGATTCTGACCGGGGGGTCTCGATATTCGGGGTGAGTATTGGTCGGTCTATGCGTCTTCGATAATATCCGCCTTGCCTCGTAGTTCAATTTGGATATGAGCTCGATAATGATACCGAGCTTGTCATTGATCGGTCTTATAGCTCGAAGCTCGACACCCTTACTTTGGACCTCGACTGAGCTTGTCATGCAGATACCCTTTGATCGAAACATCATCGTCTCGACCAGTCCGTACGACTGACTCAATCGGTTTTGACCGTACACAGATAGTCCCCTCGTTTCTCAGAAAAAAGGATGTGGCAAGAAATGATATGATTTCCCAACAGCTCGATCACATATATGCCGACGTTTACATCGATCCCGACCATGACGTATGTGATAGCTATCCCATCGGTTTGGTTTTACCAAGGCATTTAATGTGTGTCAGACGGTGGTCGGCCACCGCTGATATCGAACCGTCATTGCTTCAATCTATGAATAGCCTTTCCTTCCATCATTCATCACTTTTACGTCTTCAATCCTCCAAATTTTCTAAGTTCCTTTTCGTCTTTTTGAGTTTTCTGCCTGCAAATCTGTGAGCTTTACTACAAACTCTTTCTTAAAACACCAAATACTCCCATTCTTTGTTCACGGAATTTTAAATGGAAAAACCATCTAAAACTGTTCCGCAAAAAGAGACCGCTTCTTTATCTCGACCTGCTGGTGGCGATGATGTTGAAGAGCCCCGCCCTGAGGAATTCATTCCGGTAGGGTGTTCGACTGTAGGCGATTTAAAAATAGAAAAGCCTTCTCCGATACCGGATCGGTGTGAGCCGATATCGAGGTAACAATGTTCAATTACCGAAAAAGTTCTCGATAAAGTCATACAAGAATGCAACTGGGATAATAAACTCGTAGTAATCCCATCGCCTGATAAATTAATTACTACCCACGTCGAAGGGTTCTTAAGTGTTTACACTTATCCTTTCACGTTGGGACCTCTAGGCCCTGTCATTGTTGCCTTTTATAAGAGGTACGCTGTGACCCTCTGCCAAATCCACCCTTCCTTTTGGAGGATAGTGATTCTTCTTCGATTTTTCTCGAGCAAGGTCGAGGGGTGTATCTTCACCCTCGATCAACTTATGTGCCTTTACAGTCGCCGACTCTATCAAGGAGGGTTGATCAAACTTGCTCGCCGAGCAACCAAAGCGCCATTCTCGAGCATAGACGAGACTTGGGTTCGGGGTTGGATGGGCCGTTTTGTTCGAATCAAAACCTCGGACCTGATCCCTGCCGATGACTTGCCATTTCCCGAGAAATGGAATATGAGTTTTGAGTAAACGTTTCTCTTTGCCCGTTTTGATTTTGTGATTGCCTTTTATTTTGTTGATCTATTTTTCTTTTCTTATCACAGTCGTAGCTCGAATTCCAGAACCGATCCCGGATCTTAAATAATGGGTCAAAAGTCTGGTGTTGCAGAGACCGTACTCCGAGCGTGCTTGGGTCGAGTTATCAAAGGGTCGATAGGAGGACCGCAGTCATGATAAATATTTTTGTAGATTTGTTTCTTCATCGGCTTGTATGGTAAATCTCCCTTTTCGCTTTTGTAGGACTCAGGAAAGATGTAGTCATGAGGCCCCCATCTGGTGGCGAAGAAATTCATGTCCTGAAGAAGGTAAAAGAAAGGAAGAGAAAAGATGTATCGGGCTCCCCGAGCTCGGAAAAGAAGAAATCAGCTAAGAGATCTTGAAAGCCGAAGGGGGGCTCTGGTGTTATGTCTTCAGAAGTGGCCACCCATTTAAGGGACGAGCCCGAAGAAGGAGAGGAGAAATTAACCTGCGTACGGGCTAATGTTGTGATTCAACAGTCTTCAAATTTGGTGGAAGCAAATCAGGGAACTTTGTCCATAAACCTAGAACAAGAAGAAGCCGAGATTATCCCTTCTCGAGGTAAGATGATTGAAAGGGATACCGAGGGTGGGTCTTCTCGGGCAGTGGAAGATATTTCAAGGGATGATTTCGGGATAGTTGACATTGGCAGATCCCCTCAGATTTCGGATTCCATGATTCGAGAGGCCGTCATGTTGGAGGATCGGTCCTATGAGGGTATTCACGCGTCGGCCGATATCCATGGTTTTCTGGAAAGGCTCGAGTCAGGTGCCTCAGAAGAGGTTACCTATTTTGGTGGAATGTCGGTACCCAAAAAAATGTCGTGGTCGGGTTCTACCGAGCCTTCATCGATTCATAAACTGGTGGACTGATTTCTTGCCCCGAGTATCGATCCCGACCGAAGGCGGAAGATAGTGCTCTCCGTACCTGCGGATAGCCGAATTGTTTCTTCCCCTGTGGGGATTGCCAGTTACCTTTGGTCCTTGGTGAGTGATGAATGCGGTGGGGCCCGCCTGTCTCTTCAACGAGGCCCAACATGCTTTGAATCAGGTAACTCTGTGTCACGACCCAACTAGAGGGTCATGACTAGCACCCGGGCCATACTTGCCGAGCACCAACGTATAATTTATCTAACCTTCCTTATTATCTTTAAAGGTCGACAAGATCAATATAAATGGTAGACATGGATCATGAACATCCAACAATTAAAGATAATGTCATGAACATACATAACATGGGACGACAAGACTATCAAGAAACTATATATAAGGTACGAGCTACCATGCTGCCGTGAAAGACTATACAACAAAAATCAGCTGACAAGGCATTCCAAACCATACATGAGTTGACACCTGTCTATGAGCCTCTAAAGGAACATAAGTGCTACAACATTGCCGGAACAAGGCCGCGACATACCCATAATGTCTATAACAAAAATGCATACCAAGACCACGGCAAGTCCGGAGAAGGGATCTCGCCAATAACCGCTGAACTGGACAGCCTACTGTGGTGGGGGAGCTGTGTCTACCCGTTTATCAGGACCTGCAGCACGACATGCAGCGTCCACAAATAAAAAGGACGTCAGTACGAATAAAGTACTGAGTATGTAAGGCAGGAAAGCATAAGTAAGAACAGTAATGTAAACAAGGATAGAGAATATACAACCTGTGACATCTGGGTACCTCTGAGGGCTATTGACATGAAATACATGATACATACATACATATATATAAACTTTTAAAACATACGCCTTTGTGGGCATCACCATCATCATATCGTACCCGACCGTAATAGGCTCGGTAAAATGTACCCGGCCATCATAGGGCTCGGTAGAATCATACCCGGCCACGTGGAGCTCGGTAAAACCCAACTGATTAGTGGTTGCACAATAGGTGCCATACCCGGCCGACTATAGCGCGGCTCGGTAGAGTAAAATAGATACATATATATGATGCATACTTGACTCATTGGAATCACATTTTGAACCTTTCGGAGTGACGTAAGGTCGGTATCCTTCGTACACATTATTAGGATTAACTCTTTATTAAGAATCTTATAAGAATCAGGAACTACCAACAACATTGATAATATAAGAATAAGAGAAGTAACATCAATATCAATCGTTTCATAAGAAGGGCAGCAATGTAAGTACTGCTAGCTTCTAAGAGTAGAGTATCTTTGGGAGCTCGTTCATTACATTATGTACAATCGGAGTCGTGAAAAAGAATGAAGGGGATAGCCTCACATACCTTGTATATACTGCCCAACCTCAAGCTATGCAAATGTCACGACCTTTTAGTCTACAATAAGAGAAATGACACTATCATTATCGTTTAAGCATCGTAACTATTATGTATCGACCGCAACCTATTTTACGATGAAACGGACAGCACCTCCCCTATTTATATGACTTCCCACAAGTCAATACAATCACCAAACAGCCCAAACAACATCATTAATAATCATATTGAGCCTCCAAAACAGTCCACCAACTAACAACATTACTACCAAGCCTTTCGATATATATATTTCACAAGTTCTAGCATCAACGACTTAGCCACAACTTGGATAATCTTAAATATATATAGAGTAAGAGGTTCCTTACCTTTAAACAGAAACAAAAACTCCAATTTGACCTTAATGTTCCACGAAATATCCCTTCAATTCTGCCACAAGAACAAGGAAGCGAAACTAGCAATTAATTTGGGTTTTTCGGCACTAGAATTACTTTAGAAGACATAAAATCACCTAGGATCGATATTAAAAACTTGAAGGTGTATTTACAGAACATAAAACACTTAAAACAACCTCCCACACGATCTGGAACAACACAAAAATCAGCAACAACAAGAAGAACAAGAAACTTACTAGCGCCACGGGATTCCCGACATTTGATTTGTGTTGTTTGCCCTTTGTTTGGGTCTTGGATCATGAGAGAACCTTGAGAGACTGTTTTTAGGGTTATAAGGTCTGAATATACTGAAAAATAATGACTTAAAACGGGGTTGAGGTATCTTATATATGTCCATATGTCTTAAACCGCCTTTGTGGCCCCCATAGAGAGCAGCTTGGCGCACTCTCGCGAAAACGCGAATATCTCTCTATTCCGAGATCGTATCGACGAACGGTTTAATGCATTGGAAACTAGACTCATAGATCTTCCATTTGATAGGTAGATCACCCCATATTTCCAAGCACATTGGGAGAAAAATGCAGTAACATTTGACCTAAAGTTTAAGTAAAATTATAAACCTAAGTTGTGACAACTTTTATCGACTTTTGTTTCATAACTCGCTTGACTTCAAGACTTATGATACGAATATTATATGATTCAAAAACATTAAAACAAGGCCTCTTGGGACAGTTAATCACCTCTAGTGTTACCCGAAAATATGGGTTACAACATCCTTGATTCGTTTAACTTCTAATACTTGTTAACCACTCTTATACACCCTTGTATCGTTTAAGACCAATAGGATTAACTTCTTATCATCTCAAAGATAATATCTTCTTGGATTTACGTCGACTTACTTACGGCATGATCTATGGTATGTGAATTTGGGTTGTAACACCCTCTCCCCCTTAGGAACATTCGTCCTCGAATGTAAGGGTTTATGGGGTGTCTAACTCATCATGGATTCCGACGGAGATTTCCGGCTGAGTTTCCCCTATAAAATGGACACTAGCCAAAACTTGCAAGCAGTTAAACCCAACCTATGGCCTTACAAGACTATACAAAGCATTATGGATATGTACATTATCTGCATATCACCATTTTGTATTAAAAAATAGAGTATTCACAAGCTATTGCTTACCTTATAGAGCCGTTTCACCTTATAATGCGTCCTTCTTTCCCCCGGCATCCTCGTTATCTTCACTCTGGAATAGGTAAGGGTATTTAGACTTCATCTCCTCTTCTGCTTCCCATGTCATTTCTTCTATATTCTTGTTCCTCCATAATACTTTCACGGAAGCTACATCCTTTGTTCTTAGCTTGCGTACTTGTCGATCTAATATAGCCACTGGCACTTCATCATATGATAGATCCTTTGTAACTTGTACATCTTTGATAGGGATGACCCGAGAAGGGTCTCCAATACATTTCCTCAACATAGATACATGGAATACCGGGTGGATAAATTCCAATTCGGATGGCAATTCTAACTCATAAGCAACCTGTCCAATTCGTCGATGAATTTTGTACGGCCCAATATACCGCGGACTCAACTTACCCTTCTTCCCAAAATGTATAACACCCTTCATTGGCGAGATCTTCAGGAAAACCCAATCACCAACCTCAAATTCCAGATCACAACGTCGGACATCAGAATAAGATTTTTGCCTGCTTTTTGCCGTCCTCAGTTGCTCTTGTATCACTTTCACCTTCTCAATGGCTTGGTGAATCAAATCTGTCCATATAATTCTGTCTCACCGACTTCGAACCATCCAACTGGTGATCTACATCTCCTCCCGTACAGTGCCTCATACGGGGCCATTTTAATACTGGAATGGTAGCTATTATTGTAGGCAAATTCTATAAGTGCTAGATGGTCATCCCAATTCCCCTTGAAATCTAGAACACATGCTCGTAGCATATCTTCAAGCGACTGAATGGTATGTTCAGCCTGTCCGTCAGTCTGCGGATGGAATGCAGTGCTGAGATTTACTTGTGTGCCTAAACCCTTCTGAAAAGACCTCCAAAAGTTAGCCGTAAATTGAGCTCCTCGGTCTGATATAATAGATACTGGCACACCATGAAGCCTAACAATCTCCTTGATATACAACTTCGCATAATTTTCAGCCGTGTAAGTTGTCTTAACTGGTAGAAAATGGGCAGATTTTGTAAGTCAATCAACTATTACCCAGATGGAGTCAAACTTATGATAAGAGCGAGGTAATCCAATAATGAAGTCCATATTAATCACCTCCCATTTCCAGGTCGGAATCTCTATATTCTGAATCAATCCACTGGGTTTCTGATGCTCGATCTTTACTTGTTGACAATTAGGACACTGGGCTACAAATTCTGCAATAGACTTCTTCATGTTATCCCACCAATACTGCTCCTTAACGTCATGATACATCTTTGTCGAGCCAGGATGGATAGAATATCGGGACTGATGAATCTCAATCATAATCTTCTCTCGCAACCCTGCCACACTAGGCACACATAATCGGCCCTGGTATCTCAGTGTCCCATCTCCTCCGATCTTGAAAGTTGTAATCTTACACTGCTGAATTCCCTCTCTCAATCTTACTAAGGTAGGATCTTCATATTGCCGTGCTTTTACCTCGGCTACCAAAGATGATTCTGCTGTATTCTGTACAGTAACACCTCCGTCATCAGTGTCCAACAATCTGATTCTCATATTGGCCAGCTGGTGAAGCTCTTTGGTCACCCCTTGTCTACCTACCTCAATTTGTATTAAGCTTCCCATTGACTTACGGCTGAGAGCGTCTGCCACAACATTGGCTTTACCTGGATGGTACAATATCTCGATGTCGTAGTCTTTCAGTAGTTCAAGCCACCTACGCTGCCTCAAATTCAACTCCTTTTGCTTAAAGATGTATTGTAAACTCTTGTGATCTATGTAGATGTCAACATGGACGCCGTATAAGTAGTGCCTCCATATCTTTAAAGCATATATTACTGCAGCCAATTCCAAATCATGAGTCGGGTAATTCTTTTCATGCTTCTTCAATTATCTTGATGCATAAGCAATCACCTTCCCACGTTGCATTAATACGCACCCCAAACCTATACCTGAGGCATCACAATATACCACATAACCTTCTATTCCTTCTGGGAGAGTGAGCACTGGCGCAGATGTCAATCGATTCTTTAGCTCCTGAAAACTATGTTCACAAGCATCAGACCACTGGAACTTGGTAGCTTTCTGTGTTAACTTAGTCAATGGTGCTGATATAGAGGAAAACCCTTCTACAAACCGCCTATAATATCCTGCTAGCCCCAGGAAGCTGCGGACTTCTGACGGTGTTGTAGGTCTCGGCCAATTCTTCACTGCATCGATCTTCTGAGTGTCGACACTAATACCCTCATCAGATATCACATGGCTAAGGAATGCTACTGAGTTCAGCCAGAATTCACATTTAGAGAGCTTAGCATATAACTTATGATCCTGAAGGGTCTGTAATACTATCCGTAAGTGGCCCGCATGTTCTGCCTCCGAACGAGAATACACCAGAATGTCATCAATGAATACGATCACGAACACATCAAGATAGGGCCTGAATACACTATTCATGAGATCCATAAAAGCTGCTGGGGCATTTGTTAGCCCGAACGACATCACCAAGAACTCAAAGTGCCCATATCTTGTCCGGAAGGCCGTCTTTGGAATATCCTTCTCCTTAACCCTCACCTGATGATACCCTGAACGCAAATCAATCTTGGAGAAATACTTGGCACCCTGGAGTTGGTCAAACATGTCATCAATCCTTGGAAGTGGATACTTGTTCTTTATTGTAAACTTATTCAACTGTCGATGATCGATACACATCCTTAACGACCCATCTTTCTTCCGCACGAACAAGACTGGCGCACCCCAAGGTGAAGTGCTAGGCCTAATGAAACCCTTATCCAGCAAGTCCTTCAACTGCGCCTTCAACTCTCGCAACTCTGCCGGGGCCATCCTGTATGGAGGGATAGAGATCGGTTGAGTGTCAGGCAATGCATCAATGCTAAACTCAATCTCCCTTTCAGGAGGAAGGCCTGGGAGTTCATCTGGGAAAATATCTGGAAATTCATTAACCACGGGGATTGATTGTAGAGAAGGCGGCTTCGCCTCCGCATCCCTAACGCGAACAAGATGATAAATGTAACCTTTTAAGATCATCTTCCTTGCCTTAAGATAGGAAATAAACCTACCTTTCGGCGTAGCAATGTTCCCCTTCCATTCAATGGCGGGTTCACCAGGAAACTGAAACCTAACCATCTTCGTACGACAGTCAACATTTGCATAGCATGAGGCCAACCAGTCCATTCCTATTATCACATCGAAATTAACCATTTCTAACTCAAATAAATTTGCCGAGGTTTGACGACTACAAATCATCACAGTGCAACCTCTATAAACCCTTCTAGCAATCACAGAATCTCCTATCCGAGTGGATACCGCAAGTGGTTGACTTATTAATTCAGGTTCAATGCCAAACTTATTAGCCACAAAGGGTGTAACATATGATAAGGTAGATCCCGGATCAATTAGTGCATATACATCATAAGAAAACACAGACGATATACCTGTAACAACATCCGGAGACGACTCGAGATCTTGTCGACCTACTAGAGCATAGGTTCGATTTTGAGCACCACTCAAACTCGGCACTAAACCTCTACCTCTTCCACGACCCGTCGACTGTTGAAAACCTTGTGCTGGAGGTCGAACTGATGAGGAAGAACTAGACACAGATCTAGTTGGCTGAGCCATACTACCACCTCCTATGTTAGGACAATCCCGCATCATATGGCCAGGCTGTCCGCAAGAATAGCACGCATCGGAACCTCGACGGCACAGTCCAAAGTAGGCCTTGCCGCACTGATCACAACGAGGTGTTGGGGGTCTCGTCTGACTAGTATCTCTATGAAATTGTGAGCCTGATGCCCTCGAACTCTGACCTGATCCAGAATAGGTAAATCGATCATACCTAGGCCTCTGAAACTGTGAAGGAGCACTAGCTACAGGTGGCACCGAACTCCTCGAAGACTGGGGCCTGATACTGCCTCTGAACTCATCAGAATACCCTGCAAATCTTGCCCTCTTATGCTGGCCCCTATACTGCTCCCTATCTGCCCTTTGCTAGCACTTACGATCCTCTAGGGTCTGGGCATAAGCCTGAATACGGGAAATATCCATGCCCTCTACCAAGGAGGCTGTTGTGCACTCATTTATCAGATGTGGTCCCAACCCGTTCACGAACAGGTGCACCCTATCACTCATCTCGGCCACCATATGGGGAGCATACCTTGCTAAAGAATCAAACTGTATACTATACTCTCGTACACTCATATTACCCTGTTGAAGATTCAAGAACTTATCAGCTCTAGCTCGTCGTATCTCAACTGGCAAGTAGTGACGAAGAAAGGCCTCAGAAAATTCCTTCCACATGGCTGGAGGAGCGTTTGGACCCCTAGATCTCTCCCAACTATCATACCAGAAAACCGCTAAATCCCGTAATCGATAAGAAGCCAACTCTACTGCCTCCGTATCACTAGCATGCATAACCCGCAATGTACGATGAACCTGATCAATAAATGTTTGCGGGTCCTCCTTGGGGTCTGATCCGGTGAACACTGGAGGGTCTAGATTAATAAAATCACGAACTCTCGTACTAACCGGTTTATCAGCATCACCGGTATTCTGCCTCTGAGCCTGAGCAGCTACCAAGCTAGTCAACAACTGCACCGCACTGCGCATATTGTAGTCTGTAGTGCCAGATAGAGGAATTGGATGTACTGGGTGCCTCCTAATATCCTGTGGAGGAGACGGAGAGGTATGAGACGGCATCTCACTCTGAGCCTCACTTTGGCCGGCTCTGGCTGGAGGCACCTGAATGTTACCCTCTCCCACAGCTGTATCAAGCCGTTTACTAATCGCTTGCTTCCTAGTCGAAGGCATCGCTAAAAGAAAACAAGGTGAATATTAGATATGAACACTTACGACTCAACTCTACGCACGATCTAGATTCAGGAAGAAGGTAACAACCCTAGATGTCATGTAGCCTCCTGATTATAAATGTGGCGCGCTACACATCCATAATCAAAACTCTACTAGACACGGCTCATAGACAACCCCTAGGACAGACTTGCTCTGATACCAAGTTTGTCACGACCCAACTGGAGGGTCATGACTAGCACCCGGGCCATACTTGCCGAGCACCAACGTACATTTTATCTAACCTTCCTTATTATCTTTAAGGGTCGACAAGATCAATATAAATGGTAGACATGGATCATGAACATCCAACAATGAAAGATAATGTCATGAACATACATAACATGGGACGACAAGACTGTCAAGAAACTATATATAAGGTACGAGCTACCATGTTGCCGTGAAAGACTATACAACAAAAATCAGCCGACAAGGCATTCCAAACCATACATGAGTTGACACCTGTCTATGAGCCTCTAAAGGAACATAAGTGCTACAACATTGCCGGAACAAGGCCCCGACATACCCATAATGTCTATAACAAAAATGCATACCAAGACCACGGCAAGTCCGGAGAAGGGATCTCGCCAATAACCGCTGAACTGGACAGCCTACTGTGGTGGGGGAGCTGTGTCTACCCGTCTATCAGGACCTGCAGCACGACATGCAGCGTCCACAAATAAAAAGGACGTCAGTACGAATAAAGTACTGAGTATGTAAGGCAGGAAAGCATAAGTAAGAACAGTAATGTAAACAAGGATAGAGAATATACAACCTGTGACATCTGGGTACCTCTGAGGGCTATTGACATGAAATACATGATACATACATATATATATATATATAAACTTTTAAAACATACGCCTTTGTGGGCATCACCATCATCATATCGTACCCGGCCATAATAGGCTCGGTAAAATGTACCCGGCCATCATAGGGCTTGGTAGAATCGTACCCGGCCACGTGGAGCTCGGTAAAACCCAACTGATTAGTGGTTGCACAATAAGTGCCATACCCGGCCGACTATAGCGCGGCTCGGTAGAGTAAAATAGATACATATATATGATGCATGCTTGACTCATTGGAATCACATTTTGAACCTTTCGGAGTGACGTAAGGTCGGTATCCTTCGTACACATTATTAGGATTAACTCTTTATTAAGAATCTTATAAGAATCAGGAACTACCAACAACATTGATAATATAAGAATAAGAGAAGTAACATCAATATCAATCGTTTCATAAGAAGGGCAGCAATGTAAGTACTGCTAGCTTCTAAGAGTAGAGTATCTTTGGGAGCTCGTTCATTACATTATGTACAATCGGAGTCGTGAAAAAGAATGAAGGGGATAGCCTCACATACCTTGTATATACTGCCCAACCTCAAGCTATGCAAATGTCACGACCTTTTAGTCTACAATAAGAGAAATGACACTATCATTATCGTTTAAGCGTCGTAACTATTATGTATCGACCGCAACCTATTTTACGATGAAACGGACAGCACCTCCCTTATTTATATGAATTCCCACAAGTCAATACAATCACAAAACAGCCCAAACAACATCATTAATAATCATATTGAGCCTCCAAAACAGTCCACCAACTAACAACATTACTACCAAGCCTTTCGATATATATATTTCACAAGTTCTAGCATCAACGACTTAGCCACAACTTGGATAATCTTAAATATATATAGAGTAAGAGGTTCCTTACCTTTAAACAGAAACAACAACTCCAATTTGACCTTAATTTTCCACGAAATATCCCTTTAATTCTGCCACAAGAACAAGGAAGCAAAACTAGCAATTAATTTGGGTTTTTCGGCACTAGAATTACTTTAGAAGACATGAAATCACCTAGGGTTGATATTAAAAACTTGAAGGTGTATTTACAGAACATAAAACACTTAAAACAACCTCCCACACGAGCTGGAACAACACAAAAATCAGCAACAACAAGAAGAACAAGAAACTTACTAGCGCCACGGGATTCCCGATATTTGATTTGTGTTGTTTGCCCTTTGTTTGGGTCTTGGATCATGAGAGAACCTTGAGAGACTGTTTTTAGGGTTATAAGGTCTGAATATACTGAAAAATAATGACTTAAAACGGGGTTGAGGTATCTTATATATGTCCATATGTCTTAAACCGCTTTTGTGGGCCCCATAGAGAGCAGCTTGGCGCACTCTCGCAAAAATGTGAATATCTCTCTATTCCGAGATCGTATCGACAAACGGTTTAATGCGTTAGAAACTAGACTCATAGATCTTCAATTTGATAGGTATATCACCCCATAATTCCAAGCACATTGGGAGAAAAATGCAGTAACATTTGACCTAAAGTTTAAGTAAAATTATAAACCTAAGTTGTGACAACTTTTATCGACTTTTATTTCATAACTCGCTTGACTTCAAGACTTATGATACGAATATTATATGATTCAAATACATTAAAACAAGACCTCTTGGGATAGTTAATCACCTCTAGTGTAACCCGAAAATACGGGTTACAACATCCTTGATTCGTTTAACTTCTAATACTTGTTAACCACTCTTATACACCCTTGTATCGTTTAAGACCAATAGGATTAACTTCTTATCATCTCAAAGATAATATCTTCTTGGATTTACGTCGACTAACTTACGGCATGATCTATGGTATGCGAATTTGGGTTGTAACACTGAGTGCCAGGCTCCTTTCCTTCTTAGGTACATCCATTTTCATGGTTATTCTAATGTTTCTCCTTTTGTTTGTAGGCTTCGGTGTTGCATCACGAGGCCTTTCTTTGAATCCGGGAGGAGCATGATGCCGAGGTTTGGAGCCTCACTGAGAAGAGTGACTCGTACAAGCTCCTTAGTGAAAAACTCCGAACAGATTTGACAGCGGCTCGGGAAGAGCATGAGGAGATGGCTGAGCAGGTATTCTGAATGTTCCATGAAAGTGAAGATAAAAAAGAGATAACCACTAACGATCCGATTTTGCAGGTTCGACAGAGGATCGAGCAGATTGGATGGCTTAACTCACAGGTATATGCGCTAATGGCCGAGGTAGAAGAATTTAAAAAGTGTATGGATATCCTTGCCTCAAAAAAGGAAGTCATTCAAGCTCAGTTGGAGCTGTCTGATGCCCAGCTCCGATCTGCAAAAGAAAATGCTTCGGGGCTGATCGAGAAGATAAAAGAGCTTCAGCATCGATTGGATTTGGCCACTTCAGATAAAGCAGATTTGTCTAAAGAACTTGAAGTGGCTAGATCTGAGGTGATCGAAGCCAATAAAAGAGCTGATGCCAAAGTGGCTCAGTTCAGGATCGATGTCGAGGTTAACCAAGCCAAAGACGAGAACCTGGTAGAACATGCAAAATGGCAAGCTCGGAGAGAATCTCTCCAGGAGGTCAGAGCTCAGGGCTTCGACATTGGGACTGAGATTGAAGTTTTTAGGGCGGAGGAGAACAAAGCTCAAAGGTTGGCCTTTATTGAAGAGGACTTCGATGACTCGGGGGAGTCTGAAGATGAGGACGATGCCGAGAATACGACCTCCGATGAAGATTGAGTCATTTAGGGCCTTAGGTCGTTTGCTGTGTTCTTTGGATACCGCTTTTGGTTTTTGTATAAAGAACTTCCTTTTGGTAAAGTAGCCGCCTCTGTACAAAACATTTGCAAATATATAAATCTTTCTTCCTTTTTAAGCAAAATAGCCTTTAAATCTAAATAGATAGTTTGAATTTTAATCTCTGTTGCCTTCGAGCCTTATGGGTAGTCCCCTTTGCTTTATCGGGCTCGAACATCCTTCAGCCTTAAATAGTCAAGTGTTCATTTGAATTCGAAGAAATGAGTAATTTTACTCGAAGTAAAGTAGCCCGTAGGCGTAATGGTCGAGTGAGTCCTTGCTCGAACCCAAAATAAAAGTAGCCCGTAGGCTTAGTAGCCAAGTTAATGATTCGAACTCGATGCAATGTCGCCCGTAGGCATAATGGTCGAGTGAGTGCTTGCTCGAACGCAAAATAAAAGTAGCCCGTAGGATTAGTGGTCGAGTGAATGATTCGAACTCGATGCAATTTCTCCCGTAGGCGTAATGGTCGAGTGAGTGCTTGCTCGAACTTGAAATAAGAGTAGTCCGTAGGCTTAGTAGTCGAGTGAATGATTCGAACTCAATGTAATGTAGCCCGTAGGCGTAATGGTCAAGTGAGTGCTTGCTCAAACTCGAAATAAAAGTAGCTCGTAGGCTTAGTAGTCGACTGAATGATTAGAATTCGATGCAATGTCGCCCGTAGGCATAATGGTCGAGTGAGTGGTTGCTCGAACTCGAAATAAAAGTATCCTGTAGGCTTAGTAGTCGAGTGAATGATTCGAACTCGATGTGATGTAGCCCGTAGGCATAATGATCGAGTGAGTGCTTTCTCGAACTCGAAATAAAAGTAGCTCATAGGCTTAGTAGTCTAGTGAGTGCTTGCTCGAACTCGAAATAAAAGTAGCTTGTAGGCTTAGTAGTCTAGTGAATGATTCGAACTCGATGCAATGTCGCCCGTAGGCGTAATGGTCGAGTGAGTGCTTGCTTGAACTACATCATGTTTGCATAATAAATCTTGAATACAGGATATCGATAAAGAAGAGGGCTTTCTTTGCAAGTCATTATACATGTGTTCATGTTTTACATCAGGGCTCGGGCCAACTACATAAGCATGGTTCGTTTTGACTATTTGGCTCTTACAATGTTTCCTGTCGAGACACTGTTTGTCATGAAATAACAAAGTAACTTTCTTTGCACCGAACTTGATAATCATCACAGATACGTTCAATGATAAAGCCCCCCAGTATATGAGGTTGAGTTTAAAGAGGCCTCGGATACTCAACAGTAGTATCATTTTAGGCGTTACATGTTCCAATTGCTTGGTAGTTGATTGCCATTTTATCAGACCGGGTTTGGAGGATTTACGCTATATGGCCGGTATCGATCTCTGGTCAACCTTTGCTTGGTAGTTCTTTTATCAACGGACCTAGAAATCAACTGTTCATCTTCGACTCTTATTTATGATTGATATCGATTGTCCACATTGGTCCAAGCAATAGCTGGGTACTCGATCAGATTTTTCTTCAGCCACGCAAAGCCATCGAGCTCCGCTCGTTTAGACCTTGAGTAAAGCTTGAACAACCCAGTCGTCTGTGACTAGTGGCAGATCCATTCGTTCCATTTGAAAATGAGATACAAACTCCCTTAGCATCTCGTTATCCTTTTGTATTACCTTGAACAGGTCCAACTTTCTGGTCTCGACCTTTATGGCTCCGGCATGTGCTTTTATGAAGCAATCTGCAAGCATAGCAAAAGAATCAATAGAGTTAGATGGTAAATTATGATACCATACCATTGCCACCTTTGATAGGGTTTCACCGAATTTTTTCAATAATACATATTCGATCTCATCATCTTCCAAATCATTGCCCTTGATGGCACACGTGTAAGAAGTGACGTGCTCGTTTGGGTCGGTCGTTCCGTTATATTTGGGTATTTCGCGCATACGTAATTTTTTGGGGATTGGTTTTGGGGCCGCGCTCGAGGGAAAAGGTTTTTGCACGAATTTATTGGAATCCAACCCTTTTATCATTGGTGGAGCTCCCGGGATCTGATCGACCCTAGAGTTATAAGTTTCTACTTTTTTATCATTGGCTTTGACTCGCTTTGTGAGTTCCTCGATCAATTTAGCAATTTTGGGAGTAGTCCCCGATTCTTGCTCATTTGACTTCACTATGGCTGGCTCCGTTCTGTGGGTGATTTATTGAGGTGGACTGGGCTCCGACCTGCTTTGTAGCTGGGTTTGTCTCTGCAACTGAGCTGTTGCTGCCTGTTGGGCTTGCAACATTTCGAAAATCAAACGCAAGCTAACGCCGTTTTCCTCGACGTTATGGGTATATCGAGCTGCAGACCGAGTGCCATCATGGATGCTATTCTCGGGTTCAGCATGGAGGTTCGCCTCAATGGCTACATGCGAATTGATATCTATTGGCGATCCGGTTCGAGCTCCAACGACGTTTACAAGTGCCTTTCAGTATTGGGTGTAAAGTTGTTATTTTCATCTTGAATACCGGCCCCATTGTCGATTGGTGAAGCCATTTATTTGATGGTTAGTCGTAGCTAATCCGAAATTCAAGATATTTTCGGAAACAAGCGCAAAACACAATGGCATATTTTTTTAGATTCGTATCAAACAACCACTGTTATCCTTAGCCCCACGGTGGGCGCCAAACTGTTTACCCAAAAAATGCGATAGAGTTAAATTTGTCTATGGTTCTAAGGATACGTAATATAACTTGATACAAATTGTAGAGTGAAATGTAAAATTCTCTATATTTGGCAAATGGAATGAAATATAAGGCAGAGAAAAAGGAAATGTTGATGAACAAGGCAACATAAACCCCTTCAATGTGTTAACATCCCCCTCTTATATTAGAGGGATCCCACTTTATCTATGATAATAAAAATATATAGTGGAGGACCCACGATGAATTGTCTTTTTCTCGATTTCCGCCAAGATTCTCTCCCATAGTGCAGTTGCAATGGCTCTTGTCTGCGAGCTCTATACTGGCTCGAGCTCGGTATTGGATTGAGCCCTCGGTCTTTGGTTCGAGCTCGATTCTTACCTGGGGGTCTTGATATTCGGGGTGAGTGTTGGTCGGTCTATGCGTCTTCGATAATCTCCGCCTTGCCTCGTAGTTCGATTTGGATATGAGCTCGATAATGGTACCGAGCTTGTCATTGATCGGTCTTATAGTTCGAAGCTCGACGCCCTTACTTCGGACCTCGACAGAGCTTGTCATGCAGATACCCTTTGATCGAAACATCATAGTCTCGACCAGTCCGTACGACTGACTCAATCAGTTTTGACCGTACACAAGTTTCTAAACAGGAAAATATGTCTTTTCCTTAAGCAAACTAAAAAAGAAAGTCAATGTCTTCAAAACACCTCATAACTTCTTATTGTCTAGTTACTTGTAGTTTTGAACTGTTTGTTTTTGTGAACTATTTAGCAATAAACAGTTCGTCGTTGTTTGTTTAAATTATGTGCTTTTCTGGACATGAAAACCTTGATAATAATGTGCACAATAGATTGTGCTGCGGACAATAAGTTTCCTGCAATTTTTTTAATTGTTGAAGCTGGGGCCTTCCTTTTGGATGTTATAACAATATCTGTCTTTCATTTATTTTTGTTGGTGAAATTGCTTTTACATGAGGTCCTAGGAGAGGATACAACTACATTTTATTGAAGCTTATGACTATCTCATCTTCTAGGAACGTATGTAAATACAATTTCAGAAACAATAGAATTTTTCTCGTATAGAAGGCATGCAAATTGAGATAGGCTAGCTTCTCACTCTTTAAATACCTTGTTAGCTAAGGTGAATTTAGGATTTTATATTTATGGCTTCCCAGAGCGATCTCAAATTAATTAATATGCAATAGTATTGGATTCATAATCTAATATTTTTAAAGATTTAGTAAATTTATTAATATAGGTATAAAATCTGGACAATAACTATAAGGTTCATGTGAACCGCCATGCTACATTGTTGATCTGCCCATGCTTGTGTCACTACCCAAACTCCTGCCTTAAGGATCTTGATGGTACCTAGTTCCTAGAAATAGGTAAGCGTAACACATACTGAGATTAACAGATTAATACTATTTAACTATTAACAAAATCTGATAAATGACATAACATAACTGAAAATGAATAATAGTCATACATTTTCCAAAATCGGTTGTACGGAGTCATAAGCTCTACTGAGAGTAACTAGGAATCTCAATTACAATATTGTTTTGGAATGAAAATAAACAGTAGTAAAGGTAACATCAGAAGGTAACTCCGAGGCCAGGGAGCAGAATGGCAGGTATACCTTGAAGTCTCCTCAGCAACTGAAATCAGCTAGCTAATGTCCGGCACGTTTCGAGATACCTGGATCTGCACAAAAATATGCAGAATTGTAGTATGAGTATATCACAGTCGATACCTAGTAAGTATCAAGACTAACCTCGATGGAGTAGTGACAAGATTCAACTCAAGACACTCACTAGCCATAAAAACCTATGCAGAGTATCAATATATAGCTAATAACGGAAATCAAAATAAATAAATAGCGACACAGAGTAAACATGTGATAAAACAACAAAATAATCAAAATACAGCTAAAATAAAAGTGAAATAAATTAAGGAAATAACAATAACAATTCAAATCATCAAGCCGCTCCAACACAGAATTTATAACAAAAATAACCCCGAGGTACCACACCTCAAAATCACAATTCAAATTCATACATCTTATACTCATGGCACCTCGTGCCCGCACTGTCAAATCTCCTTCGCACGCAAAGACCTCGTACCACAACATAAGTCACACTCACATGGAAAAGACATCGTACCACAATGTATATCACCACTACACGACAAAGTCCTCGTACCACAATGTGTATTACAACCCGTGTCCATTATCCATGACACGTTCAAGAGAAATTTATCAAGAATCTAAAAATGTAATGCATGATAATAACTTTCTTTTTATTACATTCCGTTATGTTGCCAGCAACTCCATAGAATATGAGATAACAACTCTGCGTAGGTGAATTTACCTTGGCAACCAAATCATCAAGTAAATGATAGAGACACAAATAAGCACATTGGAAAAAACATAACAAAACACGAAAAAATGCATGACACACACAAAAGAAGTCATACCATTACACAAATGTCACGATCCCAATTTTTCTCCGTAGGATGTCGTGATGACACCTAGTCTCTAAGACTAGGTAAGCCTAACATATATGAAATATTAACTGAGAATTTATAAAGAACCTTCAAATAACTCAACCACTATCATATAAAAAATCCCGTAACTCAACAGAACACAATTTCCCAAAATCCGGCGAATACAAGTCACAAGCTATATAAGATGGTACTGAACATACCTATACATCAGTGTCTATAAAAGGATAAGAAAATGAAATAGACTAGATAGATCACCTCCGAGGCCTGCGAACGCTGGCAATAATACCTTGAAATCTCCGAAACTGGGTTCATTTCACTGGTGCCTGGACTGGTAGGTGGTACCTGGATCTGCATAAAATGATGTGCATAAATGTAGCATGAGTACACCACAAAAGTACCCAGTAAGTGCGAAGCCTAACTTCGGTAGAGTAATGACGAGGTCAGGTCGAGGCCCTATTGGAATAAATAAGAAACTGAATAGGTATATAACAGTGTAATAATGATAACAATAGAAATGAGACAATAAAGAAATATACCAAGAATAGCTACACTGAACTAAGAAAAATAGTTCATCTTGGAAGAATACAAGGAATGCTATGACACGGAACAAGGCAACAAAACACAAGTGAAGTAATAGAAAAGTATCAACAAGAATCACTACGGAGGTATAGCCATGTAGTCTCAAATCACAAAATATTTTACAATCTTTCCTTATATCACCGCGGGAGCCTTGCATTTAGTTTTGAAAATCAATTTTTTCGAAATAGCTTCCAGTGTTTTAGCCCACCTTATCACACCGCGTGGCTTCAAGTAGTTCCCCTACTCACAACAGGCGTATCAAGCCCACCTTATCTCACCGCATACGTTTCAACCCCAAATCTTTATACCACCGCATGCGTATCGATATCATAACGTATCAAAAATTGCATCTCAAGTGCCCAATATCACAACTTTTCAAGAAACTAACAACAATAGTGTTTTCACAACAAATAGCCCATGGCTCAACCGCAACATGCACAACAGTCTCAACAATAACAACCGAAAGTAAATAACTCAACAAGAATGGTATTTCACAAGTTTACAACTTTGCCTCAATGTGAATCATGACCTTTATCAATCAATACCAATTTCAACAATAAGATATTCCAAGAATAACAACTTCAAGTAAGGAACACAACGGTTAAATAATGAATAAGGAATAGAGGAAATAATAACTTCAACAAAACACGTAGGGACAATTAACAAGTAAGAGATAAGACAAGTAGAGTATGTGAAAGTAGACTAATGATGAATATAACTTGTTAAGGTAACTCAATTAAGGCATGAAAGAAATCTACATAGCTAAAATCTGTCAATTTCTATATTTAGCCCGTGTACACACTCGTCACCTTGAGTATCCGGCTTTCACATATCAAAATTAACACAAACCAACACCAATCCTAAGGGATAATTCACTCACACAAAGTTAGGCAAGACACTTACCTCAAAACACGCTTACTCAATCCACTAGTAAAGCTTTCCCTCGATTATCCAACTTCGAACGACTCGAATCTAGCCAAAACAACTTCATTCCATAAATATAAACTATAGGAAACTATTCCAAACAATAAAGTTACGATCTTTAAAAAGAAATAAAAAGTCAACTCAAAAAGTCAACACAGGCCCGCATCTCGGAACCCAAATAAAATTATAAAATCCGAACATCCATTCAATAACGAGTCCAACCATTCAAGAATTACTCAAATCCGACCTCAAATCGCCTTTCAAATCCCCAAAATTTTACCTAAGAAGTTTTCACAATTTTTGCTCAAATGTTCAACTCAAATCACTAAATAAATGATGAAAATAACAATGAATTCATGTAATATAGCCAAAACCGAGTTAGAAATCACTTACTACGATAAATTTCTTGAAAAACCCATGAAACATCGCCACAAACCGAGCTCTCTAGTTCCAAAAATGAATAATGAAATCAAACCCTCGAAGATCTCTATTTCTGCCCAGCGAATTCGCATCTTCGAACCCACAGCCGCATCTGCGGTTCCGCACCTGCGAAATTTCCATCGCAGGTGCGGTTCTCACTAAGCCAGCATCTTCCGTTTCTGCAGACTAAACGCGCATCTGCGGACATGGGAGCGCTTCTGAGCACTCGCTCCTGCGGGCAACGCCCGCTTCTGCGATAATTGACCTAGCTGGCCCACTCCACATCCACGACCATCTCCTCCATACCTGTGGACTCGCAGATGCAGAAATCACCTCGCACCTGTGATCCCAGGCCTGGGCAGCCCTTTCCGCTTCTGCACTCCATCACTCGCACCAGCGAGTCCGCATCTGCGGCCAATCCCTCCGTAGGTGCGATGAGAATGACTAAGTCTAATTTGGTTCCAGATTCAATTTGAATCACACTCGGGGCCCATTGGACCCCTTCCAAATATACCAACAAGTTCCAAAACACTTAACAGACCTACTCGAGGCCAAATATCACATCAAACAACATCAATTCAATGAATCACAACCCAATTCAAGCCTATTGAAATTATGAAACGACCTACGGACCTCCAAATCAACATCCGGACACACTCCTAAGTCCAAAATTTTCATACGAAGCTATTGGAACCGTCAAAACTCCATTCCAGAGTCTTCTACCCAAAAGTCAATTACAGTCAACTCTTTCAACTTAAGCCTCCAACTTAGGGACTTTATGTCCTATTTCAATCTGAAACTCACCCAAAATAAAAATCAAACACCCCCGGCAAGTTTCATAACCATAATACAACATAGATGAGGAAATAAATAGGGGATCGGGACTAAAATATTCAAAATGATCTGTCGGATCGTTACAACAAATCTCATCAATAAAATGCCTTAGGCCATCACATATCAACCCTCTATAGCCATCATTGTTTCGTCGCATGCGCAACAATAAAGTAAATGGTTGCCTTGTCTCGTCACACATGCATCAACAATTATCACACCTTTTCTCGCCACATGTGCAAACCCGATGTATATATATATATATAGCCCACCTTGTCTCACCGCATATGTAATATCAATAATAACAATAGCACGATAGAAATCTCGTGCAAACACCCCAACAATCCATTCAACAAGTCCACGTGTGCCAAAATCACAACAACACAACATACCAACAATTATCATCAAGACATTAACTCACAAATCCGCCAACGCAGTGCACAAGGACAATCAATAAGGGAAAACAGATGGGTGTTCCACATATAACATGACTTCAGCTAACCCAAATAGCAACAATTTCACAAATTCCCAACTTACCCGATAAGGAATTAAAAAACTCAAATATGATCTCTAGCATGGAATATAAATTCAAGTAAACAACCAAAGTAAAATCACGTAAAACAAAGACTTCTCAATCAAGGCAAAGTGATAGAAGCAACCTCGGGTCATAACCGTTCATAACCAATACATAACCCCCGTGTACACCCTCATTACCTCATGTGCACATCGTTCACATAGTACACATAATGCAATTAGACCAAATCCTATGGGGAAGTATTCCCACACAAAGTTAGGCAAGATGCTTACTTCAAAAGCCCTCAATCAATACTATAAAAATGCTTTTCCTCTAAAATTCACCTCTGCTCGGCTCAAATCTAACCAAACTTGACTTAATAACATCAAACAATGCATGAGAAACCAATCTCAATTAATAAAATTAAGATCTTTACTCAATTTCCAAAAAACCAATAAAAGTCGACACCAGGCTCGCCCGGTCAAAACCCGAGTTAAAGAGTAGATCTTGACTAAGTATAGTCCCACAAGTCCAAATATGTGTTTGTTTTTCAAATCTGAGTCCAATTCGACTTTCAAATCTCAAATTTTTATTTTTCAAGACATAGTAAAAACTCCCCAAATTCTCTTTAACTCTCATGATTTAGATGTTAAATCTCATAAATAATCATGTTACATAATCAAAGTTGAGTTAAAATCACTTACCCAATAATTGTGTATGAAAATCTCTCCTCAAAATCGCCTCCAATCCAGTCTAGGGCCAAAAAATATGATAAATGAAACTAAGTCTCGAAATACCCATCTATAAACAAGTTGCAGATATCGGATTTGCGACCTAGGGTTCGCAAATGCGTAAAAGGATTGCAAAAGTGACCCATGCACAACTCTGCAAATGTTGCAAGAGCGACATAATGTTTGCAATTCCGAACCCTTACCCCTTTGCAAAAGCGAGATCACAAATGCGGAAAGCCCTAGCCCATTGCCCCATCGCAAATGCGATAAATGAGTTCTCAAATGCGAACTCTCCAGCCTCCATCCCACTTTTCAAAAGCAATCAAACCATTGCAAATGCGGGCTTTGCAAATGCTAGGTCTGCAGCACCAGCAACCTGAAGCAATGATTAAAATACCTCGAAATGCGAACAAACTCACCCGAGCCCCCGGGGCTCCTCACCAAATATCCACACAAGTATATAAATATCATACAAACTCGCTCGTGCGATCAAAGCACCAAGATAACATCCGTAACCATGAATCGGACACCAAAACATGTGCAAATTACAATGAAACTCAAGAATTGCTAGAAACACCACTATGCATCCGATTCTTATCAAACCAACTCAGAATGATGCCAAACTTTGCAAACAAGTCACAACTGACAAAACAGATATATTGCAAATCCCAAAACCAAAATTCGAACCCGTTAGCCATAAATTCAAACTATGGTCGAACTTAGAAAAATTCTAAACCTTCAAATTGTTAATTTTTGTCAAAACGTGCCAAATCAAACTAGGAGCATCCGAATCCAATTTCGGGCATATGCCTAAGTCCAAAATCACCATCTGAACCTAACAGAACTATAAAAATGCCGATCTGAGATCAAATACGCAAAAAGACAAACTTGGTCAACTCTTCCAACTTAAAGCTTCTAAAATGAGAATCATTCTTCCAAATCAATCCCGAATTTCTCGAAAATCAAAGCGGACCATACACGCAAGTCATAATGCATAATATGAAACTACTCATGACCTTAAAACACCAAACGGAAATCTAAAGCTCAAAACAACCGGTCGGATCGTTACATTTCTCCCCTTAAACAAACGTTTGTCCTCGTACATGCCAAGAGTCATTCCAAAGTCATCAAATCACTACATAAAATTATCATACACATACACCAGGGTGATCCCACGTCACCCCGATCCACATAAGCCCGACAACACCCTATCTGGTGAAGATTATTCCTTCCACCCATACCGGTAAGCCTTAGAACCAAATTGTAATATCCAAGCATCTCCTAAAGACCCGATTTCCACATAAACACATCGTGTCGACCTCAACCAGATACAACCGCTCATGCATACATCCATAAGGTATGACTACACATGACATAACATAATACTCATATGCCCATAGCTACAACTTTGACCTTAATAGCTTCCATATAACAAACAAAGTACCAGTAAATGACCTTATATTGATTAAAACCTTGTTTTAAACCTTCACAACACCGCTAATGATGTAAGAACCATGTGAAAACTTATAACCACTCACCCGATCAAAATGTTATGCCAAACGCCACCTAGACACATACGTAGGGGATCACACTTCTTGAACCTCTCTAACCTCTTCTGCTCCACCTCTGTCCTGACCTCAAGCTGAACCACAACTACTATTTGCACTGGCTTAACACCCAAAATCTGATCAACATGAGCTCGTTGCTATGGAGTAGGGGCGGTGGGAGTCTGAGCTCCTCCTCCATCCTGAGAAGTTGCTGGTGCAACTGGGATCAATCTCGCTTGAGCCAGTGTACCAGACATGCTCAGGAAATGTGCTAAAGTCTCCTAAACTCCAGGGGTAACAAGAGGCACCTCGTCTACCTACTCCCCAATCGGAGTTACTGGTGGATTCTTAGATGCTGCTCTGTTAGGTGCTCTGGCTGTAGCACATGCCCCTCCTCGGCCTCGGCCTCTACCGCAGCCCCTAGCAACACCAGCCTTGGGGGCAGCATCGTCAGTAACTAGAGCTCGTGTCCTCACCATCTATAAGAGAATAAAAAGACAAAGGTTTAAACTATGAAATCAATAAATCCACACGATATGAATGGGAGAAGTGAAGTTTCCTAATAATTCTATAGCCTCTCGAAGATAAGTACAAATGTCTCTGTACCGCTCCGTAAGACTCTACTAAAGTTTATTATGACTCATAGCACCTATCAACCTACATCTCTGATACCAACTTTTCATGGTTCAAAATTTCACCTTAAGGATCATGATAGCACCTAGTTCTAGGAACTAGGTAAGTGTCACGACCCAAAATCCAACTAATCGTGATGGCACCTAACCCAACCCGCTAGGTAAGCCAACTTTCAATTATCCAATTCCAATAACAATTATTAAAACAATTTAAGCAAATAATTATCTTAACTTTATACATTCCCCAAGAACTGGCAGTACAAATCATGAGCTTCTAAGAATAGAGTATACAAAGCGGAAATGAAATAATTATATAGTCTGTTTGAATAATACATAAACAGAGCTTTTATAAATCTAAGGCTACCATAAACAAGAGGCAGCTACAACAAGAATGCTGGTACATCTTCAAATTCCGCAACCATCGAGCACATCAACAACAACAGCCAATATCTACACGCAATGTGAAGAAGTGTAGTATCAGTATAACCGACCCCATGTACTGAGTAAGTAACAAACCTAGCCTTAGGTTGAAAGTAGTGACGAGCTTCTACCAAGGTCGGTCCAAAACCACTAGTCCACAACAGTCCATAACAATATAAAGCAAATAATACCAGAAGTAACTCAGAGATAAAATGCTCAGCTAAATCATGATTTCAAAAATAATAGTTCTTCCTTTCAAGTACATTAGTCAAAAACCCAAATCGTTTACCGAAATTTCCAAAAATATGAATAAGTTTGAAAGCAATAATTTTCCCAAAATCCTTTCAATAATGAATGATATGTTTCATTTTCTTTCCAGATAACCCATGTAAAACAAATGCATCACTATGCCCATCTGTCAACATATGTGAGAAATCATGAATAATGTGATGTCGTACAGCATGAGGAAAACACATCTCTATGCATATATGTCATGTGTGCATGTCAATGCAATGTATCTCAGAGATTGTACTCATGTACTCACACTCTCAGAGTACTCAATCTCACTATCTCGCATTCTCTCTCACTACGCTCAGCACACTCAATCACTCAGCGCTATACAATACCTGCTGCGGCGTGCAGCCCGATCCTTGTTTATAGTCGACTGTGCTCACTAGGGGTGTGTACAGACTCATGAGGGGTCCTACAGCCCAAGCGCTATAAGTACGGACAACTCACGTGCTATAATATCATATCTGGATCCACACATATAACTCACGTGTTGCAAGGCCAACTCACGTGCAATAGTATAATATATGTATCCGCACGGCCAACTCACGTGCTGCACGACCAATTCACGTGCTACACGACCAACTCACGTGCAATAGTATAATATATATAAAGCCAATATGGTCTGCTGCGGGCGGGCAACCCCGATCCACATAATAATCCTCACAATCTGGCCCTCTGCCTCTTTCAGTCATCAATCTCTCCAGTCTCTCTCTCATGGGCTCACAATGTCATGAAAATAGCTTTAAAATGATGATATGATGTATCAATAAATAATAACAAAGACTGAGATATGATATGTAATGACATGAATATGACTGAGTATAATTTTCAATTTAAAACAAATAATTCACAGCAATATGACCTCTGTGGGTACCAATAATAGTGGCACATATCCTCAACATGATTTTTAATATGCTTTTCAACTCAATTTCTTTAACACATAAACCACATGGAAAATGACAAGATTATTTAACTAGAAAATTCCACAGAAACAATTATGTCACAATTTCTATAGTGCACGCCCACACGCCCGTAACCTAGCATGTGCGTCACCTCCCAACAATTCACATAATACATATATTCAGGGTTCATACCCTCAACTCCAAGATTAGAAGAGGTACTTACCTCGAACAAGCCAAATCCAATGTCGAGCAAGCTAAGCAATGCTCCAGAAATTCCATTCCGCGCGTATAACTTCCAAACGGCTCAAATCTAGTCACAATTAATTTGATTCATCTCACAAAAATTATAAGAATTAATTCCATATCAAAATACTAACATTTTCCAAAAATCCGAAATTACGTCCCAAAAATCATCCGTGGGGCCCACATCTCAGAATCCGATAAAACTCACAAAATCTGAACCCCCATTCAACCACGAGTCCAAAATCACCATACGGAGCTATTGGAATCATCAGAATTAAATTTCGAGGTCGTTTACACATAAGTCGACATCCGGTCACTATTTTAACTTAAGCTAAACCTTGGAACAAAGTGTTCCAATTCATTCCAAAACCTCACCGGACCCGAATCAATTGCCCCGGCAAGTCACACAACAACTGTAAAGCCCAATTTGAGCAGTAAATGGGGAAACAGGGTTGTAATACTCAAAATGATCTGTCGGGTCATTACATTCTCCCCCACTTAAACATACGTTCGTCCTCGAACGTGCCAAGAGTTGTTTCCAAGCCATCAAATCACTGTTCCATCTTACCACACACGTACCCGGGGGTGAACCCACACCATCCTATTCCATATGAGGTTGATAACACAATACAATTGAAATCATTGATTTAACTTTAGCCCATAAACCTTGGAATTTAATTTCTAACCTTTAGAATTTCTTTCAAGACACAAATCTTACATTTACACCGTGTATGAGTTTGAACAAGCTGTATCAAGCCATAACCATAACCATAACCACGGTTGATAATAAAAGAAACACGCGAAATTTCATGACCACTTACCAGATCAACAAGTCACGGAGCTCTCTCGCCCGAACCAGAACCGTAATCACTTTCTGAGTCGACTTTCAATATTATACTCACGAATATACCGAAATTAAACCTGATAGTACCCACTCCAGGTCCAATGACCTTATATTACTAAACATAACTATTCCACAGACATATCGCACCAATATAACTCAGAGCCACAACCCGTGCAATCCGTGCACCAATAAGCAATAGTTCAAATGTACCCAGTCATGGAAAATGACTCAAATGAGAGAACTGCCCCGCCAGATTAACAAGTACCGCCACAACGAAACGTTGAAAATTCATCATACACCGTAGAACCATTACCCGATTCTAACACAAGGTTCATATTATATACCCCGAGCCACCCTGCTCCAAATTAATAACGACGAAGAGGCAAATGACAAAAATGACACACAAAACCTGAAAGGACATAACCATTACGCTATCTTTTATGCAATACCCAAATACTTATCACGCTCAAATTCCGCTATAAGGCTAAAATAGAACCGCACCATATATGCACATAACCAATGAATCACAACTCCTCGTAGCATAAAGGAGTAACTCATAGATCATTTCAGAGCACGAATAAGTTCAACATCAACTGAATGACACGTCCCTCAACAATAGCAGTATGGAGCCAACCATCCTGGCTCGATGTATAATACACATCCTAATTGGGCCTATCAATGGACCCCCAAATCACTCTGGTTACCCATAAATAGATAAAAATCCCTCCGAAAATTCATAATGACTGAATCATAATACATTCTATCATCTAGCTAGCTCCGACCACAACTTCACAGTCCACAACCATGAAACAATTTGTTCCTGACAACTCCTAGTCTCCAAATCCATAGAACACACACACCACCATTTCCGGTCCTATGTCCACCGCCCGAATGTCTAACACTTCTATCATACACGATCATCCCACGAGAAATACTTTAAAAGTTCTTTCGTGCCACTTTGCAAAATTTGAATATCAGCAGTCTATCAACCATGTGAGTACCACAATACTAATTAAACATCCGTAAGTCAAAATACAATGCGCCTTCTAAAATACGTACCCTTCTCATATAACACCAAGTAGTAATTGTATTTATCTAGTCATTTGGAACTGCCCATGTTGTCTAAGAATTCATGACCATTCTGCCCAAACTTCGTTACCTTCCTTCAAGACTGAATGACCACCTTGTACATGTAAATCTAACTTCCGCACAACACATAACATCTATCTTTCCATCATGTAAAAGGCACAAGAATCTCATTATCAACTCTGGTCACCAATAAATTATATATCCGGTTAGTTAGAAACCTTTATCTTGCTTCCTTCCAAGAGAAAATCATAATACACAACATGTTTCTCACACTAGTAGAAAATATCCGGTTCAAACCATGGTAGAAACCATCAAGAATACTTTGAAATCCATTTGCACATAACCAAGCTATTAGAACTAAATTCCTCTAACTTGACCAAACCACGTAGGTCACCAAACCCAAGAATATTACCAACAAAACATCTGTAGAGTCTCACCAAATCATAATTACGCATATAAATAGCACAACCGAAACACCCACTCTGAGAATACCTTATTTGAGTCTAAGGACGTTTTATTTACCTTTCTGATACCAAAATATAAAATCCATAATGATATACAAAAATGCCACAAGTCTCGACACCATCCAACTTAAATATCAGATTTTATCCTTACACAAGTCCGGAGAAATTCTCAATTGCTATATAAAATCTCAAACCCACTAGAATTTTCTCGGTAGTCACCCACTTTGCTCAAATCTAATTGAATCGCCCAAATGGGTCAAAAGACATGTTCCCCATTAGCACAACAACACTCAAAGAAGTAACTCTACTCTAATACCCCCAATCAAATTCATACTCCGTGCGTACTACATATTTTGAAAATAACAACTCACTCATCCCATGATTTTCACATACTCATAAAGTATAATATAACCCGTGTCCAAGAATTCGTTTACTCAAGTCATTCTCGAATTCTATCTCTGCAAGTCATAACTAATCCACAAGTATGCCTCAGACCAAAACTAAAATTTAATATATAACCATGAAATTAAGCCTTCTGCAGCAGGCTCCCCCACTTGGCTCAAAGCCAAAAATTTATACACTCCATAACTCACAATGTCCATACTCTACTACTTCCCTACTACTTCCGTCAGTTCAACAAAAAATTCTTCTCAAACTCATACAACGCCAACCATAAAAATACCCCAAATCATCTGCTAAGCTCATAATCATTCTCTTGACACTCAAGTCAACTTTCTCAGCCAGATTCAAATTCAAATCTCCTCACAAACGCCCTGCTGGCGGAAACGTAACTCTCCACTCACATATAAGGAACACACCTACGTAGATTACTCTCCAGGAGATAACCCACCTCCCTAGCCTCAAATTGACATCTTGTTATATCTTTTTGCAGTCACAATTACTATGCAATCACTTAGTCAATCTGAGTCCAAACTCATTACCCAGACATGAGAATTTAATTTATCCCAAAATTTAACAATATGAAAGATCCTTCAAAACATTCATACTCGAGACTCTACGTCACATTAAAACAAAAATCAAGCACCCAACGACCATTTCTTTACATTTCAAGGAAACACTTCTCGTCACATTCAAATCATCTTAACACATCCCGCAGTCACATCATACACATCATACCGCCATTCCACTGCTCATCGAGCCACAAATTCTACTGTAGGGTCATTACCGGACATATGAGTCCAATTATACAAGTTATAACTGAAGTTAGGGAGCTTAAACTACGGTCTAACCATGGCCTCAAGTCCTCCAGACTGGCCCATCACCAAAACATAGAATTCACATCTCCCACATCATCCCTGAAATCACAAGCCGGCGATACACAACTGATACCGAGCGGTCATGTGCGCATACGAATACATGGAAGGAATTCAAAGAGTTATGTCCCAAGATGAATCAATCCCGCACGATAAGGAAAGAAAGATGGGAAGTATATATCTTAAATGCCCTGTAGCCTCTTCGAAGATAAGTATGGACGTCATCATACCGATCCGCAAGACTCTACTAGACACTTGCTCATGACTTGTAGAACCTATGAACCTAGAGCTCTGATACCACCTTGTCACGACCCAAAATCCAACTAGTCGTGATGACACCTAACCCAACCCGCTAGGTAAGCCAACTTTCAATTATCCAATTCCAATAACAATTATTAAAGCAATTTAAGTAAATAATTATCTTAACCTTATACATTCCCCAAGAATTGGTAGTACAAATCATGAGCTTCTAAGAATAGAGTATACAAAGCGGAAATAAAATAATTACATAGTCTCTTTGAATAATACATAAACAGAGTTTTTATAAATCTAAGGCTACCATGAACAAGAGACATCTACAACAGGAACGCTGGTACATCTTCAAATCCCGCAACCATCGAGCACATCAACAACAACAGCCAACATCTGCACACAATGTGCAGAAGTGTAGTATCAGTACAACCGACCCCATGTACTGAGTAAGTAACAAACCTAACCTTAGGTTGAAAGTAGTGACGAGCTTCTACCAAGGTCAGTCCAAAACCACTAGTCCACAACAATCCATAACAACATAAAGCAAATAATACCAGAAGTAACTCAGAGATAAAATACTCATCTAAATCATGATTTCAAAAATAATAGTTCCTCCTTTCAAGTACATCCGTGAAAAACCCAAATCATTTACCGAAATTTCCAAAAATATGAATAAGTTTGAAAGCAATAATTTTCCCAAAACCCTTTCAATAATAAATGATATGTTTCATTTTCTTTCCAGATAACCCGTGTAAAACAAATGCATCACTATGCCCATCTGTCAACATGTGTGAGAAATCATGAATAATGTGATGCCGTACAGCATAAGGAAAACACATCTCTATGCATATATGTCATATGTGCATGTCAATGCAATGTATCTCAAAGATTGTACTCATGTACTCACATTCTCAGAGTACTCAATATCACTGTCTCGCATTCTCTCTCACTATGCTCAGCACACTCAATCACTCAACGCTATACAATACTTGCTGCGGCGTGCAGCTCGATCCCTATTTATAGTTGACTGCGCTCACTGGGGGTGTGTACAGACTCATTAGGGACTTCTACAACCCAAGCGCTATATGCATGAACAACTCACGTGCTATAATATCATATATGGATCCGCACAGACAACTCACGTGCTACACGGAAAACTCACTTGTTATAATAGTATCTGGATTCGCACGGCCAATTCACGTGTTGCACAGCCAACTCACGTGAAATAGTATAATATATGTATCCGCACGGCCAACTCACGTGCTGCAGGACAACTCACGTGCAATAGTATAATATATATAAAGCCAATATGGCCTGCTGCGGGCGGGCAGCCCCGATCCACATAATAATCCTCACAATTAGGCCCTCGGCCTCTTTCAGTCATCAATCTCTCCAGTCTCTCTCTCATGGGCTCACAATGTCATGAAAATAGCCCAAAAATGATGATATGATGTATCAATAAATAATAACAGAGACTGAGATATGATATGTAATGACATGAATATGACTAAGTATAATTTTCAATTTAAAACAAATAATTCACAACAATATGACCTCTGTGGGTCCCAATAATACTAGCACATAGCCTCAACATGATTTTTAATATACTTTTCAGTTCAATTTCTTTAACACATAAAATCGCATGGAAAATGTCAAGATTATTTAACTACAAAATTCCACAGAAACAATTATGTCAGAATTTCTATAGTGCACGCCCACACGTCCGTCACCTAGCATGTGCGTCACCTCCCAACAATTCACATAATACATATATTCAGGGTTCATACCCTCAGCTCCAAGATTAGATGAGTTACTTACCTCGAACAAGCCAAATCCAATGTCGAGCAAGCTAAGCAATGCTTCAGAAATTCCATTCTGTGCGTATAACTTCCAAATGGCTCGAATCTAGTCACAATTAATTTGATTCATCTCACAAAAATTATAGGAATTAATTCCATATCAAAATACTAATATTTTCCAAAAATCCAAAATTACGTCCCAAAAATGACCCGTGGGGCCCACATCTCGAAATTTGATAAAACTTACAAAATCCGAACCCCCATTCAAGCACAAGTCCAAAATCACCATACGGAGCTATTGGAATCATCAGAATTAAATTATGAGGTCGTTTACACATAAGTCGACATCCGGTCACTATTTTAACTTAAGCTTTAAACCTTAGAACTAAATATTCCAATTCATTCCAAAACCCCACCGGACCCGAACCAATTGCCCTGGCAAGTCACACAACAACTGTAAAGCCCAATTTGAGCAGTAAATGGGGAAACATGGTTGTAATACTCTAAAAGATGGGTTGGGTCATTACAGTAAGCCTAACACACGTTGATTAACATATTAAAACTATTTAACTATTAAGCAAAATTTGATAAATGACACAACGTAACTGAAAATGAATAATATTCATACATTTCTCAAAACCTGTAGTATGGTAATTAGCTCTACGAAGAGTAACTAGGAATATCAATTACAACACTGTTTTGGAATGAAAATAAACCGTAGCAAAAGTAACATCAGAAGGTGACTCCGAGGCCTGCGAGCGGAATGACATGTATACTTTGAAGTCTCCTCAGCAACTCAAATCAGCTAGCTAACATCCAGCACGCTCCGAGGTACCTGGATTTGAACAACAATGTGCAGAAGCATAGTATGAGTATACCACAGTTGGTAACCAGTAAGTATCAAGACTAACCTCAGTGGAGAAGTGACGAGATTCAAGTAAAGACACTCACTAGACATAAAAATATGTGCAGAGTATCAATATATAGCTAATAACGGAAAACAAAATATATAAATGGCGACAAAGAGTAAACATGTAATATAGATGTAAAATAATCAAAACACAACTAAAATATAAGTGAAATAAATTAAGGAAATAAGAATAACAGTTCAAATCATCAAGCCGCTCCAACATAGAATTTACAAGAAGAATCACCTCGAGGTACCACACCTCAAAATCATAATTCACAAGTCACACATCTTATACCCATGTCGCCTTGTGCCCACACAGTCAAACTCCTTCGCACAGCAAGGATCTCGTGCCACAACACAAGTCACACTCGCACGACAAAGATCTCGTTCCAAATGTATATCACAACTGCATGGCAAAGACCTCGTGCCACAATGTATATCACAACCCATGTCCATTACCAATGACTTGTTCAAGAGAAATTTATCAAGAATCAAATTATGTAATGCATGATAACAACTTCCTTTTTATTACATTTCGATATGTTTCCAGCAACTCCATAGAATATGAGATAACAACTCCATATAGGTAAATTTACCTTGGCAACCAAATCATCAAGTAAATGACAGAGACACAAATAAGCACGTTGGAAACAACATAACAAAACAAGTAAAAATACATGACACACACACACAATAATTCATACTATTTCACAAACCTCATCAATAAAATGCCCCCAAGACATCACATATCATCCTCATAGCCCCTCTTGTCTCGCTGCACATGCAACAATAAAGTAAATGCCCGCCTTGTCTCACAACACACACATCAACAATTATCCCACCTTGTCTCGCAACATGTGCAAACCCGATGTGTATATATATAGCCCGCATTGTCTTGTCGTATGTACAATATCAATAATACCAATAGCATGGCATAAACCTCGTGCAAACACCCCGACAATCTGCTTAACAAGTCCACATGTGCCAAAACTACAACAACACAACATACCAACAATTGCCATCAAGATATCAATTCACAAATCCACCAACTCAGTGCACAAGACAATCAATAAGGGAAATCGGATGGGTGTTCAACATATAACATGACTTCAGCTAGCCCAAATAGCAATAATTTCACAAATGCCCTACTTGGCCAATAAGGAATTAAAAACCTAAAACATGATCTCTAGCATGGAATATAAATTTATATAAATAACCAAAGTGAAATCATGTAAAACAAGGACTTCTCAATCAAGGCAAAGCAATAAAAGAAACCTCGAGTCAAAGCCGATCATAACCAACACATATACACATGTGTACCCTCGTCACCTCATGTACACGTCGTTCACATAATACAAAAAATGCAATTAGACCAAATCTTACGGGGAGGTTCCCCTACACAAGGTTAGGCAAGTTACTTACCTTAAAATTCATCAATCAAAACTCTAAAAATGATTTTTCTCTATAATTCACCTTCGCTCGGCTAAAATCTAAACAAAATTGACTCAATAACATGTAATGACCCGATCGGTCATTTTGAGCATTAGCATTCCGTTCAGCTATTTGGAGTCTTGATTAGCTTCGTATGATATATTATGACTTGTGCGTATCACCGGTTTTGGTTCTAGGTGTTTCAGAATTAGTTTGGAAGAATGAATTTCATATTTGAAGCTTTAAGTTGGAGGAGTTGACCAAGTTTGACTTTTTAGTATTTGACCTCGGTTTGGAGTTTTGATGGTTCCGTTAGGTACGGATGGTTATTTTGGACTCGGGCTTATGCCCGGATTTTCATTTGGATATTTCTAGAAGGTTTTGGCACTAGGTGGCGAAAGTTGGAAATTTGAAAGTTTGGAATGTTCATAAGTTTGACCGGTTGTTGAGTTTGATAATATTTAATTCGTGATTTTGATATTTTTATGCATGATTTTAGGCCTCGAGTATGTTCGTGTTATATTATGGGTCTTGTTGGTATGTTCAGATGGGGTCCCGAGGGTCTCAAGTGAGTTTCGGACGTGGTTCAGATCATTTCGAATGGTTTTGCATTGCTGGCTTTCTGTTGTTACCTATTGCTTCTGGTGTTCTTCACGATTGTGAAGGTCCAACCGTGATTGCAAAGGGTGTTTTGGTCGGCTATGAATTTTGTTCTTCGCGTTTGTGTGAGAATACACGCATTCGCGTAGAGTTAGGGCTGGTCTTCATCGCGTTTGCATCTGCTTCTAGGTATTCGCGTAGTGTTTGGGCTGAGCTGGGCAGGATGCTAGTTACCTCTTCGCATTTGTGATGTTGTTCCTGTGATCGCATAGTTCTGCCAGCCTTGTGTTTCACATTCCCGAGGTTGTGTTGCGATCGTGTAGTGCATTTTCAGGGGCAGTGCATTTTTCTTCTTCGCGATCGCGATGGTATTTCAGCAATCGCGATTCATTAATTCGTCCGATGAATACAAAGTACTCTATTTTGGAGGTTTTGACCATTTTTGCATATTTGGAGCTTTGGAGCTCGAATTGAGATGATTTTTGAGGCGATTTTCACCATATGGATTGGAGTAAGTGTTCTTTAAATACGAAAAGTAGGCATTTTCTTAACTATGAAGTACCTTCCAAAATTGAAGTTACAAAGAAAAAAAAGAGGCGGTATAATGATACTTACGTCGTATGGATCGTTCTAATGTTATCGCTTCTTGATTTCTTACCCGGGATGTTAATTTTTTTTGAAACCCTTTTAGAGAGCTTAAGGATAAGTTTATGAGGGTATTCTGTTCGTGTTCTATGAAAAATGAAGAGAAAGACAACTTAAAACCTATATATATATAAAGGAAGGTTGATAAATTTGTTTCCTAGTAGTTAGAACTCACGGGACGGTGATCGGAAGCCGTGAGTTCGATTTATTCCACTTTTAGGGAACTATTTTGTAGCCCACTCATGTTGGACTCTTGTGCTGCTGATTTATGGAGTTTGGAAGGATAAAAGGCATGGAGAAATGCCACATGTGGTAGAGTAGTTGGTTGGTCGTTCGTCGTTGCAGTTTCAGGCTACTTGATAACTTGTTGATTGGGTATGTAATGGTATATTTGGGGTTTTTGTTGTATTAAAGGTCCCAAATTCTAGTTAGGATGTTTTCGAGTTGCTGATTGTATTGTGTTGTTGTCTCGCCTATAGTAGGCTCGAGGGAGCAGTAAAATAAGGGGAAATGCTGCTCGTTTTTTGTTTTTACAGATTAAGTTACTTTCGTTATATAAGTGAGAGTCATTCGTAACTTGACAATAGCTTCACTGTCGTTGTTGTAGATTAAGGTGCAGCGAGCTGAGTTTAGCATTGTTATTGGACAGATTTCTATAAGGTATGTTAAGGCTACTACTCGGGTTTGATTATATTTAATGAATCTATCCTCGTTGTTTTACATTTGATTGAAAATTTCATAAAATAATTTTTTGGGATTTCAATGTCGATTCAAAGTCGAATTTGAGTGAAACTAGTATGGTAGGACTCATAATTGAATGGGTTGTCGGATTTTATGAGTTTTGTCGGGTTTCGAGGTGCAGGCCCGGGTTTGACCTTTTAGTTGACTTTGGGATTTTGATTAAATATTCAACCTTTATTGATTGGGTTTGTTTCCTTAAACATTATTTGATGCATTTGAGTTGCTTTTGACTAGTTTCGAGCCGTTAGGAGGTTGATGCGCGCGGGATGGCATTTCTAAGTATCGTTTGGCTTGCTCGGTATTGGATTTGACTTGTTCTAGGTAAGTAACACTTCTAAACTTGGTGCTGAAGGTATGAACCCCTGAATATACGTGTTATGTGTTTTGTATTGAGGTGACGCACATGCTAGGTGATAGGCGTGTAGGCATGCACAATATGAATTATGACTCGATTGATTCTGTGGTACTGCGTAGCTACTTTTTTTTTATCCATGAAATTTTACGTGCTAGTGTAATTGAGCTATGATACATGTTAGAAACCATGTTAGGCTAAATGCTTATTTTGTAGGGATCCACTGAGGTCATTTTTGCTGTTGGGTTATTTGCTTAAATTTCATTCACATGCTCAGTCATATTCATTCATTTGCATATCACATCTCAATCTCTGCTATCATTTGTTGTCACATCATATTACCATTGTTTGGGCTGGTTGGCATGAGATTTGGGAGCCAGAGAGACTGGAGAGATTGATGACTGAGTTGGGGCATGAGGGCCAGATTATGAGTGATATTGATGGGATCGGGATACAAGCTGCAACAGGTTTTATTGATTCGTGATGGGATCGGGCTGCACGCCGTAGCAGGCCATATTGGCTTTATATATATTATTATTATATAGATCGGGGCTGCCCGCAGCAGGCCATATTGGCTTTATATATATATATATATATATATATATATATATATATATATATATATATTTTATTTTTATTTTTTTTTGGGATCGGGCTGTACGCCGCAGCAGGCCATGATGGCTTATATTAGCGCTTGAGCAGGATCTGCCCCTCCGGAGTCTGACATACCAGCAGTGAGCGCAAGTTATATTGATTCATGATGGGATCAGGCTGCGCGCCGCAGCAGGTACCATACAGTGCTGAGTGACTGAGTGTGCTGAGGGATTGGGCATGATGAGTGGGAGTGTGAGACAGTGAGATTGAGTACTCTGAGAGTATGAGTACATGAGTTCATCACTGTGATGTATTGTATTTGACATGCATACTTGACATACATGCATAGAGATGCATTTTCTCATGTTACGTGGTATTGTGATATTCATGACTTTACATGCACATTGACATGTAGGCATAGAGATATACTTTCCTCATGTTATATAATCAAAATCGAATTAAAATTACTTACCCAATAATTGTGTATGAAAATCTCTTCTCAAAATCGCCTCCCACCATGTCTAGGGCTAAAATATGTGATAAAAATGAAGCCAAGTCCTGAAATACCCAGCTATAAACAAGCCATAGATGTCGCATTTGCGACCTAGATTTCGCAATTACGACCCACGCGAATGCGGAAAAAGGATCGCAAAAGAGACCTATGCATATATATATATATATGTGCAAATGTCGAAAAAGCGACACAATGTTTGGAATTGCGAACTCTTACCCCTTTACGAAAGCGATCACCAGATCGCATATGAAGAAAGCCCTAGCCTAGTGTCCCATCGAAAATGCGATAAATGAGTTAGCAAATGCAAACACTCCAGCCTCCATCCAACTTTGTTAAAGTGATCAAACTTCCACAAATGCGGGCTTCGCAAATGCGAGCAGACCTCCGCAAATGCGAGGTCTGCAGCACTAGCAACCTGAAGCAATGATCAAAACACCCTGAAACACATCTGATCCTCACCCGAGCCCTTGGGGCTCTACACCAAATATCCACAAAAATGACATAAACATCATACAAACTCGCTCGTGGGATAAAAGCACAAATATAACAACCTAAACCATGAATCAGACACATAAACACATGCACATTACAATGAAACTCAAGAATTGCTAGAAACACCACTATGCGTCCGATTCCTATCAAACCAACTCAGAATGACGCCAAACTTTGCAGACAAGTCACAAATGACCAAACATACCTATTCCGAAATCAAAATCCAAACCTAATAGCCATAAAGTCAAACCATGGTCAAACTTAAGAAAATTCTAAACATTCAAATTGCCAATATTTGCCAAAAAGTGTCAAATCAACATAAGATCCTCCAAATCCAATTTCGGGCATACGCCTAAGTCCAAAATCACCATCCGAACGTAACAAAACCATCAAAACTCTAATATAAGATTAAATATGCAAAAAGTCAAACTTAGTCAACTCTTCCAACTTAAAGCTTCTAAAACGAGAATTATTTTTCCAAATCAATTCTGAATCGCTAGAAAGCCGAAGCCAATCATACACGTAAGTCATAATAAATAATATGAAGCTACTCAAGACCTTAAACCACCAAACGCAAGACTAAAGCTCAAAATGACCGATTGGGTCTTTACAATTTGTTACTCCAAAACTAAATTAAACTAAATTGATATGACATTTGAATAAGGATCCATTGATTCATCAATGTTGCTATTTCTTTTTTATTTATTACATCAGGGAAGAGGGAAAAGGGAAAAGGGAAAGGGGATGTTGCACTGATGATGAGGTTTGAACTCTCCACCTCTTCTGTTGAAGCTGGCAGGAAGCTTATCAAATAAACTAACCTTAATCCGATGTTGTTAATTTTCCAAAATGCTACGACCTGGTAAAAAGATAGAATGTAGTACTTGTTAGGTAATGATAGAGAAAACTAAAAAGCTCTTGATTATCACTGCTATATATATATATAGAAATGTGGTTAGTATAACTAATTAAACTCATTTGTAGAGACAGAGATAATCAAACATCCACTTTGGTAAAACGAGGATAAAAAATAAAAAATATAAACACAACATGATTGACAAGATAGATTGAATCGCCTAATCGAGAAGTCAGAGGTGAATTTAGGATTTGAATTTAATGTATTCTTGTTTAGACTTTATCACAACTCATTTGATTTATTGAGGTCAAAATCATTTATATGTACTTATTTACTAAAAACGTTTACATGCACACACACACATACACAACCAAGCGATTCTTGCTTCTGTGTCCTAACTGTCGCTTCTGTGACATTGCATTTGCGGAAAAATTCTCGCAGATGCGAAAACCACTTAAGCCCATGACTCTTCACTTTTGCGAACATAAATCCGCTTCTGCGGACAAGTAGTGCACTTGCACATGCGCATCTACTGTCACGATCCAAAACCACCAATTGAGCGTGATGATACCTAACACACTTGCTAGGCAAGTCGAACATAACACAGACAAATCATAATAACAACATTGATAAAATAATACAAGTCTAAAGTCTTCAACATAACATAATAGCACCAATATATGATAAATTCTCCAAAATTGATAAATACAGAGTCATGAGCTTTAGAACGAAAATACAAGTTTGAAATACTAAATAGCAAAACTATCTAAAATAAAGACAACTGTACAATGTGAAAACATACACCAAGACTACGAACAAGATATAGCTTTACCTCATCTCTCAGATGACAACTCGGCAATAAGCCTCAGCTACTAGTGACTGGGTCAGACACCAAGATATGTACAATTAAGTGGAGAGTGTAGTATGAGTACAACTGACCTCATGTACTCAGCAAGTATTATAACAAACCTTCGCGTGGTAAAATGAGAAAGAATTATAAATAACTCGCTAATCACCATACAGTTCATAAATCCAACTAAGTACAGAATTCGAGGATGGACCCCTATCCACACGCTGCAAGGTGTAGTAACGTGTAATAATTATAATTCAATAGGCGTGGTCACAAGCTCAATATCACAATCTGCCCGGCGTGGTCACAGGCTCAATATCACAATCTACCTGGCGTGGTCACAGGCTCAATATCACAATCTGCCTCGTATGATCACATGCTAAATATCACAATCCTCCCGGCGTGGTCATGAGCTCACTATCACAATCCTCTCGGTGTGGTCACAAGCTAAATATCACAATATGCCTGGCATGGTCACAAGATACCAGTCCACATCATGTCAGACAGAAAGTAAATATACAAGAATATATGTATATGATCAATGAATATCAGATTTCATACTTCTAGACTGATATAAGTGACATGCTAAGGTGTATGCATGTGCAGAGTGTGCTACACAGCTCAAATAAGGTATTTGCATCACTAAAGCAGTAATTGTCAAGTTCAATAAAGAGATTAACCTCAATGCAGTCTCAAACATGGCTCAAATAACTCACAGGGTACATATATGAGAAACATCACAGCATGAAGCTTAGAAATCAATTAAGGGCATATCATATAATTGATAAATACCATGTGCACACACATGGGGACAATCCCATGCATGTGCACCACCCTTAACACGTAGCTATCACAAATAATTGAGGCAACTAGTGACTTAACCAAGTTTAGGCAAGATACTTACCTCAAGCAACCCAAGTCAATGCTCTAATAAGCCCTTCCCGCGTGAATCATTCTCCGAATGGCTCGAATCTCGCCAAAATAAACTAATATAATCAATAAAACCAATAGAAAATGATTCCAAATGATAAAGCTAAGATCTTTAACAAAAATCACAAAGTCAACCCAAAAAGTCAACCCCGATCTTGCACTTCGGAACCCAGCAAAACTCAAAACTTTCTAACACTCATTTTGATACGAGCCTAAATATATGTTTTTCATCAAATCCAACTTCAAATTGACCCTCAAATCATCAAATCTCATTCTCCAAAATCATAGTCCAAAACCCTCAAATTCCACTTTTAATTCATCTAATTTAGGTATAATAATCTATATGTAATCAATATCTAACACCAAAGTTGAGTAAGGATCACTTACCCATTAAATTATGACGAAAACCCCTCCAAAGATCGCCTCTAATTGAGCTCCAGAACTTCCAAAATGAGAAAACAACCAAACCCTTCAAATATAAACACTCTCTAGCAAAGCCGCTTATATGGTCTAAGGCACCGCACCTGAGATACTGCATCTGCGGAAAATCCATCGCAGATGCAGAAGTCACTTACTCCCTGACCAACCGCTTCTGCAGATACACAGCCGCGTTTGCGGCTCCGCTTCTGCGGAAGCTCATGCGCATCTGCGACTGCGCACCTGCGCTCCATGGTTCGCACCTGCGGAACGAGCCCTTCCAGCCCAAATTCGCATCTGCGACCATCCTCACTACTTCAGCGGTCACACACCTGCGACCTTTCTTCGCAGGTGCGAAAGCACCAGGAATCAGATGCTTTTATCAATTCAATCAAGTCCATAAATGATCCGCAACTTATCCGAAACATACTCGGGGCCCATGGGACCCCGTCCAAATATACCAACAAATCCCGAAGCATAATACAAACCTACTCGAGGCCTCAAATCATACCATACAACATCAAAATCATGAATCACACCTTAATTCAAGCCTAAGGAAACTAATGAACTTCCAACTTCTAATTCTCTTGCCGAACCATACCAAATCAACTCCGAAAGACCTAAAATTTTGCATGCAAGTCCCAAATAACGCAATGGACCTATCCAAACTACCGAAACAAAAATCCAATCTCGATATCAACAAGGTTAACTCCTTGTCAAATTTAGGAACCTCCAAACCTTCAACTTGCCAAATGTTGCCGAAAGACATCAAATCAACCTACGGACCTCCAAATCCACACCCGGACATACCCATAAGTCCAAAATCACCATGCGAAACTATTAAAACTCTAATAACTCCATTCCGGGGTCGTCTACACAAAAGTTAAACTCGGATCAACTTTTACAACTTAAACTTCCTACCTAGGGACTAAGTGTCCTAATTCATTCAAAAACCTCCCCGAAACTAAACCAACCACCCCGACAAGTCACATAACCACAAATACACACTTGTAAGGAATCAAATGGGGAAAGGGTGCTAAAATACTCAAAATGACTGGCTAGATCGTTACATTCTCCCCCTTTTAAACAAATGTTTGTCCTCAAACGAGTCTAGAATCATACTAGGAGTCTCAAAAAGGTGAAGATATATGCTCTACATCTCCTTCTCGGTCTCCCAGGTAGCCTCCTCAACCGGGTGACTTCTCCAATGAACCTTCACTGATGCTATATTCTTTGACTTCAATGACCACTGGCTCCACGTCATAAGTTAAATTTCCATCTAACTGCACTGTGCTGAAGTCCAATACATATGACGAATCCCCATAATACCTCCGGAGCATGGAAACATGAAACACTGGGTGAACTCCCGATTGACTAGGTGGCAAGGCAAGTCTATAGGCCACCTCTCCAACCCTCTCAAGCATGCTTTCTTCCCAAACCTCATCACAAACCCTTCATGGGTGAAACTTTGAGTAGAACCTTCTCACCCGCCATATATGCAACATCACAAGCCTTCTTGTTAGCATAACTCTTTAGCGTCGACTATGTTCTATGAAGTCGCTCCTAAATCTACTTCACCTTCTCCAAAGCATCATAGACCAAATCAGTGCCCAACATCCTAGCCTCCCCACGCTAAAACCAATCAACTAGAGAATGATATCGCCTCCCATATAAGGCCTCATAAGGAGCCATCTGGATACTTGACTGATAGTTGTTGTTGTAGAAGAACTCTACTAACGGAAGAAGTTGATCCCATGAACGTCTAAAATCAAAGACACAGAAACATAACATGTCTTCTAAATATAGAATAGTGTGCTCGGACTGTCTATCCATCTGAGATGAAATGTTGTACTTAGCTCGACCTGTGTGCCCAACTCACACTGCACTGCTCTCCAAAAATTTGATGTAAACTGCGTGCCTTGATCCGAGATAATAGACACGGGCACTCCATGATGACGAAGAATCTCCCAAATATAAATCCGAGCCAGTTTCTCTGAAGAGTAGGTAGCCATGATTGAAATGAAGTGTGCAGACTTGGTCAGTGTGTCCACAATAACCCACTCCACATCAAATCGTCTCAAGGTCCGTGGAAGTCCAACAACAGAATCCATAGTGATACGCTCCCACTTCCACTCCGGAATGTCAAGCCTCTGAAGTAAACCACCTGGTCTCTAATCCTCATACGTCACCTGTTGATAGTTAAAACACTGAGCAACATACTCAATACTATCCTTCTTCATTCTCCGCCACCAATAGTGCTGCCTTAAATCCAGATACATCTTCGCAGCACCCGGATGAATGAAATACCGCGAACTATGGGTCTCTTCAAGAATTAACTCACACAACCCATCCATATTCAAAACACAGATCTGACTATGTAGTCTCAGTACCCCATCATCACAATTAGTGACCTCCTTGGCATCATTGTTCTGTACCGTGTACCTTAGGATAAGCAAGTGGGGATCATCATACTAACATGCTTTGATGCGCTCAAACAAGGATGACCTTGTTACAACACAAGCGAGAATTCTGCTGGACTCCAAAATATACAGCCTTACAAACTGATTGTCTAAAGCGTGAACATCCAATGCTAACGGCCTCTCCTCAACTAGAATGTAAGCAAGACTCCCCATGTTCTCAACCTTCCTACTAAAGGCATTAACCACCATATTGGCCTTTCCCGAATGATAAGGAATGGTTAGTTCTTTAGTATCTCTAACCAACTGTGTTGCCTCAAGTTTAGATCCTTTTGCTTGAATAAGTGCTGGAGACTCATATGATTTGTGAACACCTCACAAGACACGCATTAAAGATAGTGCCTCTAAATCTTTAGCACGTGAACAATGAATGACAACTCCAAATCATGTACAGGGTAGTTATTCTCATGAGGCTTACTGATGTGAAGCATAATCAATAACTATACCCTCCTGTATTAACACACATCCAATGCCAATCTGTGATGCATCACAATGTGTTTTCCTCATGCTGAATGGTATGGCATTTTATGACTTGACATGTATATCGACATGTAGGCATAAAGATGTATTTTTCCCATGCTTGATGGTATATGACATTTGATGACTTGACATGTAGGCATAGAGATGTAATTTTCTCATTCTATTCGGTAAATGAAAAGTCTTATTTAAAGTTGTAAATTAGGGAAAATGCAGTTCTATTTGATAAATAATGTTTAATTGATTTCAGCGGTAAGACCAGTCTTAACTGTTATACTTGAAAAAGCATGTCTACTTTCCCGAAGCTATGAACAAGCTGAACGTGATAATTCCTTTTAGCTATTTGTTGTTACTATCATCATCATACCATGTGTTGTTATTATTATTGTCCATTGGTATTAGACTCTGACCTTTATTTGAGCCCATCACTGCTTTCAACCTGAGGTTAGGTTTGTTACTTATTGAGAACATGAGGTCCGTTGTACTCATACTACACATTAGCACCTTCCATTCAGATCTTGGAGCTGATGTTGCTGTGTGCGAGAGCTATCGTCGAAGATGTACCTGCTTTCCGAATATAGCTGCCAATTGTCCTTGTTAGATTTAGATTTGCAAATCTGCTTATGCATATTTTGAATAGAAGATATATTTATTTTGTACCAGCTTTGTAAATTCTAAGTCTTAGAAGCTCATGATTTATTCTACCAATCCTTAGGATTTCGTATAGAAGTTCAGTTACTTTATTCTTTGGTTCTTATTATTCTTATTTGGGTTGAGTGAGTTGTTAATTGGCTTACCAAGCGAGTTGGGTTAGGTGACATTATGACTAGTTAGATTTTGGGTCATGACAGATTCAAGATGAGGATTATTCGGTTCATGATTGAGCGATCTGGCATTGAATTCCAATAGAGGAGGGGTAATTGGACTATGGATGTTCAGGCGTTAGTTGACGGAGTCGCGAGATTGGATATTTTTGAATTTGGTAGAATTTTTGGTTATGTTGTTATGCCGTCGTCCTTGTTGAGTGCCATAAGGTTCGTCAGTATGAGGGTCTTTATTTGCTTGCCTTTTGGGGAAATGTGGTGCGGAGTGGTATCTAAGAAGCGATTATCTGAGATGGCGGTGTATTGTGACTTCAGGGTCAGATCGGCGTTTCCAGTATTAATGGCCCGAGAGAGATGATCTTTAAGGAGGCTTAGAGTTGATGACAACCTATTTGTTTGGGTGTTACATATATGGATTGTGATTTGGGGAGGCATGATTGATGATGGATGATAAGAAGGGGACATGATGGGATATGTCTCGTAGTGGTTGTATTGTTAGTGGGTCAAGTACGAGCAGCAGGGATCGAGTAGTTTGCATAAGAAGATGGTTAAATCAGAGTGGGAATAATATCGTATTGTGTGGATATTGTGGTAGGATAGCCACGTGCTTTTAGGAGGCTTAGTGCGATTTGGGTCATGGTGGACAAATGACTAAGTGTGTGTATTTCGTTTGAGGTGGTGGCTTCTGTACTTGGGAAGTTTGAATGTGATGAAAAGAGTTTTCTTGAAATGTATATGAATGTGAACTCTTGATTGTTTTTTGGGATGCAATATAGCTTCAAGTTTTAAGCGTATTGTTGGGCCTTCAGTTGATAATAATGGAATGAACAGATTCTTACAGTTTGTGGACGGGTGTGGACTATGGAGGACTAACTTATTTCATTGTAGTTATAACTATGACAAAGTTGTTAGAAGATGCCGATGTACGGTTATGCAGGTGGGCTATCTCCTGTGAGAAGGTTAGGAGTAGCGTGATTTCTGATGAGGTTTCTATGAGGAGTTCTACCTTCTATCCAATGGGATGCATGTACTATGATGTGGAGTTTGGATCGCTTGAAGAAGATGGTGCGACTATCAAAAGGTCGAGTGTGCATTTATGGCTGATAATTCAGGATGTGTTATGATTAGTGCAACAAGAACTTATGAGAAATATGGCGAGTAGCGGTGTGAGATTAGAGTATCTAGGAGGAGGAGTCATTGTGGGTACTTGGATTTCGTGATTGTGTCTTGAAGCCAAGTGGGGGAGCCTACTGTCGATGATTGTGCCATGTGGTTATGCGTCTTTGCAATTTCTGATTAGCAGTATGTTGGTGGATTAGTTATGACTGAGGAAGAGAACATCGGGGTTGATTCAAGCAAGGAATTTGATGGATGTGTGCTACGGTCCACCTTATTGATATATGAAGGTTATGAAATGACCAAGATTTGATATTTCTTTGTGAAGGTGATGTGCAAGGGAAGAGATTCATTCGATTGCTTCTTCTGGAGTATTCATGTGCTAACAGAGCACTGGTTGTTAGCTATATATTCCGGACCAGGTCAGAATGGGCGACTCTCAATAATGGTTCTAGTGAGTTCAAGAATTAAAGTGTGGTGCCTAAGGATTTTCGAGTTTGTCATATGGATAAGGAATTAGTTTTGCAGTGGAGCATGAAGAAGACTTGGAATATTTCTATGAATACCACTAGATCTACGGTGCAATGTTAGAGATATGGAAGAAATGGTTTCAGATTCGCAAAAAGGTCTTATCGGTATGGGTGTAGCAGTTGGAAATACTATTGAGCACAAGGGAGGATATAAAAAGGCTTTTGGGTATTGAGACAATGTAGTTTTGTGATTTGGGGTCACTCGGGATGAGTGTTGATTTACATCCATTATGTGCGGTAAAAGAGGTATTGCTTCGAAGGCAAGTCAAGATTAAGTCGGAAGAAGTCCAGTCAGGTTAGTAATGGTTTGGATCATTTTGGAAAACTAAATAATGGGTTCCTTCAGTACAATAAGGCCATACAGGTGTTTCGTGGCCATACTTGTAGGCTTGGCAGTCTTTGTAATTTGGTTGATTGGAGGGATCCAATTCTGATAGTTTGGTTATGTGCAAATGGGTCCCTAAATATTTATGACGGTTTTGACAATGACTTGAGATTTGGTCTTCTACAGTTTTGAGAAGTTGGTTGTGTGTTGAGATTTTTCTTCTAAAATAAGTTAAGCGAAAGATTTCTAGCCGATGAAGTATTTATTCTACTAGTGGTTCATGAGTTATGATGAAATTCTTATACTATTACGTAACAATACGATAGGTGAAGTAAGCGGTATGGGATTGGGGTTGAAGGATCAAGGTTGCGGTTAAGTTTTGATAGAAATGTCACGAGCTCGGAGGAGCGGGAGAGATTTCAGATGTTTAGAGTATACTAGCACTACTTTAGTGTCTCCAGAGATTGGTTTGTTCAGTAGAAGAGGCGTAGTGTATTGATACGCGGGTGCTTGACTAGCACTGTAGAAATAGCATGGTTGGTAGCGCGGATGTTAAGGTTTTTGTCACTTAGTGCGAAAGGTTATGGGAGTATCTCCAATAGGATGATTATGTAGGTGTGACGTATCAGTCATTTAAGTAGTAGAGATTGAGGTCAGGTACGAAGATTCTAGTACTATCGCAGATTGGAGAGTTTATGTCTGAGAAACACACTATTTTTGTGGTTGCAAACTGTGAAAGTTTGTTCAAGAATTGATGGTTGTTTGTATGTGTCATGAATGGGGTCATTGTGGATCTTGAAAGGATACTTACCTATTTTGAGATGTTTGGAATCAACTTAGAGGTCCATTGGCGGGCCTAATGGGAAGGTAGATTTTATGCCGGATCAAATATGTTTATACAACACAACATTTGTCTATGGATGAGTCTTCGAGTGCGGTGGATGTTATTCATGTCGTCGTTTATTTTATGTGTTACTCTTTTATGCCATGTGAGTTGTGAGGCAGCTTTATTATTCACACATGTGTTGTGATCCTATGTAGCTTCTGGTGTTATATGAGCGAGTTGGCTCTCGAGATGCTGGTTGTTTAATGCACCTTAGTCGTACTTGGGCCTTTGTAGCGCATGGTGCTATCCGTCACCCCAGGGTTATGTTTATGCATTTGACGTGCTTGTGGTTGATATACATGTATTTAGTGAGTATGAGCATTTTGGCTCGATGTGTATTCCCTTATTGATAATGTGTGGATCTAGTGGCACGCCGCCACAAGTATGATGCCCAAGGAAACAATTCCAAATGATAAAGGTTGAATCTTTAATAAAAAGTCCAAAGTCATCTAAAAAGTCAAACCCGGGCCCGTACCTTGGAGCTCGACAAAACTCATAAAATCTGACAACCCATTCAATTACAAGTCCAACCGTACTAGTTTCACTCAAATCTGACTCCGAATCGATGTTCAAAACTCAAAAATTTACTTTATGAAATTTTAGAAAAAACCCCCAATTTCTTTTTTGAAATCATCAACCAATTGCCAAAAATGAAGATAGATTCACGAAATATAATCAAAATCGAGTGTAGAATACTTACCCCAATCCACGTGATGAAAATTGCTTCAACAATCACCTCAATCTGAGCCCCAAATCTCAAAATATGATAAAAGAACCAAAAACCTTGATTTTATAGCTTCTGCCCAGCAAAACCCACATGTGTGGTCACATTGTCACATCTGCGACCTCCGCTTCTACGGAACAATTTTTCTTATGCGAAGCATCTCTGAAGACCGGCCTTCCATATCTGCGTGACTTTTCCCGCTTCTGCGCACACGTAGGTACGGTTCAAAATCCCACTTTTGCACTCAATCTTACTTATGGGCCCATGGACATCGCTTATGCGTGACCGCAGATGCGCCTCAAGCTCCGCATCTGCGATGACTCTCAAACTCAGCTCCTTTCACATGTGCGATCACCTCTTTGCTTCTGCGACCACCGCACCTGCGTGATATCAGCCGCAGGTGCGCAACATCAGTACCAGCAACTGTCAGCCATAACATATGAATGGAAAATTGTCCGAGACACATCCCATAACATAACACAGACCTACTCGAGGCCTCAAATCACACGTAACATCGAAATGACGAATCTCACCTCATATCAAATCAACTCGGTATGAACTCAATTTTTTCACAAAAGTCCCAAATGACATAACAAAGCTATTCCAATTCCCGAAACCATAATCCGAATCCGATATCACCAATGTCAAGTCCCGATCAAACTTATAAACTTTTCAAACCTTCAAATTTCCAACTTTCGCCAATTAGTGTTGAATCCTTCTAGAAGTATCCAAATAAAAATCCGGGCATATGCTCGAGTCAAACATCACCGTCTGGACCTAAAAGAACCATCAAAACTCTATTCCGGGGTCAAATTCACAAAAGTCAAACTTGGTCAACTTTTCCAACTTAAAGCTTCAACAGTGGCATTCATTTTTCCAAACATGTTCCGAAACACCTGAAAACCAACGTCGACAAATCACACAAGTCATAATACGTAATACAGAGCTACTCGTACCCCCAAACTACCGAGTGAAGTGCAATTATTAACCCTTACGTGTCTTATTTTTAATTAATTACTTCATGTTTTACCCTTATTGCCGATTCAACTCTTATATGCCTTAACTAAAGTTGTTGCCTCTTTTATAGCCATGCTATCTTTTCCGTAATTTTTTATCCTTGATTGAAGTATCCTTAATTGAATTTTTTGTATCTCTTCCATAATTGCTCAACCCAAAATGAAGTTTTGTTATCCTTTATCATTGTTGACTTATCCTTATTTGGAATCATTGATTCGTGTTATCCCTCTTATTGTTGAATTGTACTTTTGTGGAATCATTTCTAAACATTATCTCTTCCTTATTGAGCTATTCTTATTGAAACCATTATTCCCTATTGTGTCTTTCATTGTGAGCTTGTTCTTCCATTTCATTGTATTTTGAAGTTCCTGAGTTGATTAAAGCCATCGGGGTGTTTGAACCGATGGCTATGCGTGGTTGTGATATTGAAAATGTTTTGAGGAAATATTGTGGCATGTGGGCACATATTATGAAAGTCATTTATCTGAGTTGTTATGTACGTGTTATTGATGAGATCATTGTTATGTTATTTGCACGAGGTTTTTGCCGTTCCATTGTTATGGTGTTTGCACGAGGTTTGTGCCATGCTATTGTTATTGTGTTGCACGAGGTTTGTGCCGTGCTGTTTTTATTGTGTTGCACGAGGTTTCTATCGTGCTATTGTTATTATTGATACACATGTAGTGGTATAAGGTCAGGGTATTTAAACGTATGCGGTAAGATAAGGTGGGATTGAAACACGTGGCTAGTAGAGGAACTACTAGAAGCCATGCAGTGTGATAAGATGGGCTAAAATGCGGGATGCTATTTTGGAAAAAAATAATTTTTAAAAACTAAATATAAAGGCTCCCACGGTGATATAAGGAAAGTTTGTGATTCATTTTATGATTTGAGACTATGAGGCGGTACTTTGGTAGGGCTCTTGTTGTCATTTCCCCATTTTTTTGTACTTGTCTTTGATTGTTGTCTCCTTAGCATACTATTAATTGTCTTCCTCCGTGTTGTACTATTTTCTTAGTTCTTTGTAGCTAATCTTGTTGTGCTAGTCATTGCTTTAATTTTCATTGCTGCCTTTATTACATTGTACATTGCATGGTGATCGTTTCTTATGTGCCATTCATTGTCTCTGCTCTTATTTGTTGACTTGAATTGTGGTAGAACACTTGCACATTCATACACATAGTTAAATAACCCATATCAATTATAGAAGATGAATCCTGACATCATTGACCATTATATGTACTCTTGTCTATTTGCCTTCTGTGTGAGGATAGTCTATTGGCACGTGAGTCGTCTGTGCAGTTTTGAGTTGTAATGTGGGCACAAGATGTCAAGTGATTAGGGTTCATAAATTGGGACCCGTGATATGTGATTATGATGTTCAGTACCTCGTGGAAATGATTGAACAGAACTAGTATGAGAGCAGTTGTTCTTATTGAGTTGTTGCTGGTTTTCCTTTATTTGGTTTCACCTGACTTAGACTGTGATGAGCTTACTCTACTGCATTATTACCTGACTTCCTCTTAAATATTGATGTTACCAGTGTATCGTTGCAAGTATTGTTTTGTATTCCTTATCCTGCTTAGCTTTATATTTATATTGTTTCTCTGTTAGTTCACCTTCACACTTGTTCAGGTTGTTTAGTCCGGTAGGTGTCTTGACTGTCCCTCGTTACTACTCTACCAAGGTTAGTCTTGATATTTACCGGGTACCGCAATGGTGTACTCATACTATGCTTCTGCACATTTTTGTGTAGATCCATGTGCCTCGAATATTGTTGATTATAAGCTAGTTGGTCGAGCATTGCTTTGGAGAATCAAGGTGAACCTGTCATCGCGTTCGTAGGCCTTGGAGTCACCTTTTGATATTGTACTTGTATTGTTTAATCCTTTTTTGAACAATTGTATTTAGGGATATTTTCTAGTAAACTCAGTAGAGCTTATGACTTGTACTACCAGTTTTGGGATGTTATTTCATGTTGTAAATGTTGAGTTCACTTAGAAATATATGGTTTCTGCTTAATAGTTCTGTTGATTAATTTCTGTCAATTTATTTAATAAGTATTAGGTTTACCTAGTCGTAGAAACTAGGTGCCATTACGATATCCTACGGAGGGAAACTGTTGTCGTGACAAGTTGGAATCAGAGCTCTAGGTTCATAGGTGCTATGAGTCATAAGCGAGTTTAGTAAAGTGATGCGGATCGGTACAAAGACGTATGTACTTATCTTCGAGAGGCTACAGAACTATTAGGACAGCTTCACTTCTTTCATTCCTATCGTGTGAGTTTATTGACCTCGGGGTTTGAAACTTTGTCATTCTATTCTCTCACAAATGGTGAGGACACAAACTGCAGTTACCGACGATGCTGCACCAAGAGCCGGTGTTGCTAAAGGCCCAGGCAGAGGCAGAGGCAGAGGCAGAGGCTGAAGAGGCGAACGTGCTATAGCTAGAGCACCTATCAGAGCAGCAGTTGAGGAGCCACCAGTAGCTCCTATTGGGGGACAGGTACCAAGACTTGTTACCCCAAGACTTCAAGAGACTTTAGCACGGTTCCTGAGCATGTTTGGTACATTGGCTCAGGCGGGGTTGATTCCGGTTGCACCAGCTACTTCACAGATTGGGGGAGGAGCTCAGACTCACCCTGCCCCTACTCCAGAGCAGCGAGTCGACATTGGTCAGGTTCCAGGTATCATGCTGACATAACCTGTTATCCCAGTTCAGCCTGTGGTTAGGGTAACTGCATTTGAGGAAGAACATCTTAGACTTGCGAGGTTCAAGAAGTATTACCCTCACACTTTCACTGGTTTGGATTCAGAGGATGTGCATGGGTTCCTAGGGGATTGCTATTGTATTCTCTGTACTATGGGTATTGAGGAGACGAGTGGGGTTACTTTTACTATGTTCCACGTTAAGGGGCAGCATATAAGTGGTGGCGAGCACATGAGTTGGGTAGTCCGGCTGATGCAGATTCACTTTCATGGACTTAGTTTTCATAGGTGTTCTTGATAGACTTTGTTCCCCAGACCCTTCGGGAAGCGTGGCGCGTGGAGTTTGAGCAGCTGCGCCAGGACACTATGTCAGTCTCAGACTATGCCATTAGATTCACTAATTTTTCCAAACATGCACCTGTTTTGGTTTCTACAATCAGAGAGCGAGTTCACATGTTCATTGAGGGGCTCAGTCATGATATCCGGTTCAATATGGATCGGGGGTTGGAGTTAGATGTTCCATTTCAGTAGGTAGTAAAGATCGCTCGCCCATTAGAGGGCATGCGGGACCAGGAGAGAGAGGGTATACGAGGTCAGGAGAGATAGGGAAGAGAGTAATGGTAGGCTATAATCTCAGGATTTAGTCGCTTATTGCACTCTAATTTACTGCACTTTACTCATTTTGAGTTTTAATTGATAGTGTTTTGCACTTATTGTGTCATGTTTGCCTTGTAGGAGTGATTTCGAACATGTAGATGTTATGGAATGAATTCAAGTGATTTGGAGCTTTGAAGTCTGAGTAAAAGCCCAAGGGATTAAGCCGGGATCGTGTTCGGCGGTCGAGGACCAAGTCTGGACATCAAAAATCAAGATTCAATATGTACTCTGAGAAAAGTCCACAACAGAGGCGTGTGGTACACCGCGGCTGCCCAAATCTCTACTGCCTGTCTTAATCAACTCTCTGGATTTCAACCCTAATGCCCCGCATGGCGCGTCACCCCATGCGGCGCACCTGTGCAAGTTTTACAGAGTAAATGTCCTATTTCGGCTAGGAAAAGGTGATTTTGTTTGGGCCCGACCCTACTTGGTATAAATACATGAAAAAATATTATTTTCTGGACTTTTGACACATATTCAATCTAAGGAGGCTAAGGAAGAGTTGGAAGAGAAAAAGCACAAGGATTTCATCATTCCTTTTCACTCAAGACCCGAGTTTGGATTGAATTTATGTTTTTCTATACTTTAATTTTATTTGTGATGAATTTCTCTATACCTATGGAGAGTTCTCTTTAGGGTTTGATGGATTTGGTGTATTGATGATTGTTTGTGGCTTATAACTCTAGTTGTATGTATTGAAGCGTTTTTGGATGATTTAATTGTTGCATCTATATTCACTAGTTCATGTAATCGAGAGAGGCATAACTTGTGATATCTTTGTATTATATTGTTGGTTTAGTTCATTAATTCTTCTTCATAATCTAAAGAGGATATTTGAGTCATTGATTAAACCTAGTTAGGAGAATAATCGAGAGAGGTTCTCCTAAAGAGCAATCCACTATGCATTCCTGCATATCTTCATGTACTTAAAGTGGTTCATCTTATGAGGTTAAGAGTTAATCGAGAGAGATGTTTTTGCTGAACGTTTGAACCAATAATTGAGTGAATTCGAGAGCTCACTTAACATTAGAAGTGAATTACCCAGAGTTAGATCCCAAACAAATATCTTGCACCTATCCCATCAACCCCTATTTTCTCCCATTGATAACTTCCTTGCTTACCTTTGTTGTGATAGTTATTAGTCAATAGCTTTAGATTCTTAGTTAATTTTAGTCATTAATCATATAAATCTCAATTGTTGATTCTCATGGATAGAAATCAAGCTAGAAACTATGAAAATATTGTTTAACTCCAATCTCTGTGGATACGATATTATACTATACTATCTTTGACTAGCGAGCATAATTTAAGTGTGTGTTTCGAGCTCGTCCAATTTTGGCATCGTTGCTGGGGAATTGGCAATCAATAGTGATTGAAATAGTTTGTAGTGCTAATTCAGGGATTTTTATTTTATTTTATTTTATTTTTCCCAATTTACGTTTGGTGTTATTTGACGGTGCGCATGTTACATGTTATATTGGTGCATGACTCGAGCTTCTGAAAATGAAGTTCTACCATAAGAGCCCGAGATAGAAAAACAACTGCGACAAATGAGGAAGGAGAGAAATCTCACTAAGACGGTAGAAAAGGTTGGGCAATCCTCAACCAAAGAAGATATGGCTGGAAACAGTGATGATAGTGTAGATTTGGCTGCGAGAGAAGCAGTCCAACGACTAGAACAAGCTGCATGGGATGCTGAAGAAGCAGCTTTTAGAGATGCACAGATTATCTACGAAGAAGAGAGAGGTCGTCGAATTGCTCAAAATCAAACCTTGGGTGCAGACCAGGTCAGAAATATAGCTTCCATGCCTGGTAAACCACTTGGCGATTATTCTAGAATGATCTACAATCAAGGATTATCAAGTGTTAGACCACCCCCAATTGCAGCAAACAACTTTGAATTGAAGCAAGGGTTGCTTCAAACTCTTCAGAATTTCGGTGTCTTCAGAGGGAAGCCAAACGAAGATCCAAACACACATCTATTGGACTTCGAGGATATTATGAACACCTTTCAATACAATCAAGGATTATCAAGTGTTAGACCACCCCCAATTGCAGCAAAAAACTTTGAATTGAAGCAAGGGTTGCTTCAAACTCTTCAGAATTTCTGTGTCTTCAGAGGGAAGCCAAATGAATATCCAAACACATATCTAATGAACTTCGAGGAGATTATGAATACCTTTCAATACAATGGTGTATCACGGGATGCAGTTTACTTGAGGGCATTCCCCTTCACACTCAAAGATGATACAACACAGTTGCTTCGAAGCTTACCCACAGGTTCGATTAGAACAAGGGAGGAGATGACCAAAAAAATCCTTGATAAATATTTCTCCTAAGCTAAAACGGGTAAGTTTAGAAGTAAAATCCATAACTTCTACCAGAAAGATAGTAAACTATTTTTGAAGCGTGGGAGAGGTTTAAGGAGATTGTTCGAAAGTGTCAACATAGCAGAATTGAACTCTGGATGCAACTCCAAGACTTTTGGGATGGATTGACACCGGCCTCATGTAGAATATTGAGGAATGTAGTTGGAGACCCATTGAAGAAGAAGACTCCATAGGAGATAGTTAAATAAGAAGATCAACTGGTGTTCACCAGGTTGATACTAAGACATCTGTGCAGGTACAACTTGATACTAACTCATGCAGGTTGTGATATATGTGGAGGAGGACATCCTACTCTTGAGTGTCAAACCTCAACTGCGGAAGTGAATGATGTGGGAAACTATAATTTCAATGCAATGGGTCAAAGGCACCCCAGTTTTTCATGGAGTTCTCCTGGAGGTACTGCGAATGCTTGGCAGCAAATTAACTCTAGACCGTAGGGACAAAGAGCTCCAGCATACCAAAGTCAGCAAAGGCAGCAATTTCAGCCTCAACAGCCCATTCGGCCTGGTCTAGAGGATCTAATGAAGGCTTTCATTATCAAGACAGATGAGAGACTGGACGCTCATGGAGCAGCTATCAAAGAATTAGGCACTGGTTTGCGGAACCTGGAGAGACAAGTGGGACACATTGCAACAATATTATTTGAGTGGGTTCCAGGCACTCTCCCCGCTGACACTAGAAAGAATCCCAAAGAAACAGTGAATGTTGAAACTCTGAGAAGTGGGCAAGTGTTGAAAGATCCCACCCCGATCCAAAAAGAGGTGATACTTGAAAACGAAAGAGGGGAGCAACTGAAGAATGATGTTGATAAAAAGAAGAAAGGCCAGATGAAAACTGAGAAGAAGAAGCAGGAAGAAAAACTGAGAAGGGAGTAACACGAGGAGATCAAACATATGCCTGCTTTACCTTTCCCCCAAAATATGCATAGAGAAAAGCTGGACAAGCAGTTTCAGAAATTTTTGGATGTGCTGAAACAGATTCATGTGAACTCACCATTCACAGAAGTGCTCTAACAAATGCTTGCTTATGCCAAATTCTTGAAGGAGATCCTTACAAAGAAAAGGATCAAAAGAGAAGGCTGCACTTAGTGAGAAAGATAAGTGTGAGGTGTACCCCAAAAAGCCTAAGAAGAAGCTGTCTGCATGGAGTGCATTAGTCCACAGGCGAGGAATGGTGCCCGACTTTGACTCAGACCCCGACTAGATGTTCAGGAAAGTTTCCTTTACCTTATGCTTTTTAATTGTTTATCATGGGGACATGCCACAACTTAAAGTGTGGGGTGGGGGTATTTGTATGTATGTATGTATGTATGTATGTATGTATGTATGTATGTATGTATGTATGTATGTATGTATTTTAGTTTTCTTTTTGTTAGTTGTAGTAGTTAGAGATAGGAAAACAATTGGAAAAAACCCATAAAAAAATTTGAAACATTTTCGATATTTACTGACGATGGATATCATTATATAGGTATCTTGAAGGATTAAAGTAGAAAGAAAAAGACAAACAAAATTCTTGTTTGGTAGTGTAATAATTTCCCCTTGGTGTTTCTTTGTGCAACGGTTCTTTTCCAAGGGTGTTCTTTGAACCGGGTATAGTTAGTTTTTATTTTTAGAAGTACGAAACCTTGTGCTATGATTGGAATGGAAAGCAATTTCTCTTGACTTTATTATGCCCAACAATAGTAAGTGTCACGACCTAAAATCCACTAAAAGGTCGTGATGGCGCCTAACACCGCCGTCAGGCAAGCCATTAGTGAATGTTTAACTTAATTAATCATTTTAGTACTTCTGAAATCATAATTTTCATCAATTAAGTAGTAAGAAGTAGAATTCGCAGGGTAATGACAATATTTTTACAACTTCAATAATGAACAACCCGTAAGCATCCCCAAAACCCGGTGTCACAAGTGTATGAGCATCAACTAGGAAATATAATAAAATTCGACATCTGTCTGGAATACAATTTAGACAGGAGAACATAAATAACTCTGATGGAGACTCTGTAGGCTGCGGATCATAATATGGGATGCAGCTCACGGTAAGTCCCCGCGCCTCTGCACCCATAAGACCACCAGACATATATGTACATGCACAAAATAATGTACAACAAGTGTAGCATGAGTACGTAAACCAACGCGTACCCAGTAAGTAACTAGCCTAACCCCAGAGAAGTAGTGATGAGGGGTCAACATCAACACTTACTAGTGGTCCAATAAGACATTTATAATAAAAAGTAAACAGATATGGGGCAGTGTAAAGAAACAAAATAAACAACTATAAGTATATGGTGCAATCCTTTTCTTAACAATGGACTCCTACTATGGCAGAGCAGTTATATATATATATATATATATATATATATATATATATATATATATATATATATATATATATATATATATATATATATATATATATTATAGGTCGTCATAATTCAAATCAGGAAAACTCCCAGATACACTGGCTTTTTGACAAATGATACACATATTTCCATAGAAGTATTTTATAGAAATATCGAGGCGTACGACTCGATCCCATCATAATCTGGTATATAATCATAGATACATCTATTATATATTTTCGAGGCGAACGGCCCGCTCCCATGAGATTGTGGTACATAATCCTGCTGAGGCGAACGACCTGATCGCATAAGATGTGCGCACTGCTAAGGGTCGAACGACACGAACTATAGATGTATCTATCCTGCCGAGGCGAACTTCCCGATCTCATTAGAATAATAAGTTTTGACGGGTTCTTAACCCCACTCACGAAGGGACATGCGAGTTATAAGAAGCTTTGGGGAAACCTTTCGATGAGAACCCATAATGCGGGATAAATTTGTAAGAGGAGTACAATTATTCCGTGGCAAGTCATGAAGTTTGTCCGAATCTCTACAATAGCGAGTCTACCACTCTACACAAATCTAGTCTCAAATTGTAACATGTAGTAAAGGAATTTAATAGGAAAGAGATAACTCAAATAGTACAGTTATAGCATGGCAAGAACCTGAGTCTACTCGGACAATAACATGAATGTAGTTACGTACGGACTCTCGTCACCTCATGCGTATGTAGCCCCCGCAACAAGTAGCAATTATTAATTACAACACCTAGGGGTAGTTTCCCTCTCATAGAGTTAGATAGGAGACTTATGTCGCTCCGAATTTCCATAATCCAGCTTCAACACCATTCTAACACCCCAAATCGATGCCCGTCGCTCCAAAATTAGTCAATCAATGTGCAAATCTATAAATATATACTCTAATACTCATAATAAATCAATTTCTAACAATTTCCGACTCCGCTCGAAAAGTCGATAAAGTCAACCCTCGGGCCCACTTGCCCGGATTCCAACATTTTTCGAAGATAAACATTACCCATAACATTGCTAACTAAAATATATAATGTATTCCAAATTCCATGCCCAAATTCATGGTCAAAATCCAAAAATATAAATTTTTAGGTTTTCCTACAAAATCCCAAATTTCTACAAATGTTTATTTCTAAATCCATATATAAATCTTGTATTTAACTCACAACATGCGGGAATCACTTACATTGACATAGATGATGAAAATACCTCCTTGAAGCTCTCTAAAATCGCCCCAACCAAGTTTTAAATGAGAGAAGAAGAGACAAATCCCTCTCTTAAAACGATTATGCTCAGCGAAATTTTCGCACCTGCAGGACAGTAGCCGCACCTGCGGCCTCGCTTCTGCGACCACGCCACCGCTTCTGCGGAAATCACCCAAACACGGAACCTCGCACCTGCGGAAACATTCCCCGCTTCTGCGACATCACAGGTGCGAGCTCCCTTCCGCTCCTGCGCCTTTTCCCCTTTTGCGCCCTACGCTTCGCTTCTGCGCTTGCGCAGGTGCGGCTAAAACTCCACACCTGCGGTCCTTTCCCTGTCTGACCTGCTCCGCTTCTGCGGCCTTGCACCCGTGGCCAAAACCTCGCAGGTGCGGTTACACCAGATGACAACAGCTTCAACATTTTCATAAGGCCAAATTCAATCCGTTAACCATCCAGAATCCACCCGAGGCCCTCGATACCTTAACCAAATATACCACCATATCCCAAACTACAATACAAACTTAGTCGAAACCTTAAACCACGTCAAACAACATCAAAATCCTAAATCATGCCTCGAATCAAACTTAAAATTTCCAAATTCTATAACTTGTATCGGAATGCATCAAATCAAGTCCGATTGACCTCAAATTTTGCACACAAGTCATAATTGACATTATGGTCATACTCCACATTCTGGAATCAGAATGCGACCCCGATATCAAAACGTCCACTCCCGGTCAAACTTCTAAAAATCTCTAACTCCTAACTTTTACCAAATGACCCCGAAATGACCCACAAACCTCCAAATCTACATCCAGATGCGCTCCTAAGACCAGAATCATCAGACGAACCTATTGGAACCTTACCATCCCGATTCTGAGGTCATTTACTTAAAAGTCAAACCATAGTCAATTCTTCCAACTTAAAGCTTCCGAAATGAGAATGTTTTTTCCAAATCAACTCTGAACTTCCCGAAATTAAATTCCGATCACACGTGCAAGTCACAATACATGAAGTGAAGCTTCTCAAGGCCTCAAACCGCTGAATGACGTGCTAGAGCTCAAAACGACCGGTCGAGTCGTTACATTCTCTCCCACTTAAACATATGTTCGTCCTCGAGCGTACTAAGAACTGTGCCAGAGTTGTCCAAAATCGTTGTTTAACACCTCGTGTACCTACTCGTGCCACCACAACCTAGTTGAGCACATTAGCTCAAGCCAGACTGAAGATCCTTCCTGCTACCTAAGCTAATAAGCTTTAGAACCAAATTCCAACATCCGGAATTCTCCACGATACCACATTCTAACACACGAACACCGTATCAATCACCAGACACTGAACCCAATGTGACCATGCTCCTCCGCTGAAATCACATCATGTACCACATAACTCATTTGCTCAACGCAATCTCCCCCTAAGCATAACAACTAAAATTTCCACTGACCCGAAGCCCGTAATATACCTCATAACAAATATAAGCCCTGTTTCAACTCTTGCACTACTTTCACGACAGAGGAGATCTGTAGAAACTCATAGTTACTTGCTGAATCAACAAATAATGGATCCTCTCCTCCTGTTAAGGACCATTAACACATTCCGGACTGAATAACGACATTTGCTCTTTAATATACCTTATATAAATCTGATTGCACTGATTTGAGGTCCAAAAATCTCGTCTCACCCAGTACAAGGTGCTCGGCAATAAGACACCTCAAACATTGACCAAGGTCTCATATGATGCCACAATGCGCAAGCAAGCCACAAACTCGAATGTGATACATAAGAAAAATGAACTTTGGAAAGAACTACTCAACCCACATAGCTAATTAACAACCGAAACGATGTTACGAATCTTCCTCAGAAAATGAGGAACAAAACACACAAGAATAGATATAGGGAAACTGTACTCCTTATCACACTTTTGGGGTATGCAACCCGATCCACACATGATACCGTTTCGGCGTGCAACCCGATCCAACCATGATACGAGTGGCGGCGTGCCACCCAATCCAAACAACATACATGTGGCGGCGTGCCACCCGATCCAAACAACGTACCCATGGCGGCGTGCCACCCGATCCACACATAATAATCTAAAGAAAAAACACATCAAGCCGTAACGCTTATACTCACGAAATGTCCAAATATCAACCACAAGTACTCCAAGTGCATAATACAAATCTTGGGGAGACGGGTAGCGCCATACTCTAAGAAGATCAAGCACAACTAAGGTATGATATATGATCTGCATCTCGAGAGTCATCCTGCTCACATAACACCACTGCTATGCGGGATCTCAACACATATGCGAATAATCAAGTCGTCTCACAACCCACATGGCACAACAGAGTATTACACTAAATAGCTGACGATGAAAATAATATCCAATGCCCGAATACTCTTCCATAAAAAATGTTATGCTGAATGAACACACCCGGCCTGGTGTAGAGCACATATCCATATTTAGACCCATCAACAGACCTCAAGCCGACTCTGATCGTACCATTCTGGGCTAATAATATTTCAAGGATCCACAATAACCCTTTTCCATGACACATAGAAACATCCATCAAATCCGGAACAAACTCACACAGTCCACATCCCAAGGAATAAAATGCCTCTCAGGCATAAACTCTCTCACATTTACGATAGTAACATAATCCCTATACTTGGTTTCAATCCTTAATCAATCAAGTGACTACATGTCACACTTATACAATCTTCATGTGGGATATGCCCCTACGACCTCCCGCACCAGGTAGCAAAGTCTGCACATCCATACCACCGGCCATAAAAAGCTACAAAGCGAATCAAGAATCCGCAAATCAGCACACAAAGCCTCTTACACAGGACACCGTTCTCAGGTGACGCTAAAGACAATACCAGCTTACTCTAAACATCTAAATTCTTTCCTGCTCATCCGAGCTCGTGACATTCTTGTCAATACCGAACCGCAACCTTGATCCTCAACTTTCAATTCCCATGCCGTTCACTGCACTTAACATGCCAATACGCGAGAGTACAAGAATTCCATAATAACTCCTGAACCACCAATAGAATGAACACTCCATCATATAGAAACCTTTCACTTAACTCATTTCAAGAGAATCATTGGAACATGCGGCTGAATTTCCATAATCGCAGAAAATACAATCCTCAAGTAGTGGTCTAAACCACTATATGTCTTCCGGGATCCATCTACACATAATAGGCCATTCGGATCAAATACCCCCCAAATCAACCAAGTGGTGGTGGAGCTCAAACCCAAGTGTACAACCACAAACTATATGCATAACTTCACGCTGAAGAAACTGATCACTGCCACAATCATGCTGATTCAACCATTACTAACCAACCCAACTTCTTCCAATTTACTCTCGACTTGCCTTAGAAATAATAATAGCTCCATTCAAAATATAACGAGCTAAATCCGCACTCATCCTGAGTGGCCCCATTTCACGAGACCACGCTATTTCAAAACCCACAAACCATTTCATACCCTCCTTATGCGCACATTCGCATCTTCAACTGGTACACCCATTCAGATAATTCCTCTATGAATCCGAAGTTATTTTCTCCCATTCCTCCAATGCTACACCGCAGACTGATGATAACATAGAACACTCCAAGCCCCTTTCACAATCCACTGCAAAAGCTCGATACTTAACTATACCACGGACTAGGGATCCTTAGGCACCACACTTTAATTTTTGAACCCACTAGGATTGTTGTTAAGATTCACCCACTCTGATGTGTTCCCGAATATAATCAAACTCCAAGGCCCTGCTAGCACATGAAAACCTTCTAAAAGAAGCAACCGGCTGAATTCCTTTCCTTGTACATCACATGCCTACGAAGCATAGGCTACGTGTCCTCCCAAAACCTTTACATGAATCGATAAGGCCGAATATAGCACACCTTCATCAATTCTTTTTCTCGAAATACCTATGACATTTTCTTTCCTTAGTCATGATACCCCACTAATACACCGATAACCAGAAACCGCACAAGCAGACAACCACGCGATCCAATCATAGATGGTGGGGCTCCCCCCACTTAGCTTGAAGCTACAATTACATAACCCTGGAACACACCAAGATTCCTTCTTCCCCATTGATAGCAACTGTAAGTCCAACAATACATTCCAAACTCAAAGTCATATTGCATCCAAATAAATTTCGTGGACCTAGTCGTCATCCACCATGAATTCCCAAATGACTCCAAACTTTCCTCAAGGCGTGTGACCATTCTACCACAGAACCCATATGCTACTCTGCCACTCTCCCACTTTGGTTAAACCCTCTCGTTTAAGCAACTACTCGGCTTTCGCTTTTCATACTCGACCCACTAGTAATTCAGCCACTGAGAGACGCCTTCCGCCATGCCCTTCCTCATACTTTGCTGCCTGAATATTGCCCAAAATCAAATCCATACCTATAGCACCTGAACAAATGAGTCGCTACCAACTCTAAACTTCTTAGAAGATCATCTTTCTCGAGCCATCAATACTAGGAATACCAATTCGATTCCGAAATCGCTACACTCTGTTATATCTGACAACCGCTTCTCAAGCACCATTTCACAATACCCTGCCCGAAGGCAAATTGAAGAAGACCATAACACCGGTGAACCTTAACGTGTTCAACAAAGGCGATGACACCACATCACAATTGAGAACTCTACCACGCTCGAAAATATCAAGTCTCATTACTCCATCGACACAAACCTGAATATTCATAGTACGATTGCCTTCCCTTTGCTGGAATTAAATGCTGAACCTCTACATCATGCGCTGAGAAATCCTCCTTCTAAGTCATTCACTACGTCGGCACATAAATGAGCACTCCACAATTACATCAATACAGTGAGATAATAACTCATGAACATCATAGCAACATGTGCATAGCCTCAAACCATCCGAAATATAGCTACTGAGCTTAAATGACAGAACATCCTTCCGCAAGAAGATGATAATAACTTGCTCGAATGCGCAGGGAGAAATTCCCTGCTACCTATTTGTAGTACCACTACAACTCCTCGATGCGCAATTGACATGAGAGATGAACATCGTATAAGAATGTGTACGAAAGATATAAAGGCACAAGCCTCAAAGGAATTAAATTGCACGATGCGAAATCAAGAAGGGAAGTGCTCCTAACAGCCCTATAGACTCTCGAAGATAAGTACATACGTCTCTGTACCGATCTACAAGACTCTACTAGACTTGCTCATGACTCGTGAGACCTAAGTGAACCTAATGCTCTGATACCAAGCTGTCACGACCGATAATCCACTAAAGGTCGTGATGGCGCCTAACACTACCGTCAGGTAATCCATTGGTGAATATTTAACTTAATTACTCATTTTAGTACTTCTGAAATCATATTTTTTATCAATTAAGTAGTAAGAAATAGAATTCGCAGGGTAATGATAATATTTTTACGACTTCGATAATGAACAACCCGTAAGCACCCCCAAAACCCGGTGTCACAAGTGCATGAGCATCAACTAGGAAATATACTAAAATTTGACATCTGTCATGAATATAATTTAGACAGGAGAACATAAATAACTTCGATGGAGACTCTGCTGGCTATGGATCATAACATGGTATGCGGCTCACGGTATATCCCCCCAACATCCGCACCTCTGCGCCCAGAAGACCACCAGACATATATGTACCTGCACAAAAAAATATGCAGCAAGTGTAGCATGAGTACGTAAACCAACGCGTACCCAGTAAGTATTTAGCCTAACCCCAGAGAAGTAGTGACGAGGGGTCAACATCGACACTTACTATTGGTCCAATCAGGCAGTTATAATAAGACGTAATTAGATATGGGGCAGTGCAAAGAAACGTAATAAACAAGTATAAGTACGTCATGCTATCCTTCTCTAAACAATGGACTCAAACCCTTGATTAGCAGTTACCTCCTCCACCAGGGTATATATATATATATATATATATATATATATATATATATATATATATATATATATATATATATATATATATATATATATATATATATATATATATATATATATATATATATATATATATATATATATATATATATATATATATATATATATATATATATATATATATATATATATATATAAAGGACCTCACCAGATAGGTCGTCATAATTCAAATCAGGAAAACTCCCAGATACACTGGCTTTTTGACAAATGATGCGCACGTTTCCATAGAAGTATTTTATAGAAATGTCGAGGTGTACGACCCGATTCCATCATAATATGGTATATATAACCATAGATACATCTATTATATATTGCCGAGGTGAACAACCCGATCACATAAGATATGCGCACTGCCGAGGGTCGAACGGCACGAACCACATATGTATCTATCCTGTCGAGGCGAATGGCCCGATCCCATTAGAATAAGAAGCTTTGACGGATTCTTAACCCCACTCACGAAGGGACATGTGAGTTAGAAGAAGCTTTGGGGAAACCTTTTGATGAGAACGCATAATGCGGGAGAAATTCATAAGAGGAGTACAATTATTCCGTGGCAAATCATGAAGTTCTTCTGAATCTCTACAGTAGCGAGTCTAACACTCTACACAAATCTAGTCTCAAATTGTAACGTGTAGTAAAAGAATTTAATAAGCAAGAGATAACTCAAATAATACAGTTATAGCATGGCATGAACCTGAATCTACCCAGACAATAACATGAATGTAGCTACATACGGACTCTCGTCACCTCATGCGTACGTAGCCCACGCAACAAGTAGCAATTATAAATTACATCACCTAGGGGTAGTTTCCCCCTCATAGAGTTAGACATGAGACTTACCTCGCTCCGAAGTTCCATAATCCGGCTCCAACGCCACTATAACACCCCCAAACTGATGCCCGTCGCTCCAAAACTAGTCAATCAATGTGCAAATCCATAAATATATACTCTAATACTTTTAATAAATCAATTTATAATAATTTCCCACTCCGCTCGAAAAGTCGATAAACTCAACCCTCAGGCCCACGTGCCCGGATTTCGAATTTTGTTCGAAGATAAAAATTACCCATAACATTGCTAACTCAAATATATAATTTATTCCAAATTCCATGCCCAAATTCGTGGTAAAAATCCAAAAATACAAATTTCTACGTTTTCCTATAAAATCCCAAATTTCTACAAATTTGTGTGTCTAAATCCATATATAAATCTTGTATTTAACTCACAACACGCGGGAATCACTTACCTTGACATAGATGATAAAAATCCCTCCTTGAAGCTCTCTAAAATCGCCCCAACCAAGTAAAAAATGAGAGAAGAAGAGCCAAATCCCGCTCTTAAAACCATTCATCCCAGCGATATTTTCGCACCCGCGGGACAGTAGACGCACCTCCGACCACGCCACCGCTTCTGCAGAAATCACCCAAACACGATGCCTCGCACCTGCAAAAACATTCCCCGCTTCTGCGACATCACATGTGCGAGCTCCCTTCCGCTTCTGCGCTTGCGCAGATGTGGCTAAAACTTCGCACCTGCAGTACATCCCCTAGCCGACCTGCTCCACTTTTGCAACCCCTGGGCTGCTTCTGCGGCCCCGCACCTACGGCCAAAACCTCGCAGGTGCGGTTACACCAGATGACAACAACTTCTACATTTTCATAAGGCCAAATTCAATCTATTAACCATTCGAAATCCACCCGAGGCCCTCGCGACCTTAACCAAATATACCAACATGTCCCAAATTATAGTACGAACTTAGTCAAAGCCTTAAACCACATCAAACAACATCAAAATCATGAATCGCATCTCGAATCAAACTTAAAATTTCCAAATTTCCAAATTCTATAACTTGTATCGGAACGCATCAAATCAAGTCCGATTGACCTCAAATTTTACACACAAGTTATAATTGTGATTAGGGTCCTACTCCAACTTCAGGAATCGGAATCCAACCCCGATATCAAAAAGTCCACTCCAGGTCAAACTTCTAAAAACCTCCAACTTCCAACTTTCGCCAAATGACCCCAAAACGACCTACATACCTCCAAATCCACATCCAGATGCGCTCCTAAGACAAGAATCATCACACGAACCTATTGGAACCTTAAAATCCCGATTCCGAGGTTGTTTACTCTAAAGTCCAACCTTAGTCAATTCATCCAACTTAAAGCTTCCGAGATGAGAATTTTCTTTCCAATTCAATTCCGAACTTTTCAAAATTAAATTCCGATCACACGTGCAAGTCACAATACATGAAGTGAAGCTTCTCAAGGCCTCAAACCGCTGAACGATGCGCTAGAGCTCAAAACGCCTGGTCAGGTCGTTATAGTAAGTGCTATAGATGTAATGCTTAGGCTCAGTTTTTGACTCTTGTATAAGCACCTTAAAGTGTATGATCTTAATTGTGGCTAACTGCTTTAACTAGAGTGTCTTGATAATCAGATCATGAGTGAGTTATGTTCCATGTGGGTGTGAGGTTTTGTGTTATTCTGTGCATTGCATTTGATGTCTAGAACTTGCCCCGTGTGTTTGCAAAGCCAAATAGTAGTTTTGTTAAGTCTTGAAAATGATATATGCGTTTCTTTATTGAGCCATTTATAAGCTTTTACCCACCAAATTGTTATGTATCTTAGTTAACCCTTTTGAGCTTGTAATCTTGTTTCTTTGGCAATCACAGTACAAGCCTTACACATTTGTTTGAATTGACCATCTATTTGAACCTTTTCACCTCTCCTGAGCACTTGAATTTGATATGAACTATGAAAAAATTAAAGTGTGGGGTGATTGGGTTGGCTTTTGAGTGGAACTAATGAAATAAGCAGAAATGTGCACTATTTTGAAAAGAAAAAGTAAGAGCCACTTGAATTGAAAGAGAAAAACAATAGTTGTATTGTGGGGAAAAATATTCTTTGATAGTGGTGACTCTTGATGTATTTGTGCTTAAAGAAGTTGGGAGTTAATGTATATTGATGTGAAGGTGGAGTTATGGTTTGACATAAGTGTGTGGTTTTGAACAATGAAGTGTATGTATTAAAGTGCTTAGGGATGTGTAGTCACTCTTATATCTAAATATAGCCTACCCGTCCCGCAACCTACTTTACAATCAATGAAAGTCCTACTTGATCCTTGTCTGAATGAGCTCAATTAGTAGAGTAGTACACTACGGGAAAGCCTATGGTACGTCTGTTGTGGCATATGAATGTTGTTTCTGAGAGTGAGCGAATTCTTTCTATCTTGAGTTCCTAATTATTCTTAATTTGTATTGTGTGTGGAACTACTCTCTATTGTTGTGTGAGGGCACTTGATTCATGAAGGAAATGTAATGCTTGACCTCTCTGTTAGAGTAAGTAAACGGGTTATAAATAGTGTGTGGTGCTTGTGAGTCAAATCTTGAGGCGAGGATCTTACCGTATTGTGCTTAATCTGTTTTAAATACTCTTGGTGTGGTAAGTTATGAGAGTTGTTATAAAGGTTGTATTTATATAATTTGTATTTGGAATGCTTGAGGACGAGCAATGGTTTTAAGTGTAGGGTGTTGATGGTAGGCTATAATCTCAGGATTTAGCTGCTTATTGTACTATAATTTACTACACTTTAGTCATTTTGAGTTTTAAGTGATAGTGTTTTGCACTTATTATGTGTTTTATGTCTTGTATGAGTGATTTCTAGCTATGTAGATGTTATGGAATGAATTCGAGTGATTTAGAGCTTTGAAGTTTGAGTAAAATCCTAGAGGATTAAGCTGGGATCGTGTTCGGGGGTTGAGGACCAATTCTGGATGTCAAAAACAGAAATTCAATCTATACTGTAAGAAAAGTCCACAACTGCGGCGCATGGGTGACGTGTGGTGTGGCGCGTGGTACGCCGCGGCTTCCCAAATCTCTGTTGCCTATCAGAATCAACTCTCTAGATTTCCCCACTAATGCCCTGCATGGCGCATCATCCCATGCGATGCGCCTGTGCAAAATTTACAGAGTAAAAGTCCTATTTCGGCTAGGAAAATGTGATTTTGTTTGGGCCCGACCCTACTTGGAATAAATACATAAAAAAAACATTATTTTCTGGACTTTTGACATATATTCAACCTAAGGAGGCTAAGGAGGAGTTGGAAGAGAAAAAGCACAAGGATTTCATTATTTCTTCCTCACTCAAGACTCGAGTTTAGATTGAATTTATGTTTTCCTATACTTTAATTTTATTTGCGATGCATTTCTTCATACCTATGGAGTAGTTCTGTTTAGGGTTTGATGTATTTGGTATATTGATGATTATTTGTGGATTATAACTCTAGTTTTATGTATTGAAGCATTTTGGATGATTTAATTGTTGCATCTATATTCACTAATTCATGTAATCGAGAGAGGCATAACTTATGATATCTTTGCATTATATTGTTGGTTGAGTTCATTAATTCTTCTTAATAATCGAAAGAGGCTATTTGAATCATTGATTAAACCTAGTTAGGATAATAATCTAGAGAGGTTCTCCTAAAGACCAATCCACTACGCATTCCTGCATATCTTCACGTGCTTAAAGTGGTTGATCTTGTGAGGTTAAGACTTAATCGAGAGAGGAGTTTTTGCTGATTGTTTGAACCAATAATTCAGTAAATTTGACAGACTCACTTAACATTAGAAGTGAATTACCTAGAGTTATATCCAAAACAACTATCTTGCACCTATCCCATCAACCCCTATTTTATCCCACCGATAACTTCCTTCCTTACCTTTGTTGCAATAGTCATTAGTCAATATCTTTAGATTCTTAGTTAATTTTAGTTATTAATTATATAAATCTCAATTGTTGATTTTCCTAGATAGCAATCAAGCTAGAAACTACGAAAATACTATTTAACTCTAATCCATGTGGATAAGATATTATACTATACTATCTTTGACTAACGAGCATAATTTAAGCATGTGTTTCAAGCTCGTCAGAGAGGCTAAGAGGCCTAGAAGACCGGGAGGACCTACTGGTCCCTATTTTGTAGGCAAGGTACGACATGGTAGAGGTTTTGTGAGTAATCCGATTCAGTTTGTACTTCAGGCTTCACACGGTGTTCTAGGTGCCTATGGGTCTTAGGGTACCCGAGACGCAAAGCTTCCATAGCCACGTAAGTAGAGGAGTTGCTTTGAGTATGGAGATACCAATCGTATGGTGATAAATTATCCCAGACTCCAGACAGATGTATCACAGCGGGGTATTCAGTCTATGAGTGTTGCTCCAGTTGCTGATATCCCTTCATTGCCAGCTTGGGGTACAGGTCAGGGAGTAGAGGGCACCCAAGAGGGGGAGGCCCGACCCGTTGATATGTTTTCTACAGTAGGGCTGAGGCCACCACACCATATGATGTCGTACAGGTATGGGTTAGAATATTTATAGAGGAGCATCATTCGTATTTCATTTCGGTTCTACTTATCGGGGTGAGTTCTCCTATTTTGCTTAACATATGGGTGAGTTTCGTCATTGTGTACTCTATTTATGTGTTTACCCCTATTGGGAGATCCTATACTGGTAGCCCGTGTCTATCGTGTTGTTTTAATTCATTCTTGAGAGCTGTGAGACTAGAAGTGACTTTCTGTTATCCATTACGGTAGGTTTTGATGTGATTTTTGGGTGGTTGGCTACGCTTTGTGATTTAAATGCTCTACTGGTGCGGGATTTCAGTATGCGTTCTAATTTTATTGGCATAACTGAATTAGAGGAAGGTTTTCGGTTGATATGATGTGTATTCTACTTGGAATTTAGAGTTGATTGTGATACCATCGCGATTTCATGTGATTTGGTTTATTTGAACCGGGCTGCATGCCGTGATGAAGTTATATCAGCATGTGATCCTTATGATTAGTTCATGTCTTTTGATTCTCCCTTATGAAATTGATTCGTAGTATGGTACTGATAGGGAGTGGCGCCTGTCGAGCTTGTTTGATAGTTCTTTCATGTGTTTCCTTGTATATTCAGTCATATTTGTGTTCTACTAATTGAGTTTTAGCTTGCGAGGTGTATGCACAGGTGGCGGTAGATGTGAGTTGTTGATTTGGGTGAATATTATGAGGTCTTCATGTTTCTTGCATCATTGTCGGTATTGTGGAGGCTTGGAATGAGGTTCTAACTGATATGGGGTTAATTACCGGTGCTGGATTTGATTATGGGTAGCTATTGTATTCAGAGATGTGGTCATGGGCATATGTGTGATGTGTTACGTTGTGTGGTTGTACCTTGTGGGTGTAGGCATAAGTTGCTGCAACTGGTTGAGGTTGGTACTGTGTGTGGATGTAGGAATCAGTTCTTTTGGAAGTAAATGGATGGTGAGAAATTTGGTTTTAAGGCCTATCAGTATGGGTAGAAGGAATAATCTTCAGTTGAGATGGTGTCGTCGGGCCTATTTGGATTGGCGTGACGTGGGATCATGTGCTAGTATATGTATGGTAAGTTCATTCAGTGATTTGAGGACTTCGAAGTGGTTCTTGGCATGTACGAGGACAAATGTTTGTTTAAGAGGGGGAGAATGTAACGACCCGACCGGTCATTTTTTAGGATTAGCATCCCGTTTGGTGGATTCAGGTGTCGAGAAGCTTTGTATTATGTGTTATGACGTGCGTGCATGGACAAGTTCAGATTTCGAATGATTTGAGATTGATTTGGAAGAAGGATTCATGCTTTAGAAGCTTAAGCGATAAGAGTTGATCGGAGTCTTGACTTTTGTGTAGATGACTCCGAAATGGCATTTTGATGATTCCAATAGTTTCGTATGGTAATTTTGGAATTAGTTGTGCGTCCGGATTTGGATTTGGAGGTCCGTTGGGTAATTTGATGCATTTTGGCAAAAATTAGAAAGTTAAAGTTTTGGAAGGTTAAGAGGTTTGACTTTTTTGATATCGGGCTTGGATTGTAATTCCGAGAGTTGGATTAGCTCCATTATGTCATTTGGAACTTCGATGCAAAATTTGACGTCATTCCGGGTTGATTTGATATGTTTTGGGATGAGTTTTGGAAGTTGGAAGATTTGAAAGTTCATAAGTTCGATTTGAGGTGTACTTCATAGTTTCGATGTTGTTTGATGTGATTTTACGCCTCAAGTAGGTCCACGTTGTGTTATGGAACTTGTTTGTATATTTGGACGCGGTCTCGACTGTCTCAGACTAGTTTCGGACGAGGTTCGGATCGTTTTGGAAATTTTTGGTTAAAGCTGTTGGGCGGTGTTCTGGTGTATCCGCTTATGCGGAGGTTTGATCGCAGATGCAGAGCCGCTTCTACAAAGTTTATGTCGCTTCTGCGATGTTGAGGCCTGGGAGGAAGCTTCGCTTTTGCGGAGTTTTTGTCGCAGATGCGATGGCCGCATTTGCGGCCCATTGATCGCAAATGCGAAGATGTCCGCTTCTGCGACTGTTTGTACACTTTCGCGGAGTCGCAAATGCGACTCATTATTGCCTTGATGCGGCCATTGGGCTGGCTAGTTGGGTTCGTAGATGCGAACCTTTTCTCACAAATGCGAGGCCGCGGATGTGTTGTTTCTGTTCACAAATGCGAAAAAACCTTGACAGAATCACATATATTCGAGGGTTTGTCATTTTTGTCCATTTTTGAGTTTGAAGCCTCAATTTTGAGCGATTCTGGAAGGATTCTTCACAAGTTTGATTTTGGTAAGTGTTCTCTATCCAAAAATGTTTACATTTCATGATTTCATACTTATTTATATCATTAAATCAGTGAATTGAAAGGAAGAAAATGTGAAATTTTGTAAAACGCTTTCAAAAATATAAAATAATGATTTGAAGGACGAATTCATATCGGAATTTGGTAATTCTTGTATGGTTAGACTCATATTGGAATGGGTGTTCGGGTTTTATAAATTTAGTCGGGTTCCAAGGTGAGATCCTGGGGTTGACTTTTTATTTTTAATTAAGGATCGATGTTTTATTAACCGAAATTGTTTCCTATGAGTTTTATTTATGATTTGAAGTTATTTTGGCTAGATTTGAGTCGTCCGGAGGTTGTTTCACTTGAGAAGGTCATTTTAGAGTATCGGTCTAGCTTCTTTGAGGTAGGTATCTTACCTAACTTTGAGTGGGGGAACTACCCCTTAGGATTTGAGTCACGTGTTCTAATTGTGTCATGTGAATGCCGTGTACGCGAGGTGACGAGTACGTACTCGGGCTTATTTATTGAAATTTGACCATTTAGGGCTCTTAGGTTCTTATGTCTATTAAATATGAAGTTGTTTTGTCATGTTATATTCCACATTTACTAAATTCACCCTTACGTGTCTTATTTGGAATTAATTGCTTCATGTTTTACCCTTATTGCCGATTAAACTCTTATATGCCTTAACTGAAGTTGTTGACTATTTTATTGACATTCTATCCTTTCCGTAATTGTTTACCCTTGATTGAAGTTATTATTATCTTTTTCATAATCTGCTTATCCTTAATTGAATTTTTTATATCTCTTTTAGCAATTTCTCAACCCTAAATAAAGTTTTGTTATCCCTTATCATTGTTGACTTATCCTTATTTGGAATCATTGATTCGTGTTATCCCTCTTATCGTTGAATTTTACTTTGGTGGAATCATTGATACACATTATCTCTTCCTTGCTGAGATATTCTTGTTGAAATCATTATTCCATGTTGCGTCTTTCATTGTGAGCTCATTCTTCCGTTTCATTGTGTTTTGAAGTTCGTGAGTTGATTTACTTGTCATATTCTCGTATTATTGTCGTTGTTGCTATCGTATTCAGTGTAGTTGAAACCGAGGGCTATGCGTGGTTGTGATATTGAAATTGTTTTGAGGAAATATTGTGGCACGTGGGCACCTATTGTGAAAGTCATTTATCTGAGTTGTTATGTTTTGGCATACGTGCTATTGATGAGATAATTGTTATGTTGTTTGCACGAGGTTTCTGTCGTGCTGTTGTTATTATGTTTGCACGAGGTTTCTACCGTGCTGGATTTATTCTGTTGCACGAGGTTTCTGCCGTGCTGTTGTTATTATTGATACGCATGCGGTGGTATAAGGTTTGGGTGTTGAAACATATGCGGTGAGATAAGGTGGGATTGAAATGCGTGGTTAGTAAGGGAACTACTAGAAGCCATGCGGTGTGATAAGGTGGGCTAAAACACAAGATGCTATTCCAGGAAAATAATGTTCAAAAACTAAATGTAAAGGCTCCCGTTGTGATATAAAGAAAGTTGTGATTCAATTTACTATTTGAGACTACGAGACGGTACCTCGGTAGGGCTCTTGTTGTCATTTCCCCATTCTTTTGTACTTATCATTGATTGTTGTCTCCTTAGCATACTATTAATTGTCTTCCTCTGTGTTGCATTATTTGCTTAGTTCTACGTAGCTAATCTTGTTGTGCTAGTCGTTGCTTCAAACTTCATTGCTGCCTTTATTATACTGTACATTGCGTGGTGATATTTTCTTATGTGCCATTCATTGTCTCTGCTCTTATTTGTTGACTTGAATTGTGGTAGAACACTTGCACAAGCATACACGCAGTTAAATCACCCATATCGGTTTTAGAAGATGACTCCTGACGTCATTGACCATTATACGCACTCTTGTCTACTTTCCTTCTGTGTGAGGATTGTCTACTGGCACGTGAGTCGTCCGTCTGGTTATGAGTTGTAATGTGGGGACAAGATGTCAAATGATTAGGGTTCATGAATTGGGACCCATGAGATGTGATTATGAGGTTCAGTACCTGTGGAAATACTTGAACAGATCTGGTGTGAAAGCGATTATTCTTATTGTATTGTTGCTGGTTTTTCTTCATTTGGTTTCACTAGACTTAAACTGTGATCAGCTTACTCTACAGCATTATTACCTGATGTCTTCCTGTTAAATATTGGTGTTACCAGTGTATCATTGAAGTATTGTTTTGTATTCCTTATCCTGCTTAGCTTTATATTAATATTGTTTCTCTGTTAGTTAACCTTCACACTTGTTCAGTTTGCTTAGTCCGGTAGGTGTATTGACTGTCTCTCATTACTACTCTACCGAAGTTAGTCTTGATACTTACTGGGTACCGTTGTGATGTACTCATAATACGCTTCTTCATATTTTTGTGCATATCCATATGCCTTGGATATTGTTGATTATTAGCTAGCTGGTCGAGCATTACTATGAAGAATCAAGGTAAACATGTCGTCACGTTCGCAGGCGACGAAGTCACCTTCTAATATTGTATTTGTACTATTTAATCGTTTTCTGAAAAGTTGTATTTAGGGATTTTTTTCTAGTAAACGCGGTAGAGCTTTTGACTTGTACTACCAGCTTTGGGATATTATTTCATGTTGTAAATGTTGAGTTCATTTAGAAATATCCGATTTCTGCTTAATAGTTATGTTGGTTAATTTCTGTCAATTTATTCAATAAGTATTAGGCTTACCTAATCGTAGAGACTAGGTGCCGTCACGACATCCTACGGAGGGAAACTGGGGTCGTGACAACATGCTTCATTTGAAATTGTCATTACATGTCACATTCTCTACTTGTCAAATTTGCTCTTATATGCTTTATTGGGAGTTGTTACTACTTTTACCATTACGTGATTCCTTTTATCATTGAGTTGCTCTTCGTTGAAATTATTGTTACATGATATCCCTTGTTACCGATTTATTCTCATACCTTTAGATGAAGTACTAGCCATGTCATCTCTTTCATTGCTAGCTTAATTCATACACTAAAATCCAGAGTTTCCATTTCATGGAGACACTTTCATTATTGAGTTTATCCTTAAACAAATAATTGGAATCGAAGTTATCATAAGTCATTTATCTATTTTAATTGCAATTCTGTTTAAAGGAGGTTTTGTTACTTGTTGAGTTACTTTTCCTTTCATTTTGTTGTTATTGAGATTCCATATACGTTATGTTGAGTCATGGGCTATTTGTTATGGAAATATTGATATTGTTGGATCTTTGGAAAGGTTGTGGCCTACGGGCACTTGTGATACGAGTGATATGTTGTGTTGTTATGATGATAGCACATGTGAATTGTTGCATGGGTTGGTTGTTGTTATGCGGTGTATAAGGATGGCATTTCACCGTTGATGTTATACAGGGCATAAGGGTGGCATATCACTGTTGTTGAACGGACGTAGTGATACGGGTGGCTTTTGTGTTATTGTTCGGGTGGAGCGATACAGGTGGATATTGCACGGAGTGATAAGGGTGGCTATTACATAGAGTGATAAGGGTGGATATTAGATAGAGTGATACGGGTGGCTATCAGAGAGATAAGGGTGGCTAATAATATTGTCAGAGTGGAGTGATAAGGGTGGCTATTACACGGAGTGATACGGATAGCTATCGGAGAGATAAGGGTGGCAGATGTCAGGGATGATGTGTGATGATTGGAGATATTTTGTTGGTGGTTTTTGTGTGATGTTTTGATTTTCCTTATGTTTGTCATACGCCTTGCGTGACTTGTTTTGTTATTTTGATGAGCTATTCGATGTCTTTGATATTACTTGTTGACTTAGGTTGCATTAGTACACTCGCACAGCCATACACTATAGCATGCCACTTATACTAGCTCATCAGTACCAAACGTGACATTTATCGATCATGCCCATGCATTCTTGTATTATCTATTTCCATGTTGATATTTTGAGCATGTGACCATGCCGGGCGGATTGTGATTGAGAGCATGTGACCATGCTGGGCGGATGGTGATTGTGAGCCTGTGATCATGCCGGGACAGATTTGATTGTGATACTGTGATCATGCGTGGCACATTTTGATTGTGAGCATATGACTATGCCGGGAGGATTTCGATTATGAGCCTGTGGCTATGTCGGGTGGGTTGTGATATTGGCACGTGAGTTGTCCGTGCGGTTGTGTTTCGAGATGTGGGCACGAGGTACCATGAGTATATAATGGTGGGTTGAGACTCGTGACTTGTGACTATGAGATGAGGTACCACTGAGTGATTTTTTTTATGAAACTTGTGAAATACAGCTTGATTAGTTAGTTTACTTCGATGTTCCTTATTTAGTTTGAACGATACTTTACGGTGTTCATTCTTGTTGCCAATTATTGATTTGTGCTTTCCATTATTAGCTTTATGCTTCTATACTGTACAAGTTATTTTGTCTAGTGAGTGTATTAACTTGTACCTCGTCACTACTCCACCGAGGTTAGTCTTGATACTTACTGGGTACCGATCATGGTGTACTCATACTACACTTCTACACATGTTTGTGCAGAGCTAGGTATTGGAGATATCAGACCAGACAGAGTTAGCTTGTTGATAGCGAGGATTCAAGGTAGAGTTTCTTGGTCATCGCAATCCCTTGAAGTTCTTTCATTCTTTGTTGTAACGACCCGACCAGTCGTTTTGAGAGTTATAACCCCATTTCCCCCATTTACTACTCATTTTATAATTTATAGCTGTTATGTGACTTGTCGGGATAGTCGGTTCGGGTCCGGAGTGATTTCAGAATAAAATGAGACACTTAGTCTCAAGGTTGAAAGTTTAAGTTGAAATGGTTGACCGGATGTTGACTTATGAGTAAGAGACTCCAGAATGGAGTTTTTATGGTTCAATTAGCTCCGTTGGGTGATTTTGGAGTTAGGAGAATATCCGGACTATGATTTGGAGGTCCGTATTGGAATTAGGCTTGAAATGGCGAAAGTTGAATTTTTTGGATGTTTGATCGGGAATGGACTTTTTGTTATCGGGGTCGGATTTTGATTCTGGAAGTTTGAGAAGGTACGTAATGTCATTTGTAACTTGCATGCAAAATTTGGGGTCAATCTGACGTATTTGGTTAGGTTGCAGCATCATATGTAGAAGTTGAATTTCCTTAGTTTCAATAGGCTTGAATTGGGGTGTGATTCATGTTTTTGAAGTTGTTTGATGTGATTTGAGGCATTGACTAAGTTCGTATGAGGTTTTAGGACTTGTTAGTACTTTTGGTTGAGGTTCCGGGGGCCTCGAGTTGATTCCTGATGGTTAACGAATCAAAAGTTGAAGTTGAGAGATTGCTTAAGTTGGAGGGGATTGTGCAGGTGGTCGCAGGTGCGAGGAGTTTTCTGCACCTACGTGGCCGCAGGTGCGGTGAGAGGTGCACAGATGCGGAAGGCGCGCAGGTGCGATAGGGAATTCCGCACCTGCGTGACCGTAGATACGGCAAGGGGACCGTAGAAGCATAACTAGGCAGATGAGCTTGGTCCGTATAACTGGCTTGGATGCTCACAAAAGCGAGTCCACAGAAGTGGAGTGACGGACTGCCGGAGTGGAGTGCGCCGCAGATGCGTGTGTGATGTCGCTTATGTGACGCCACAGAAGCGGAAGTGCTGGACACAACACTTAAATGCAATGGTTCGCGATTTTGCTTCATTTTAAACATTTTGAACTCGGGTTTTGGCGATTCTTTAGAGGGTTTTCGAGGGTATTCTTGAGGTATGTCCCTTGTGCTCATTTTTTTATCAATAATCTTGTGTCCCCATTGATTTTCCTACCAAGTTGGTGTGTATTTAAGGTGTAAATTGGGAGTTTGAGGCTAGGGATTTGGAGAGTTTGATTTGGGGATTTGGGTGATGATTTGGTGTCGGATTTTGATAAATTTGGTATGGTTGGACTCGTGGTTGAATGGCTTTCAAGTTTTGTGACTTTTATCGAATTTTGAGACGTGGGCCTGGGGTTGGCTTTTGAGCCGTTTTTTGATTTTGATTAATAGCTTTGCATTTCCTTATGGAGTTGATTCCTTTAGCCCGTATTGATTATATCGAATTGTTTATGGCTAGATTCGAGGAATTCAGAGGCCGTTTCGCCAGGCAAGGGTGTGTTGGAGTAGAGATTTGCTTAGATTGAGGTAAGTAACAGTTTTCAATTTGGTTCTGAGGGTACGAAACCTCGTATTACGTGTCATGTATTTGGTTTTGAGGTGACGCAGATGCTAGGTGACGGGCATGTGGGTGTGCACCGTAGGAATTGTGACTTGGTCAAATTCCATGGAACTATATAGTTGAATAATCTGTTGTTATCCGTACATTCTCCATGTATTAGAGAAATTGAACCACAAATCATGTTAGAAATCATGTTTAGTCTATGTGTTGGCATTTCAGGGACCCACAGAGGTCGGGTACATGTTCAATTATCCACTAAATTGTTGTTTTGTACTCAGTCACAGTTTTACTTGTATATTATATCTCAGTCTCTATTGTTCATTATTGATGCATCATATTATTGTTGTTTGGGCTGCTTATCATGATTTCTGAGAGCCCAAGATACTGGAGATGTGGATGATTGAGTGAGGCCGATGGCCTGATCGCGAGGATATTTATGGGATCGGGCTGCACACCGCAACATGTTTCACTGATGTATGCCATGATTGGCTTCTTATAGCGCTTGGACTGAAAGAGCCCCTCTGGAGTCTGTACACACCCTCGATGAGTGCAGGTACCTACTGAGTGCGAGTGTCGAGCACCGAGTGCCGAGAGATTAAGAGGAGTGGGTGATTATAAGGACAGAGTGATTGTGAGGTTGGAGTGTATGGGAGGACAGAGTGACTATTCCTCTGAGAGGATGCATTTGACTTTCATTTATGTTGCACTTCAATTGTCATATATCACTGTCGTGAAATTTCCGAGAGATATTATCTTTTGTTTCAGTTGAACTTGACATGAATTAACTGTTTTGGCCTTAATTGTCGAACTTGAAAGCATGCCTACTTTCCTATGCTGAAACCACTATAATTGAACGTGACTGTGAAGCTTGTCACTACTTTCAGTTCTTTATTTAGTCTTGTTACTTACTGAGTTGGTTGTACTCACGCTACACCCTGCACTTCGTGTGCAGATCCAGGTGTTTCCGGACACGGTAGGTGTTGATTCCATCGCACAGTTGATCTTTTGGAGATTCCAAGGTAGCTGCCCGGTGTTTCGCAGACCCTGTCTCTCCTTCCCTATCTTTCTGCTTATTGTATTTAGTTTCATACTATTATAGATAGTGTTTTTAATACTCGTGATGTATAGATACTCATGTACTCTATGACACCCCGATAGCTGGGAAATTCCGCGTTGTGTTATGGGTTTCTATCCCGTTTTATGAGAACTTTCATTGTTTAAATAGTTTTATTTCATTTTCTGTTAAAAGTGTTAGAAATATTGTGAAATGTCAGCTTGCCTAGTACCACGATAGGCGCCTTCACGACATGCTAAAATTTTGGGTCGTGACAAGTTAGTATCAGAGCCTAGGTTACGTAGGTCTCACAAGTCATGAGCAGGTTTAGTGGAGTCTTGCGGATCTGTGCGGAGATGTCTGTACTTATCTTCAAGAGGCTGTCGAACCCTTAGGAAACTTCACATTCTTGTATTCTTGTCATGTGGATTTGGTGATTCCGGTCACTAAATGTCTGTTTTCTATACTCTCATAGATGGTGAGGACACGTGGTACCGTGCAGGATGGACAGCCACTAGTAACACCAGCTAGAAACTCGTACAACGGCTAGAGCAGCACCTGCAAATCCACCAGTTGCTCCAACTCAGGAGCAGGTTCCAGATGTAGTTAAGCCAGGGGGGCCAGCGCAGACACCAGTTGTGCCCATTGTGATTCCAGACCTTCAGGATGCTTTGGCCCAGATATTGACGGTTTGCACTGGCCTTACTCAGGTGGTTTTGGTGCAAGCCGCACTAGCAACTTCTCAGGCCGGCGGAGGTACTCATACCCTTGCTGCCCGTACTCTAGAGTAGGTGAAGTAGGGACTTCAGACACTGAGGGTACTACCAGCCCAGCCGGTTGCAGCTGCTCAGGCCCCGATGGACCCCGTTATGACTGATGATGAGTATAGGAGACTTGAGAGATTTGGGAGGATTTATCCTCCATCATTTAGCGATTCTGAGTCAGAGGATGCTTAGGGCTTCTTCGATAAGTGCCGGCGGATTCTTTGCATGACAGGTATTCTGGAGACTAGTGGGGTCTTGTTCACTACTTTCCAGTTCGCTGGGGCATTCTTCTGATGGTGGGAGGCCTATGAGAGGCGCATGGCAATCAGTGCAGCACCACTTGGAAGGAGTTCTCCGTTCTCTTCTTAGAGAAGTTCGTGTCTCAATCTCGCAGGGAGAAGCTGCGCAGACGATTTGAGCAGTTATGTCAGAAGGGCATATCTGTGACGCACTACGAGATGAGGTTTTCTGAGTTGGCTCATTGCACAGTTTGGTTGTTTCCCACTTATAGGGAGAGTATTAGGAGGTTCATTGATGGTATCACATGTCAAATGCGGTTGATTATAACTCGAGAGAGGGTGTGTAGTGCTACTTTTGATGAAGTGGCTGACATTCCTCGGTAGATAGAGATGGTCCGTAGCTAGGAGCGTAGAGAGATGGAGGCCAACAGGCCTCATGGATTAGGTGGTTTTAGCGGTGTTCCTTCTGGGGGTTAGTTCTACCACGGCAGGGGTCGTCCGTATAGGCACGCTCAGACGGCTCGTCCAGTTCACCGTGGTATACCATCCAACCATAGTTCATACAGTTCTCATCAGGGTTAGTTATCTCTCAGTGCCCTTCCACCTCAGAGTTCATCCCGTGCTCCATCGGCTCTTGGTTCATCTATACCGAGTCTTCGAGCAGTTATCCAAGTGCTCAAGGCTCCTTTCAGCCCCCACCACCAGCATCGGGGAGTTGGTTTGAGTGCGGGGAGTTTGGGCATATGTGGAGGCAATGTCCTGGTCGCCCGGGAGGTCCAGTGCAGCAGAGGAGTCAGGTGATGACTTCAGCACCAGTTACTTCACCACCCGTCCAGCTAGCTCGGGGTGGGGCTCAGTCACCAAGGGGTCGCCCAAAGGGGGAAACCAATCAGGTGGAGGCCTTCGTGCCAGACCAGATGTTGTTTTTTCTGATGCAGTAATCACAAGTATTGTCTCAGTATGTCATAGGGATGCCTCTGTATTATTTGACCATGGTTCCACTTATTCATATGTATCATCGTATTTTGCTCATTATCTGGATATTCCCCATGAGTCCTTAGTTTCATCTATTCGTATATCTACGCCAGCAGGCGTACTATTATTGTGGACTGTATATATTGGTCGTGTGTAGTGACTATTGGGGGATTGGAGACTAGAGTTGATCTCTTATTGCTTAGTATGGTGGACTTCGACGTGATTTTGGGTATGGATTGGTTGTCTCCATGTCATGCTATTCTGGATTGTCACGCTAAGATCGTGACGTTGGGGATGCCGGGGTTGCCAAGGATTGAGTGGAGAGGTTCTCTAGACTATGTTCCCAGCAGAGTGATTTTATATCTGAGGGCCCAGCAGATGGTTGGGAAGGGTTGTTTATCTTTATTGGTTTTTGTGAGGGATATTGGTGTCGATACTCCTACTATTGATTCTGTTCCGGTGGTGCGAGATTTTCTGGATGTGTTTCCTGCAGACTTGCCGGGCATGCTGCCCGACAAGGATATTGAATTTGGTATTAACTTGGTGCTGGGCACTCAGCCTATTTCTATTACATCATATCGTATAGCACTATCTGAGTTGAAGGAATTGAAGGAGCAGCTTTAGGAACTTCTTGATAAGGGGTTTATTAGGCCTAGTGTGTCGCCTTGGGGTGCACCGATTCTATTTGTGAAGAAGAAGAATGGTACTATGCGGATGTGCAATGATTACAGGCAGTTAAACAAAGTTAGAATATTGAATAGGTATCCTTTGCCATGCATTGATGATCTATTTGCCCAGTTTCAAGGAGCGAGGGTGTTCTCTAAGATTGACTTGAGGTCTGCGTATCACCAGTTGAAGATTTGGGACTCGGATATTCTAAAGACAGCATTCAGGACCTATTATGGTCATTATGAGATCCTCGTGATGTCTTTTGGGCTGACCAATGCCCCATCAGTATCCATGCATCTGATGAACAATGTATTTCAGCCTTATCTTGGCTCATTTGTCATAGTGTTCATTGATGCTATCCTAGTGTACTCTCGTAGCCAGGAAGAGCATGCCCAGCATTTGAGGATTATGTTGCAGCGGTCGAGGGAGGAGAAACTTTATGCTAAGTTCTCCAAATATGAGTTCAGTTCAGTGGCGTTCTTGGGGCACGAGGTGTCCAGCGAGGGGATACTGATGGATCCGAAGAAGATAGAGGAGGTTCAGAGTTTGCCCAGACCGTCCTCAGCTACGAAGATTCAGAGCTTTCTCGTTTTGGCCGGTTATTACCTTCGCTTCGTGGAGGGTTTCCCGTCTATTGCATCTCCATTGACCAAATTGACCTAGAAGGGTGCTATCTGCAGGTGGTCAGATGAGTGTGAGGAGAGCTTTCAGAAGCTCAAGACTGCCTTGACCACTACGCCAGTTCTAGTTTTGCCTTTAGCTTCAGGCTCTTATACATTGTATTGTGATGCTTCTCGGATCGGTATTGGATGTGTCTTGATGCAGGAAGGTAGAGTGATTGCTTATGTTTCGCGTTAGTTGAAGCCTCGCGAGAAGAACTACTATGTCCATGATTTGGAGTTAGCTGGCATCGTTCATTCATTGAAGATTTGGAGGCATTATCTCTACGGTGTGTCTTCTGAGGTGTTTTCGGATCATCGGAGTCTCCAGCAGTTTTTCAAATAGAAGGATCTAAATTTGAGGCTGCGGAGATGGTTGGAGCTACTAAAAGACTATGATATCACTATTCTGTATCATCCCGGGAAGGCCTATATGGTGGATGATGCCTTGAATAGAAAGGCAGTAAGTATGGGTAGCCTTGCATTCATTCATGTTGGTGAGAGACCTCTTGTAGTTGATATTCAGGCCTTGTCCAACTAGTTCGTGAGATTAGATGTCTCGGAGCCCAATCAGATTCTAGCTTATGTCGTTTCTTGGTCTTCCTTATATGATCACATCAGAGTGCGCCAGTATGATGATCCTTATTTGCTTGTCCTTATAGACACGGTCCAGCACGGTGATGCCAGAGATGTTACTATTGGGGATGATGGAGTATTGAGGATGCAAGGTCGGATTTTTGTGCCTAATGTGGATGGGTACATGAGTTGATTCTTGAGGAGGCCCACAATTCGCGGTATTCCAGTCATCCGGGTGCCACGAATAAGTATCAAGACCTGAGGCAGCATTATTGGTGGAGAAGAATGAAGAAGGATATATTGGGGTTTGTAGCTCGGTGCCTCAACAGTCAGCAGGTGAAGTATGAGCATCAGAGACAGGGCAGATTGCTTCAGAGGTTAGAGATTCCAGAGTGGAAATGGGAGCGGATCACCGTGGATGTTGTAGTTGGGCTCCCACGGACTTCGAGAAACTTCAATGCTATTTGGATGATTATGGATAGGCTGACCAAGTCCGCGCACTTCATTCTAGTTGGGACTACTTATACTTAGGAACGGTTGATTGAGATTTACATACGAGAGATTGCTCGCCTCCACGGCGTTCCAATGTCCATCATTTCAGATCGCGGCACGCAATTTACATCGCAGTTTTGGAGAGCCGTACAGCGAAAGTTGGGTACCCAGGTTGAGTTGAGCACAGCGTTTCACCCTCAGATGGACGGAGAGTCCGAACACACTATTCAGATATTGGAGGACATGCTAAGTGCTTGTGTCATCGATTTTGGGGGTTCTTGCGATCCGTTTCTGCCACTCACGGAGTTTGACTACAACAATAGCTATTAGTCGAGCATTTAGATGGATCCATATAAGGCTTTGTATGGGAGACGGTGTAGATCTCCGGTGGGTTGGTTTGAGCCTGGTGAGGCTACGCTATTAGCTACTGACTTGGTTGAGGATGCTTTGGACAATGTTAAATTGATTCAGGAGCAGCTTCGCACAGTGCAGACTAGACAGAAGAGTTATGCCGGCAGGAAGGTCCGTGATGATTCTTACATAGTTGGGGAGAAGGTACTGCTCAAGGTTTCACCCATGAAGGTTGCTATAAGGTTCAGGAAGAATGGCAAGTTGAGCCCTTGGTATATTGGGCCATTTCAGGTACTTCAAAGGATGGGGGGAAGTTCCTTACAAGCTTTCTTTGCCACCTAGTTTTTCGAGTATGCATCCAGTATTTCATGTTTCTATACTCCGAAAGTATGTCGGTGATCTGTCTTATGTTTTGGATTTCGGCACGATTTAGTTGGATGGTGATTTGACTTATGATGTGGAGCCGGTTACTATTTTGGATCAGCAGGTTCAAAAGTTGAGGTCAAAGGACATAGCTTCAATGAAGGTGCAGTGGAGAGGTCAGCCAGTTGAGGAGGCTACTTGGGGGACTGAGCGGCAGATGCGGAGCAGATATCCACACCTATTTGAGACTCCAGGTATGTTTCTAGACCCGTTCGAGGATGAAAATTTGTTTAATAGGGGATGATGTAACGACCCAGCCGGTCATTTTGAGAGTTATAGCCCCGTTTCCTCTATTTACTTCTCATTTTGTAATTTATAGCTATTATGTGACTTGCCGGGGTAGTCGGTTTGGGTCCGAAGCGATTTCAGAATGAAATGAGATAATTAGTCTCAAGGTTTAAAGCTTAACTTGAATTGGTTGACCAGATGTTGACTGTTGACTTTTGAGTAAACGACTCCAGAATGGAGTTTTGATGGTTTCGTTAGCTCCGTTGAGTGATTTTGGACTTAGGACAGTGTCTGGATTGTGATTTAGAGGTCCGTAGTGGAATTAGGCTTGAAATGGCGAAAGTTAAATTTTTGGGAAGTTTGACCGGGAGTGGACTTTTTGTTATCGAGGTCGAATTCCTGTTTCGGAAGTTTGAGTAGGTCAGTAATGTCAGTTGTAACTTGCATGCAAAATTTAGGGTCAATCGGACGTTTTTGATAGGTTGAGGCGTCATTTGTAGAAGTTGAATTTCCTTAGTTTTAATAGGCTTGAATTGGGGTGCGATTCGTATTTTTGAAGTTGTTTATGTGATTTGAGGGCTCGACTAAGTTCGTATGAGGTTTTAGGACTTGTTGGTATGTTTAGTTGAGGTCCCGTGGGCCTCAGGTTGATTCCAAATGGTTAACGGATCAAAAGTTGAAGTTGAGAGATTGTTGAAGTTGGACCTCTACTAGTGTAACCCCACCTGCAGAGCTTTGATCGCAGGTGTGGGCTAGCTTGCGCAGGTGCGAGTTTGGAGGGGATTGTGCAGGTGGTCGTAGGTGCGAGGAGTTTTCCGCACCTGCGGCCACGCAAGTGTTGTGAGAGGTGCACAGAAGCGGAAGGGACGCAAGTGCGATAGAGAATTCCGCACTTGCGTGACCGCAGATGCGGCAGGGGGACCGCATTGATTATATCAAATTGTTTATGGCTAGATTCGAGGCATTCAGAGGCCATTTTGCGAGGCAAGGGTGTGTTGGAGTAGAGATTTGCTCGAATTGAGGTAAGTAACAGTTCTAAATTTGGTTCTGAGGATACGAAACCCCGTATTATGTGTCATGTATTTGATTTTGAGGTGACGTACATGCTAGGTGACGGGCGTGTTGGCGTGCACCATTGGAATTGTGACTTGGTCAAATTCCATGGAACTGTGTAGTTGAATAATCTGTTGTTATATGTATATTCTCCATGTATTAGAGAAATCGAACCATAAATTAGGTTAAAAATCATGTTTAGACTATGTGTTGGCACTGTAGCGCCCACAGAGGTTGGCACATGTTGAATTATATGCTAAATCGATGTTTTGTACTCGGTCACAGTTTTACTTGTATATTACATCTCAGTCTCTGTTGTTCATTATTGATGCATCATAATATTGTTGTTTGGGCTACTTATCATGATTTTTGAGAGCCTGGGAGACTAGAGAGGTTGATGACTGAGTGAAGCTGAGGGCCTAATTGTGAGGATATTTATGGGATCGAGCTGCACGCCGCAACATTTTTCACTGATATATTCCATGATTGGCTTGTTATAGCGCTTGGGATGAAGAAGCCCCTCCGGAATCTGTACACACCCCCAGTGAGTGCAGGTACCTACTGAGTGCGAGTGCCGAGTGCTGAGTGATTCAGAGGAATGAGTGATTGTAAGGAAAGAGTGATTGTGAGGTTGGAGTGTATGGGAGGACTGAGTGACTGTTCCTCTGAGAGGATGCATTTGACTTTCATTTCGGTTGCACTTCAGTTGTCATATATCACTGTCGTGAAATTTCCGAGAGATATTATCTTCTGTTTCAGTTGAACTTGACATGAATTAACTGTTTTAGCCTTAATTGTCGAACTTGAAAGCATGCCTACTTTCCTATGTTGAAACCACTATAATTGAACTTGATTGTGAAGCACGTCACTACTTTCAGTTCTTTATTTAGTCTTGTTACTTACTGAGTTGGTTGTACTCACGCCACACCCCTGCACTTCGTGTACAGATCCAGGTATTTCCGGACACGGTGGGTGTTGATTCCATCGTACAGTTGATCTTTTGGAGATTCCAAGGTAGCTGCTTGGCATTTCGCAGACCTTGTCTCTCCTTCCCGATCTTCCTGCTTATTGTCTTTAGTTTCAGACTATTATAGACAGTGTTTTCCGGACTTGTTATATATAGATGCTCATGTACTTTGTGACACCCCGATAGTTGTGAACTTTTGCGTTGTGTTTTGGGTTTCTATCCCATTTTATGAGAACTTTCATTGTTTAAAATGCTTTAATTCGTTTTCTATTAAAAGTGTTGGAAATATTGTGAAATGTCGGCTTGCTTAGTACCATGTTAGGCGCCATCACGACAGGTTAGGATTTTGGGTCGTGACATTTGTACTATCACTTTGTATTTGAACAGTATTGTATTTCGATCCTTGAGCTCATTCCATGTATTTAATTAGAGTTCGTGACTCTGTATCACCAGTCTTGAGGAAGTATTTATGATTATTGCCACGTAGGCTTATTCCGCTTTTGTCTTGGCACTTGTAATAAACTATGTTTCAAGTTATCATTGTTATGAACTCGCTTAATCATTGTTAGTAATCGACTTACCAGGTCGTAGAGACTAGGTGCCAACACGACATCCTGCGGAGGGAAATTGGGGTCGTGACAGGTGTTCATGGTAGATGAAACATATACTGCGGGTAGTGCCATGGTGAAAAAGAAGAAGATAAAGGAAAATGTTTTAATCTTTTATTAATAAATTGGTAAAAAGTGATTGGGACCTACATATTACACATGTCAAGCAATAATAGGTTAAGAATATGATGCCCTATTTGGTCGCCCCCATTTAACATGTACCCACTTTTTAATTTGTTTTTAACTTGTACCCACTTTTTAAACAACTTCAGGCTTTTTTCTCCACCTCCTCCTCCTTCTTCTTCTTTTTCTTCTTCTTCGTGTGATAGTGATATTATATGATGTTTGTGAACATATTTTAAGGTAGTCTATGATATTTGATAGTGGTGAGCTATTGTGCCGCTTTAGTTTTTACTATTGCTTTTTTTAAGCAAATATGTCACTCGGCTTGATGCCTTGTGGTGAATATATTAATAATAATTCAAAATAGGAATCCACTTAATACAATGTATGTAAAAATGCAAATGAAAGTAGGAAAAAAAAATGAAATATAGCTATTACAAAAGTTTGACTTGAACATGTTCCAGCCGAAGGTGTTGTTTGTATCCTCTAACCAAGTGTAAAACCTCAGTGTAGCACCTCAAACGCTCTCACCAGGCGCCATGTTTTGCGTACCAAAAGGATTAGGCCAACTTGAATTGCTAACGTACACCTCCAATTATTGTTGTTGTCCAAACTTATGATGGGGCGTGCAAACACTTTGAGACCTTTGTCTTTCCAATTATTGTGACTAGTCGACTGGTAGATTACCCACAACCCTTATACCACAATAACTTGTCCATCTTCGATTGAAAATAAGAATTCTAGTAGAAGACAATCAGTTGTACTAAACAACTGATCCATAAACCACAATAAATGTTTCAGTTTCTTCCCGTGTAGTGCTATACATTTCCCAGAATGAGCATTATACAATGTTAATACCACTGTTAGGTGATACAGCAGCATACGTTAACTAACCTGTCCAAAGCTTTCCAACTTAATCAGTGTAATAAAGCTGCCAAGACCATTTTTGTTACACCAGTAATGCAAGCTTGAGGATGAGTAACTGATGAGTAACTGCAGGGACTATCTTGTGTTTGATATCTTTGAGAAGCCATTGTATTTAACTGTAGTACACAGATGTACTGATTCATTAATCTGGAGCTCTCCTTTTTGAAAAACTAACCCTTAGTTTAGGAGTTTGTAGCTTGCCAAGATTTAATATTCTCCTCCTTGTACTGGGCAGTTCAGAGAAAGAGAGGAATTGATTTGTACCTGCACTAGAAAACACTATGTTAGCTATAAAATCTGCGAGAGTGTTGCCTTCTCTGAATATATATTGAAGGATCACATTGAAATAATTTTTCATCTCCTTAATTTTTTGGACTTCTGCACTTATACACCAACGTGAGTCCCATTCCCCTTCTATGACTTTCTTCAAAGTCAATGAGTCAGTCTCCAATATCAGTGGGTGCTTCTCGTATGTAACACAATATTCCAGTCCCTAGAGTATTGCTTGTGCTTCAGCTACAACATTTGTGGTCACACATATGTCGACTAACTTTGCATACACTAGATCTCCAGCCTCATTTCTAATACAAAATCAAATTGAGCTAGGCCCTGTGTTTCCTTTTGAGGCTCCATCAGTGTTACACTTATACCAACCTGCATATGGAGGTTGCCAGTTAACTCTCTTGGTGATTAGTATTGGCTTGTATGCTTTAAAGAATTGGATCATATCTGGACATAAAGTAGGTATGTTTGTTAGCCATGGATACCTTGTCTTTGCCAAGTAATGAAGTATCTTGTTGACTTCATGTATGACTCTATTTGTTGAGACTCTTCCTCCATACTTTCATGTGTTTCTCCTTTTCCACAGTTCCCATGTAATGATAGCTGGTGTTGCTTGAAACAAAGGTTGCAATTTTGGACAGCATTTTGCACTCCACCATGCTCGTACCACTTGCTTCCGTGTATTACTAGTTCAGTAATGCCTGCAACTACCATAAACTATTTCCATACCTTTGTTGCTATGTTGCTTGTCAGAAAAATATGTTCATATGTCTCTTCCTGGGATGTTGACAACACCAACATCTAGAAACACATATGTATCCATGTTTCCTCCATAAGTCATCGGTTGACAGTTTGTGTCTCCACAGTATCCATAAAATGAATGAGATCTTGAATGGTAGTCCTTTATCTGCATTTTTCTAAATTCCTGATTTGGATTTACTCGATGCCTCAGGATTTGCCAAGCATTATTGATAGTAAACTTGCCTAATGAAGTTGGCATCCAATATGGTTTATCTCACTGCTCATCTCTACTATCATAATGGATCTTTTTTATATGTTCAGCAATGTCTTGTGGGAAATTCTGGTTAATTAGTGTGCCATTCCATTCTCTTCCTTGCCTCAGTTCTGCCACCTCTTGTAAGTTCTCCTCAATACTGAAGTATGGAGGTAGGACATGATACTAAGTTCTCCCAATCCAGTCCAATTTTCATGCCATATATTTGTTGTGCCACTTTTCATCTCCCATAGTATCTCATGCTCTACTTGTTCCCTTGCATTCAACATCTGTTTCCACACATGGGATCCTTGTTTGAATTGTACTTCAGTAGGTATCTCTTTTATGTAGTACTTATTCCACATGTAGTTCGACTACAAAGATTTTCCAGTCCTAAATAACAACCACAACTTCACAAATAATGCCTTTGATACATCATTCAATGATCTAAATCCAAGGTCTCCTTCTTCTTTAGGAGTACATAGCTTCTGCCAACTTGCCCAGCGCCTGCTCCTCCCTTCTTCCTCGGTGCTCCAAAAGAATCTGGCAAATATTTTGTGTAGGTGTTTCAGAATGTTTTGAGGTGGATCCAGTACTGAGAGTAGGTACACTGTCATACTTTGCAAAACACTAGTGATTAGTGTTGCTTTTCCTCCAGATGATAATAGCTTCCCTTTCCAAGCATGTAGCTTAGCCTTCACCTTTTTTCTTGATAATAGTCTTTCCTTCTTCTAGTGTAGAAGATGGGGCACCCTAGATACATGAATGGAAACTGACCTCTTGTGAATCCTGTGATGTCTTTCACTTTCTGTATTAGAGCATTTGCATGCATATGGTAGGAGCTCTTAGCCCTATTGATTTGCTAACCAGAGATCTGTTCATAGCTGCTTAATACTATCACGATCTTCATCAAGGAGGGTTGAAGAGCTAATGCAAAAATTATGGTATCATCAGCATATGCTAAGTGGTTTAGGTGTTCTGTCCACTTGGGCATACCAAATCCTCGAAATGATTCATCCTCAAATAATTTGTTCAGTGACCTAGAGAGTACCTCTGCAGACAGTATGAATAGTGCTGGGGAGAGTGGATCGCCTTGCTTCACTCCCCTTATTGATTTAAAGAATCCTGATGATTTTCCATTAACTAGTACTAAGTACCAATTGTTGGATAATAGGTTCCAGATTAGGGTGATGAAATGTTCTGCAAACCCCATTTTTCCTAATACATGCATCAAATACTTCCATGATACTCTGTCATACGCCTTCGACATGTTAAGTTTAATCACCACATTAGCAGGTTTACCCATCTTCCTTATGTTTGTGACTATTTCCTGTGTAAGAAGTATGTTTTCAAATATGCTTCTTCCTTTCACAAATCCAGATTGATTTGGAGAGATATACTCAGGTAAGAACTTTTCTAATCTGCTATGTAAACATCTGGATAGTACTTTGTTGATGAAATTTCTCAAATTGATGGGTCTTAGGTCTGAAAATGATTATGATCTTTGTTTCTTTGGTAGCATAACCAAGTTTGTGTGAGTGATGGATTTTGGTAATGCTGCCCCTCCAAAGAAATGTAATACCATCTCCCAGCATTCTTGATAAAACATGCCAGTGAATCCATCGGGGCCACTGGAACTGTTTCCATTTAATCCAAAAACATCTGCTTTAACCTCTTCCAACGTTGGATACCTACATAACTCCAAGTTCTGATCCATAGATACCATAGCAGGAACATTGGTATGCATTGAAAATTCTGTAGGGTCTCTTTGTTTTGAGAACTGATTTTGAAAGAATTCAACTGCGGCAATAGCAATTTGATCTTGGTCTTCTAGCCAATTCCATGTTCCATTCTGGATCCCTTTTATTTGTAACTTCTTCCTCTTGCCACTGACATGATTGTGGAAGAAGCTCATATTTCTCTCACCCTCAGCAAACTAAGTCATTCCAACTTTCTGCTTCTAGTACTGCTCCTCCAAACTTAGGTATTTCTTCAATTCTGATTGAGTTCTCTAAAGGATGATTCTGTTCTCTATTGTTGGCTCCTCCTCAAACAACATTTCTTTAAGCTTCATAATATCTTCTAGTATTGCTAATTGTTTGAATATGCCCCCAAAGGTCTACCTACTCCATTGTGATAGTGTTGTCTTTACTTTCTTCAGCTTGTTCTTGAACATCAAAAAGGGGTCTCCAACGAAATCTGCATGCCAGTTCTGTTTTACTACTTCCATGAAGGTTTCATGCTTTGTCCAGAAATTCAAGAATCTGAATGATCTAGCAAAGTTTGTAGTTTTTTTTCCTCCAGTCATCAGTAGTGGCGCATGATCTGATCCAATTTGAATTAAGTGCTCAACTTCTATTGTAGGAAGCATATTTTGAAATGGTAAATTCACAAATATCCTGTCCAGTATTTTGAATATACAGGTTGTATTAGGCCTTCCATTCCACTAAGTGAATGGACTGCCCTTGTATCCTTGATCAAATAATCTACATGACTTTATATAGAAGGAAAATTATCATATTCTGGCGGATGTACTGGTAATCCCCCTATTTTATCATCCTCATGTAACACCACATTGAAATCCCCTCCTACTAGCCATGGTAACTCTATATCACTTGCCAAATAATACAGATTATCCAAGAGTTCCAATCTCTCCAGAGATGAGCATTTTGCATACACAAATGTCATTATTAACAATTGTTCAAGTTCTTGGTGTAATACCTTCACTGTCACCTATTGTTTGGTATCCATGACCAATTCCCACTCCACAACATCATTAAAGAATAACAATATCTTCCCATTGATATTTTAATATGCGCTATCCATATTTAGCCTTCGTTTATACCTTTGAATATGCCTTGCATTCTGGAAAGGTTCCAGTAATGCGATGACAAAGAATTTGTGCTCCCTTTGCATATTAATCACCCTTGGAAAGGCATGTTGAGTGTTGATAGACATGATATTCTAAATGAGTATTTTAATCATTATTTGGAGTGTGATGTTGCCCTCCTGGGTAGTATTCTTGTTTGTTTTTGTAGCTCTTTGTTCTGAATTTGCTTCCTTGACTTCTTGCCTCCTTTTGAATTAAATCTATAGGATAGGTTAGCTTCTCTTGCCACTTGGTGGAATTTTCCAGCATTTGTTTCATTATCCTCTTCTTCTTCAAGTTGATGTTGCTCCAGTAGAACCATGTCAACAGGTTCCAAATTATGAGTGATTAGGTCGTGCAGTGTCTGTATTGGTGACTTTACTGGAGCATTAAGTTGCAATTGCATACCCTGTTCTTTGGCTGATGAACAAGCTATCTGCATATTTTCAGATTCCCTTGTAACAATCGCCTGATCCTCATTCACCTTCTCATATTGCACCAACACCCTATTAGTCTCATGTAATTGAGAGACATCTCCCCTAGGTTATGAAGCTGGTCACTATCATATTCATCACCAGAAACTAATTTTTCTTCAGCCTGCATATGCTTGTGTTCATCCTCCTCTAGCCCAGAAAGAGAAGATTTGTTCAATTGGCACTGTTCCGCCATTGTTGCAGTTGTTTCATTTTCGCTGGGGCCTACTTCCTTAAGATTAGTTATGGGTGACTCTTTTGCCATTGTTCTTATTGTCTCAAATTGAGATGAGTGTGCTTCTGCTGGTCCAACTCCCACTTCCTTGGTCCTAGATGGTGGTGTTATTTGAGATACATCCTCTACTGCTACTGCTTCCTCTGATTTATTCAATGCTACTGCAGATGATGAAGGTGCATTATGTGTTTCAGTAATAGTTAATGCAGCTGTTTCCCTTTGCCTTGTCGATTGCATCATTTTATTTTGGATGGGATTAGTTTTGGACTTGGACATGATTGTTTGTAACTCCATAGATTTTCATCGATCTACCACACTCCTATGATCTTCCTCCTGAGAAATGATAATCTGCCTCAGTTCAGTCCCTATATTAACTATCCCAATATTAGCAGGTCCTTCAGCCCTTTCCCGCAAACTATGAGGCTCTTCAACTCTTCCTTTGATATCATCAATTTCCACCCTTTCATATGCCTTTTGTGGGTCATATAGTTGATTGGAAATTCTATTTGTTGTCTGGGTGATATCGGGTGGTTGGTTCTTATTAATTATGTGCATTGGTTGACTGTTTTTCTGTTGTTTGGTCTTGACATTAATACTTTTGAAATTCTTCCTCTTTTGTGATTTCCACTGATCCTTGGAATGGTTATTCCTCACTGCTAGTTGTATTTCTTGCTTTTGTTTGTGTCCTTCTATTACTTCCTTGGTTTGATCCCGTGTTACCTGCTATTGCTTGTTTAGTTTTGTCCTTGTCCTGCATTTGTACTATCTGATTCTGTGATTGTTGCATGTCTATGCTCCCAGAGTTGTCTTGGGAGTTCTGGGTGCAATCTTGTCCTACTGCTTCAACTCTGTCCTTTCTCTTTCCCTCCTTCTCTCTTCTTTTGATTGGACAATATTGATTTTTATGCCCCAAATATTTGCAATTTATGCACTATGTAGGCAAATCCTCATATTCCACTTCAAGTTATTGACCATACCCATTCACACCGTGTTCTTCATCAAATCCAAGCCAGATATGTTGTGGCCTTTGTCTTGTCAAGTCAATCTACACCCTAACTTTTGCAACACTACCCCTTGTCTTCTGCATTGATGCGACATCAAGATCCAGCCCCTTACCTACTGGTGATAGCAGGACAGTGTGGACCTCCATATAGTATATAGGTGCTAAGGTAGTTCTGGTATTATCACCCACATAGGAAAAATAGGCGAGTCTTCATTTTCTTTAAAGTTAGGTATCCATGCTTGTAGTTGCATTCTCTGTCCCTGTATAAACATGAATTGCTTTGTCCATACAGTGGTATGATCATACTCATTGTCAAGGTTAATGTAGACTGTTCTAGCATTGAAATGAGCTATTTTGACTCATCCTTTGAGTTATGTCTGTGCAATGAAGCGCCTCCTAATATGTTCCATCCTAGGCATTATGTGAAGGAACTTGCCTACGATAGTGTATTGACATCCGCTAGCCAAAGTGATCATGTAATCTTTCCTTGTTAATATGACGGCTGGTTGTCCCTACTTGGTTGTGATCTTTGGTGGGGTGAAGTTAATTGGGGTTGTCTCACCCATTAGTTTTGCTCTTAATTTGGTTGCTAATGAATGTGTAACAGTGGGTGGTGGTGGTACTGGATTGTTGGTAAGTTGTTTTATTTGTGAACTAGATTCTTTTGGAGCTGTGTTCAGATTGGGATTAATTGGAGGGTTAGCTATTGCTGGTTTCTGATTTAGAGGAATATGCTTGTCAAAGTTTGATGATATCTTTGGGAAATTATTGACGGTAGTCTCTTAATTAACTGGAAGGGTATGCACGACTTTTTTTTGGGCATTCTTTGCTGCATGCATTTGCACTTGTGCAACAGGACCATCATTTTGGTCGACAACCTGAGCTTCTGTTGTTGGGATTTGGGACACAGTGTCCTTACCCCGTAGTTCATTATCTCCTGCTATCTTGATAGTTGATCCTTTCTTTGTTTGTTTTCTGTTTGAATTACCTTGACGGCTACTTTCAGCATCATGTTGGTAAGCATATACATCAATTTTCTCCTTCAACTTGTTGCTAGAATTGACTGTGGCATTTTTTCGAATATCTGATACTTGCACATCTATGATAGAACTAACTATGTGACTTTTGTGCATTTCATTTCCTTTCCCTACACTATTGACAGTTCTCTCATGCATTGTTGTGATGTTTTGTCCATCAATGTGTTCATTGGGTAGATTTGTTGTTTAAATACATACTGATTGGCATTGACCTTGTTCCATTTGGGCAGTTTGACCTCCATTCCCGTTCATCTGGTGTGATTTAATTTGGTCATTGTTATCAGTTATTATAGTTCGAGCCTCCAAATCATTGTTGACATTTTGGTGTTGTACTGGACACATATCTCCAGTATATGGAGCTGGTCGATTCAGTATTGAATCGGCTGCAATATTTGTTGAACTGTCCATGCGAGTTTGTCGTTGTTGTATCCTTACCTCCACGCTGTAAATCTGAGGCTACTAGGGAGATGTTCGCAGCAGGAATTCGGTCGATTTGCTGTTATATATTGCTTGGCGTTTCTTGGTGGTTGTCCGGGGTTTTCCACCACCGGTCGTCGAAGCGGCGTGCATGGGCAAGGCATTGTGTACTGTAGCAGTAAGTCGCCTTGTACGGAGAGGTTTTAAGGGTACTTTCATTAGCAAATATTTTGGACTTTTACTATTGCTTAGGGTTTCTTCTTCTTCTTTTTCTTAATTGCAAAATGGGTTCGTTAGATATGTTGTTGTTTTGACAAAATGGATGATTGGGGTTTGTTCTTGATGATATTTGGAGGTTATGTTTCAAATTTAAGCTCATTTTGAGTAGATTTAGGTATTAAATTGTATATTGGATTGTTAAAATTCGAAGAACAAATTTCTGTTTGTGGGCAATTTGGATTCTAGGCTTATTTGGCCTTATGTTCATGAAAACGTTGGTTGCACTTCAAACCCTTTGTCCTTAAGTGTATCTGAAGTGCAATTTTCACTTCAGACTTATTAGCCTTAAGTGCCTGAAATCATTGGTTTCACTTCAGATCTATTTGGCTTTAAGTGCATTTGAAGTGCAATTTATCACTTCGGACTTATTGGCCTTAAGTGCCTGAACTCATTGGTTACACTTCAGATCTATTTGGCCTTAAGTACATTTGAAGTGCAATTTATCACTTCAGACTTATTAGCCTTAAGTGCATGAAACCATTGGTTACACTTCACACCTATTTGGCCTTAAGTGTATCTGAAGTGTAATTTTTCACTTCAGACTTATTGGCCTTAAGTGTAGGAAAACATTTGTTGCACTTAAGACTTTTTGGCTTTAGGTGGATCTGAAGTACAATTTTTGACTTCAGACTTATTGGCCTAAAGTGCATAAAATCATTGGTTGCACTTCATACCTATTTGGCCTTAAGTGCATCTGAAGTGTAATTTTTTCACTTCAAATAATTTTTTTTTTAACTTCAGATCCGATAGGTCTGAAGTTGATCGTAAAGTGAGTAGGCTTGCAAATTGTTTTGCAAAGTGGATATAGGTTCAATTGTGACCCCAAAACCGGGTATAAATACAAAAGCCCCAACACTTCCTAACAAGAGAATTATTCATGGACCAAAAGTTGACGAGACTACAACAGTTTCAAAGGCTACAAGATCATCGCCGAAAGTTTACTTGCTGTCGTGTTGGTCTATTGAATAAATTTCATTGATATTGGTTGGAGACTTGGAGGATATTTGGAAGTTCCCAATCTATGGATCATAAAACCTTTGCAAGTAGGGGTGTATAAATCTAACTGAAAAACCGTATCAAACCGAAAAGTCAAATTAAATTGATTAAAAAACTCGATTAGGTTTGGTTTGATTTGGTTTGGAATTGAGTAAAAAATCTGAATTAAACCGACATATAAATATATAGTTTTTATACATACTTTTAAAACTTTTCTAGAAATATTTGTGATTCTCTTATGGTATGTAATACTTAGTTAAATAGGAAGTGCTCTATTTTTATTACTTTAAATAATAGGTTGTATGATCACTTTCTTTTCAAGTGTTAGTAAAATGCGTCAATCTCTTTGTTCTTCCATATTCCTATGTCAAAATCTGTTAAATTTATATATCTTTTTCGAATGTGAAGTAGTATTTCGATAATTTAAAATCAAATAGAACGTATCACTATACAGGTATCATATTGATTTTTATGTTTAATTATTAAATTCAGTTAACCTTGAAAGTGTACATCAATGAAATATTAAAGTCAGACAGCTAAAAAATAACTATAATATGTTACTCAGAAAATTCTCCCGTAAGAATATTTTAATAGATCATATATTTGTCAATTTTTTAAATTTTCACTAAACATATATTTACTTATCAAAATTGAACATAAAGTAAGATTGAGATAATATCCATGAAACAAAAAAAAATAAAAAATTTGAAAAACCTGACAAAATCGAACTAATCCAAACTGATATAGTTGGTTTGATATGATTTTGATAAAAGTCGAACAACAGCTTTCACCAGCTTTTCAGAAGCCATGGCTTTCACTGATTTCTTGTCTTTCTTAGGAAACACACTTCCTTTCTTTGATGTGCCTTCACCATATCCTTTTCCATTTACATTTTTCTCTATCTCTCTTTCTCGCTCTCAGAGTTTATGTATTTATATGAGGAAGTGTAATCTATTGCTTTAATTTGTTGCTTAAGTTGTGATGCTTTGAAGAGTATTTTGTGTGCGGTATTAATAGGAGTTGAGGCTTCGTTTATGGTCTTCTTCTGAATATTTTCATGTAATTTCTAGTTGGGTTTCTGATTTAGTTCATGTAAGATTGAGCGAAGATTGTTGTTTAATTCTTGCATGAAATATTTATGATGTAACGATCCAGCCAGTCATTTTGAGAGTTGTAGCCCCATTTCCCCATTTACTGATCATTCTGTACTTAATAGCTGTATCGTGACTTGCCGGGGTAGTCAGTTCGAGTCCGGAGAGATTTCAGAATGAATTGAGACACTTAGTCTCAAGGTTGAAAACTTAATTTGAAAAGGTTGATCGGATATTGACTTATGTGTAAAAGACTCTAGAATAGAGTTTTGATGATTCCAATAGCTCCGTATGGTGATTTTGGACTTACGAGTATGTCCGAAAATTTATTTGGAAGTTCGTAGCTAAATTAAACTTGAAATGGCTAAAATAGAAATTTAAGTTTGGAAGTTTTACCGGGGAGTTGACTTTTTGATATCACAGTCGGAATCCAGTTCTGAAAATTTTCATAGTTCTGTTATGTCATTTATGACTTGTGTGCAAAATTTCAGGTCAATCAGAATTGAATTGATAGGTTTCAGCATTGAATGTAGAAGATGGAATTCGTTAGTTTCGTTAAACCTGAATTGGGGTGTGATTTGTGATTTTAGTGTTGTCTGATGTGATTTGAGGTTTCGACTAAGTTCGTATGCTATTTTAGGACTTGTTGGTGTATTTGGTTGCGGTCCCTGGGGCCTCGGGTGAGTTTCGGATGGTTAACGAATCAAATTTGGACATAGAACAAAATTGGAGTTTTCCACCTTATGGTGCAATTGCACCTGTGGAACTATTCACGCAGGTGCGCTGCCGCAGGTGCGGTTGGAAAGACGCAGAAGCGGAAAGGGGCTTGGCCTGGGGCTAGGTCGCAGGTGCGTGAAGAACTCCGCATCTGCGAGCCCGCAAGTGCGATCCATGATCCGTAGATGCGGAGTGAAGGGGGCACTTGGAGACCGCAGAAGCGGCTTGGACGACCGCAGAAGGGAGGCCGCAAAAGCGGACCTCTTGTCTGCAAAAGAGAATGAAACCGCAGAAGCGGGTGGGACCTCGCATCTGCGAGACCGCAGAAGCGGAACCTCTGGCAGTGTACAAAATCATAGGGGTTCCGAGCTTCTGCTATTTTTGGACATTTCCAACACGGTTTTGGGGCGATTTTCAGAGAGAATTCAGGGAAAACTTGAGGTAAGTCACTTGTGATCATTGTTAGTCAATAATATTGGATTATTATTGAGTATTTCAACTAGATTACATGTTTTTGAGGTGAAATTAGAGGATTTGGGCTTAAGGATTTCAAAATAAGAATTTGAGATTTGGAGGTCGAGTTGATGTCAGAATTTGGTAAATTTTGTATGGTTGGGCTCATGGTTGAATGGGCGTTCATATTTTGTAACTTTTGTCGGGTTTTGAGTCGTGGTCCCCACGAGCGATTTTTGAGTTAAATTTCAGATTTTTGTTGAAAACTATGTATTTTCATATGGAATTAATTCCTATAATTTGTATTGACTGAATCGAATTAATTGTGACTAGATTCGAGCCAATCAGAGTCACAAAATTGAGGGACAGGCATTCTTATTGACTGATTGAGCTTGGCTTGAGGTAAGTGACTTGTCTAACCCTGTGTGTGGGAATCCTCTTAGGATTTGAAAGTGTTGTAATATTTTGTGATATGTGAGCGCCATGTACGCGAGGTGACAAGTGCGTACGCGATCTAAATTTAGAAATATTGGTTCTTGCTGAGTAGTCTTCTTTTAAGTTATTTAACTGAGTTGTCTTAGTATATGTAGTGATCATGTTTAGCTTAGTATCACATGTCTACATGCCTTAACTATTACGTGTAATATGTGCAACATGCTTAACTGAATTACCTGCTTTCCTTCATTTGATTTAAATCTTTAATGATAAGATTTCTTGCTGAAAATCTATTGTTCTTCCGACTTCCTGCTGCATATTTACTTTTGGGACTACGAGGCGGTTCCTCGGGAGATCCCCTTGTACTGCATATTTACTTTTGGGACTACGAGGCAGTTCCTCGGGAGATCCCCTGTACTGCATATTTACTTTTGGGACTATGAGGCGGTACCTCGGGAGCGCCCCTGTTGTTTACCTCTATTTATTGTGTTGTTCACTTCTTAGTCATTTCGTTATATTATTATATCCTCTGTCTCACTTTTCTATTATTTCCAGAAGGGCCTGACCTGACCTCGTCACTACTCTATCGAGGTTAGGCTTGGCACTTACTGGGTATCGTTGTGGCGTAGTCATACTACGCTTATGCACATCTTTTTTTGCAGATCCAGGTACTTCGTACCAGCCCAGATATCAGTGAGCTACCTGCGTGCGGAGACTTCAAGGTACATCTGCCAGTGTCCGCTGACCTCGGTGTCCCCCTCTATCCTTATCATGTTGTTTTTCTTATTTTAGTAGATTCTGATGTATAGAGATATTAGTATTTCTCTTAGAAGCTTGTGACTTATTTCTACCGGGTTTTGGAAGATTGTAGTTCTTTGACTTGGAGTTTTCATTTATTAAACTATTGAGGTTTGAGTTTCAGACTCTTATTATGTTATTCCGCAATTTGTTAGGCTTACCTAGTTTTAGAGACTAGGTGTCATCACGACATCCTACGGAGGATAAATTGAGATCGTGACATATGAGTGTGTGGGTTTTGGGTTTGAAGTCTTGTGTTATTAAAAATTGTTCGTATGGATGAGACAGGAAACTGTTAATCGTTTAAGCTAAAGTTACCGAAAACTACTTTTTATTATGTTTATTATTGCATGGTGCTTGTGTGTGGTGGAGGGGGGATGGGTTTTGTGGTTATTTGTGTGTTTGTGTGGATTTTCTATTCAATTTGTTTTCTGTGTATTTGTTAATTTCAGTTGACGACCTAAATGAAAGTGTTATACATTCTTGGAAATGATATAATAACTCATGTGTTTTACTTATGAAAATTAACAGAAACTAATCAAAGAGAAAATTGACTTTAGTTTTCCATGTAATTTCGCTTTCATCATTTCCATCTCTGCCTTATAAAATATAGATTTCGTAGTTTTTATAAATTAACATGTTCCTATCATAATTTCTACGGGAAATACCACGAGCCCAACTAAGCTAGACGTGTTATAAAAGATATATTGATGGCACAAAAGATATAATACCTAAATAATAACCGGTTTAATGATTTACAAATTTGGGGATAAGTTTTCAAATTGCTGATTTCAACTTCAACGTTTCATGTCTATATATTAAACTGCTCGAAACTTTTAACAAGGGATGTCTAATTTTTGCTTTTTCCAATAATGACATTTTAATATATTGCATTGGTTTCTTTTTAACTTGTAACGACCCTGTCACGATCCAAAAATCCAACTAGTCGTGATGGCACCTTACCCAACCCGCTAGGTAAGTCAATTAACAATAATCTCATTCAAAATGAGATTTACTGAGAAAATAAATGATGAAATTACTGAACTTTTATACAAAAATCCTCAAGATTGGTAGTACAAATGATCATGAGCTTCTAAGACGTAAAATTTTTCAAAGCTGGTATGAAATAAATACATCATCTGTTCAAATTATACGTAAATAAATTTATAATTCTAAAGCTACCAAGAACAAGAGACGACTATAACCAGAACGCAGGTGCATCTTCAATGTTAGCTCCCGCCACACGCAGTAACATCAACTCCAAGATCTGCACGCAAGGTGCAGAAGTGTAGTATGAGTATAACCGACCTCATATACTCAATAAGTAACAAACCTAACCTTTGGTTGAAAGCAATAACGAGATCAGAAAGATGCAGTTCGAATCAAATAATGGAAACACATATGTAACAAGATGATGACAGTAATAATTTAGAGCACTTCCATATTCAGCTCGTACACAGTACACAAATTTAGGCATGCTTACAAGTTCAACCATTTAAGCTCAATGTTAACAAATATTCCAAGCACAGCTAGCATGAGGAATGTCATATCTCTATACCTACATGTCATATGTATTGCATCACAGTGATAAACGCATGTACTCACACTTTCAGAGTACTCAATCTCACTGTTTCACACTCTCACTCATCACACTCAATCACTCAGCACTATACGGTACCTGCGCTCATTGCTGGTGTCAGACTCCGGAGGGGCGGATCCTGCCCAAGCACTAATATATAACCAATATGGCCCACAGTGGCGTGCAATCCAATCTCATAAATAACTCTCACAATACGGCTTTCAGGCCCACCTCAGTCATCAATCTCTCAAGTCACAAGGGCTCACAAATCTCGTACTACTCAGCCCAAACAATGATAACATGTGATATAACAATAAATGATGAACAAAGACTGAGATATGACATGCAAATAAAGGATCATCAGTGAGTATATAACTACAGTTAGAGCAGATAACTCAAAACAATAGAGATAGTCTCATTAGGTCTCAACAGAAAAAGCGCATAGCCTAAACATGATTTCTAACATGATTCACAACTCATATAATCAAACAAGTAGGGAGAACATGGATGTAACAATATATAACAGCAAAACAAGTTTGGTCATAGTCTAATAGTCAACTAGAATCATGATTTCTCTGGTGCACACCCACACGCTCGTCACCTAACATGTGTGTCACCTCAATACATCTTTTATAACATAGCTCCAGGGTTAAATACCCTCAAATCTAAGTTTAGATATGTTACTTATTTCGAACAAGCCAAACAATGCTCAAAAAATACCATCTTGCACGTAACAACCTCTGAACTGCTCGAAACTAATCAAAAATAACTCAAATACATCAAATAATGCCAAAGGAAACGAACCCAATCGATAAAGGTTGAATCTTTAATCAAAAGCTCAAAGTCAACCAAGAAGTCAAACCCGGGACCGCACCTTGGAACACAACAAAACTTACAAAATCCGATAATCTATTCAATCACGAGTCCAACCATACTAATTTCATCAAATTCTAACTCCGAATCGATGTTCAAAACCAAATTATTCTCTTTGAAAAAGTTTTTGATAAACCCCCAATTCTCCAATCAAAATATGGATTAATTCATAAATGAACTGCTAGAATCATGTTAAAATACAAAAAAAATGAAATTAGATCTGATCCCCATAAAAATACGAAAATAACGCCGTGAAAAGTACCTCGTCCGGAGCTCCAAAACTCAAGATATACTCAAAATACCAAACGAATGCAGTCTAAATTTTTTTTTTACACAGGCATTCCACTTTTGCGCCCAAAAAGCCACACCTGCGAATTTCTAGCTGTCATTTTCATGTTTGCGGACCATTTTTCGTACCTGCGGGGTCGCAGATGCGGACCCAACTTCACATTTGCGAAGCACGAACACCACTTTTCTTCTCCGACACTAAAATGAGCATAACTCCCTCATATGATGTCCAAATTTGACGATTCTTTTTTATATAGATCTATAATTACGATACGGATCTAATGCTTCAATAAAATAGAAATTAGAGCTTATTTGATTAATATGGTACCATTTATGCTTGAAAAAATGATGTAGAAACATAAAACAATAAGCGCAACACAACCCAAACCTATCCGAAATTTACCCGAGCCCCTCGGGACCACGTCCGAACATACAAACGAGTCCCATAACATAACAAAGATATACTCGAGGACTCAAATCGATCATAACAACATCAAACCACGAATCGAACTTAATAAACTTTTGAACTTTCAACTTCCAAAACTCGTGCCGAATAATATCAAATCAACTCGGAATGGCATCAAATTTTGGACACAAGACCCAAATGACATAACACAGCTATTCCAATTCCAGTAACCATAAACCAAATCTGATATCATCAAAGTCAACTCCCGATCAAACTTATAAATATTTCAAACCTCCAAAAATCCAATTTTCGCCAATTAGTGCCGAAACCTTCTAGAAACATCCAAATGCAAATCCAAGCATACACCCAAGTCCAAAATTACCATATGGATCTAACAGAACCCTCAAAACTTTGATACAAGGTCAAATACTCAAAAGTCAAACTTGGTCAACTCTTCCAACTTAAAGCTTCGTAGTTGAGAATCATTCTTCCAAATCACTCCTGAATCATCTCAAAAACCAAAACCGATAATTCACACAAGTCATAATAAATCATATAAAGTGACTCAAGACTTTGAACAACTGAACATGATGCAAATGCTCAGAATGATCGATTGGATCGTTACAGACATGACCTGTCGTTTTGAACATTTGCATCCAGTTCGATAGTGGGATCATGAGTCACTTCATTTGGTGTATTATGACTTACGTGTATCATAGATTTTGGTTTTTGAGTGATTCTAGATTGATTTGGATGGATGATTCTCATTTTAGAAGCTTGCAGTTGAAAGAGTTGACCAAGTCTGACTTTTGTGTATTTGACCTCGGATCGGAGTTGTCATAGTTTCGGTAGCTCCGGATGGTAATTTTGGACTTGGGAGTATGCCCGGATTTGCATTTGAATATTCCTAGAAGGTTTTTGCCCTAACTGGCAAAAGTTGACAATTTGAAGATTGGAAAGTTTACAGGTTTAACCGAAAGTTGAATTCGATATTATCAGGTTCGAATTATTGTTCCGGAAGTTGGAATATGATAGTTATGTCATTTGGAATTTGTGAGAAATGGTTCGACACGAGTTTTGGAAGTTAAAAGTTCAATAGTTCATTAAGTTTGATTTGAGGTGTGATTCGTTGTTTTGATGTTATTATGTGTGATTTGAGGCCTCAAGTAGGTTTGTGCTATATTTTGGGACTTGTTGGTATATTCGAACGAGGTCCTGAGGGGCTCAGATGTGTTTCAGGTCGATTTTGGACCATTTTTCTTCATGTTGTGTTACTGGTTTTCTGTTATTACTGATGTCCTTCGCAATCACGGGGGAATGACCGCTATCGCGTAGTGTATAATCGGAGCTGAGTATTTCTCTTCTTCGCGTTTGCGATAGGAAGGTCCCATTCGCGTAGCTTTGTGAGGCTTGGGCATCACGTTCGCAATGAGGTGTCGCGTTCACGTATAAGAGCCGGGAGCTGGAGGTATTGTCTTCGTGTTTGCGTGGACGACACCGCGTTCGCGAAGGCTTCAACTGTGTATCGCATTCGTGAGGGCTGTGCCACGAACGTGTAGGGTAATTCTGTGGTCGGCGAAGTTTGTGCTTCGTGAGCACAAGGCTTGTTCCGCAATCGTGAAATATTTACCCGGAGCAGTCTATAAGTACTCTATTTTGAAGGTTTTGATTATTTTATCACATTGAGTTTTAGAGCTCGGAATTGGGCAATGTTAGAGGGAATTTTCACCGCATGGACTGGGATAACTATTTTTGACCTGAATTTGATTATATTACATGATTTCATCTTCGATTTTGGCATTTATTTTGATAAATCTTAAAGATAAATTCAGGGTTTTTGTCTAAACTTTTCTAAATTGAAATTTTGAGATTTGAACATCGATCCGGATTTCAGGGTGTGGGCCCGGATTAACTTTTTGGTTGACTTTGAGTATTTGATTAAAGATTCGACCTTTATCGCTTGGGTTTGCTTCTTATGGTATTATTTGATTTTTTGAGTTATTTTTGGCTAGTTTCGAGCCGTTCGGCGTCCCGTTCCCGTGGGATGGCATTTTTAGAGTATTGATTTGCTTGCTCGGTATCGTTTTGGCTTGTTTGAGGTAAGTGTCTTTCCTAACTTTGTTGAAGAAATGTTTCCTACTAATTGATCTTGTTTGCTACATGCGGGGGTGATCCATATACGAGGTGACAAGCGTATATGCGTGTATCAGGGTTTCCATACTCGGGGAGGGGAGTTTTATATTTCTCAAGCTCACTAAAATAATTTTGTTTGTTCTTTCATATTCACTACTAGAAACCTGCGAAAAACCGTCAAGAAATACTCACCGAAATCGGTCGAAAAACTAGAAAAATTAACCGATTTTTGACCGACTTTAATCCGTCAAAATTAGGCTAGTCGGTAATAAATAGCGACCGAAGTCGGTCGTAATTTCGACTAATTTCGGTCGGTCAATTAAATTTCACAAACGACCAAAAAGAAAAAACCGACCGAAGCCGATCAATATTTTTAATTATGGAATTAAATAATACACCGTCTGGGAATCGACCCAGGGTCTATACTGTGGCAGGATACTATTCTACCACTAGACCATTGATATATTTTGGTTTAAGACTTTCTTTTATTTTATTTGTACTCTTTAATTACATTTTCGTGCGAAAATAACTGACCGATTTCGGTTGATTTTATTAAAACTATAAAATTACCAACCGAAGTTGGTCGCTTTATTAAAATGACCGACGGAAATAACCGACTGATTTTGGTCGTTTTTTTGAATATTAATTTTAATTTATTTTACATAAAAAACCTACCAAAGTTGGTCGATTTCTTAAAAACAATTCGTAGGACGGCAAAATAGTTTCTCGCATTTTTGCGCCAAAAACACTGACCTAAGTTGGTCGGTTTCGCAAAAAAAAATTAAAAAATAAAATATTTTCAATAAACGACCGACTTCGGTCGGTCCGAATTTCTAGTAGTGGTTGTTCTTATTTCTGTCCTCAAAAGCATAGCTCCCGGAGCCAGGCTCGCCATGTCCTTCGATTTTAATCGCTAAGTCATATTTGTAATCTAGTTTATTTATTATTTTTGGATAAAATCAGTTCGATTGTCTATAAACCACATAACAAATTCAGATGTACCATTTTATGGGTAAACAAGGCTACTCCATGGACGATAGAAGACCCAATCTGGAAGGTCAAAATACTGCTAAACAGGTCGAGAATCCTAACCAATCATTGTTACAGGGAGGCCAACCCAGTTGCTGATATAATGGTCTCCTTGGGACACACCAGTTCCCATATGAATATATACACAAGTTTTACCACCATGCCAAGACGAATTAAGGGCCTTCTAAATGTAGATCAGTGGCAGCTCCCTTCATTTCGAGTCAAGAGAAGGAAGCCGGCCGTGTTATTCTATGATCCACCTTGAAGTGTAGATAGGATGCCAATTTTTTAGACGAACACTATATAGGATGTATTCCTCATACAACTTTGCATTTTATTCATATCTCAAACCTCTTGTACCTCTTTTGTGGAAGACGAATAAAATACTTGGTTGCAAAAAAATAAAAGAATTTTAATACTGAAACGACAAAGGGGTTAAAAAGTAATTCTAGTAATGGTTCAATTCAAGATTCTAAATATGACATTCCGGTATTTTTATGTGCATCCCTATGTATAAATTCATGGCTCTTGTCGCTGAGCGAGAGAGAACGAAGCCGCCGCCGCCCAATTCTAATTAGTAAAGTAAAACATTCCTCGTCAAACTAAATTTATCAACACTTCATAGCAAGTGAATTATTTATGGATCAAAAGTTGACGAGACTATTGAAAAGATTTCACTTATATTGGTTGGATATTGGGAGGATATTTGGAACTTCTCTATTTGGATCATTCGCCTATGGATCATAAACCTTTGGAATAAGCGAAAGATCTTCAGAGTGTTTTTAAAATTAAAGTTCGACTGAAAGAGAATGAATATTACTGTCCGAATTGTCGTAATTAGTTCTCTCCCTCAACTAATTGAAAGCCAAGTTGCTATCAAAGTATTGAAATTTCATAGAAACTAAGAATCCACCAACAGTATAGAGAACCATGTTCTTTATCAGTTCTTACAGCAAACAGCAGTAAATAAAGAACACATTAGTAAGATTTCAACTTCACTAACCGAACAAACTTCATATTACAATCTAGGAATTAAACTCTTAATCCCTCACCTCTAACAATAACTCTATTGTAAGTTCTTTGTAATAACTCTATTACAAAGCCACACTCTTGATTAACTTTAGTCAAATAACCAAAAGCAATATAGGTTAAATGATATCCTACTAAATGCTTTCTAGAAAGCTGTGTAGGAATACAAGTGAATAATATAAGACAAAGACACAACAAACTAAAGGACACAAGACATATTCAATGCTGGGATCTAGTCCTTTGTTTTGTAGCAGCTTTGTTGTTCAATGCACCTGAGGGAACAGAGGTGGTTGCACACTTGAGAGAATATATATTTTTGTATTTACAAGTGTTAGGTCAAAACCTTGTAACATGTTGTTTATATATGTGATATCATTAGAGTAGTTATAAGGGCATTTTCGGTTTCTAACAAATTGCAGTTGTGCCGTTGTACTGTTGCAAGTACAGTGCATCAGCTTTAACAGTTGTAGATTTGGCTTGCACGACGACCTGAGGGCCTGATCCTATATGTTCCCTTTGCAGTTCCCTTGTCTATTTTCCTTGAGAATTAAACCAGAAGAAAAGATATGTTGCAATGAGCACAAGGGATCAGATTGTATCAGGTTCCTATCTGGTTTTTCCATGAAGTTTGACAAATCATCAAAACCATACACGTATAACATATCAATTTCCTTCTTTTTGATGATGACAAACTTAGAATTGATATTCCTTTTTTAGAACCAGATTACATATGTTCCCCCTACGAATCAGATGCCTTCCCAATGAGAACTAGTTTCCTACCCCTTCAATTTTCTTCCCCCTTTTGGCATCAATAAAATTTTAGACTGGCATACTTAAAAACAAGCCCAACAACATTAACTCATGCCACTTTTATGCACACAACATGACTAAAAACAGAACACAAGAGATTAACATTGCGCAAAATATATAGTTATGCCCATTAATTATAAGAGAGAAGAAAACATATATGAGTAGCAATACCATAGTCACACAAATATTACAAATCAAAAATCTAAAGTGCCATAGTCACAAAATTGGATCAACAAAATTACAGGATTAGGAGAGGACTTGGAAGGGGTGCAAAAACATGGGACACTGGATAGATGACAGGAAGGATTAGGGAGCAAGAGCGTTGATGAGACTATCTATTCGAGCATTAGCAGCCCTTTGATCATTGATCAGCTGCTCCTTCAGGTTCTCCACTTGTATTCTAAACTCAGCATTCTCAGCCTTGAAATGGGAAATCTCTTCACCCACAACGCTGCTGGAACCAGGTTCCTTGCTGGCCTGAGTAAGCTTAGACTCAAGAATGGCATTTTGCGCTTTAAGACGCTTGATCTCTTCATTGGAAACCTCCTGAGCATCGATTAGCTGAGATATAGTTTAGTAGCTTCATACTCCTCCTTGTTTTAGATCACACTCACACTCTTCCAGAGTATTCATGGTGAATATTTGCTTTCTAGTGCCCACAAATGCTTTTCCCAAAGGAACCTCAAAGTGTTCAACGACTATGGTAAGGAGAAACCCATGGGGGAGTCCATGATTACCATCCTTGAAGTATGCTACCTTCACCATATGTTCAATAATAATCCCAGGCAGACTGATGGAAGAGAAAGTCCAGTGCTTCCGGAAGAACCAGGTCCGCAATGGAGGTGATAGAGTATCTCTCAACCCTAGGAAACAACACCTTATTCACTAGCTCCAATGGCAGCTGGTATTCTAGCTGAAGAGCTTTCTTGTGTACTCTTTCCCCCTACTGAACTGCTTGCTTCTTGGTGATCAACTTCTTAAAGTCAGGGGAACCAGTTCCCTCCACTGTCTTCAGAGCACTGTCAAGTTCAGCCTTGCTCTACTGTCTAGTGGTAGGGCATATTTGAGAACAGAATTCTTTTTGGCTTTTCCCCCACCCCTAGTAGTTATAAACCTTTATTACAGGCAGATCATCAATAGTATCATCACTCTCACCTAAAATATCCTCAGACATAAACTTTATTTTTGGGTAAATAATATCCAACGGACAGTAATAGAGAGATTAAAAAGGGTTATGTCAGCACTATCCAGAGTCCGTCTTGTAGAACCTGGAGTTTCATCCCAAGTAGGAGCAGAAAACTCCCCTTGGGCAGAGGGACCAGGTCCCTCTGTAGGTTCCCCTATAGAACTAACAGATACTTGATCCCCTTACCATGTTTTCCCCTTTGATTTAGTGTGACTTAGTGGTTCCTCCTAAGTCCCTGAACCAATATCATCAGACATATACTCTCTCAACAAATTTCTCCACAACAGCATGCTCTTTTTCAAGAGAAGTAGAGCCTTCTTTAAGTGTATCACTCATAGTTTTCTCACCCTCTGAACCCAAAACTTTTGTAACTGTAGAAGGGGATGGAAAATTACCAAATGTAGATGAGATGCTCGGAACAATCCCTTCAACACCTTGAACCTTAGAAAGTTTAGATGCATGGGAGCCCTCAGCAACATGGGAACCCAACTCTTCATTCAAACATACTTCCTCTATCACAACACGTTAACTCAAGACCTCAACACCTTCATCCCCTTCCATAATTTCTTCTGTGGTTTGAATAAATTGAGAGGTGGACATTGTTTATCCGGAGTTTACTCTTTCAGTGGGAGCAGGTGGAAATGGAGAGGAAACAAACTTTTTTGGAGTTTGATTTCTACGGCTGTGATCGGGACCGGAACCAGATGGTTTGGAAAAAGTGATTGAGGGGTTGGGTTGGATGGAAATTGGGTCTTTTGTGGATGAGGTGGTTAGCTCAAATCCAGATGGAGGTGCCTCTTTGGATGGAGACATGGTTGTGTTTTCTGCAATTGCTTTGGGAGATGAAGTCTCTTGTTGAGTCGTGGTCAATTTTGAGAAGCAAGAAGACAAGATAAAGAGGGTTTAAGATAGGAGAGAGGCTATGTTTGATGTTTGAAGTGAGGAAAAAGGAGTGACTTTTGGGTATACAAAATAAAGGGGGATCAGTTACAAACGGGTGTGAGAGAGGGGAGACAGGTCGTCTGGCGGATTTTGAACGGATGTAACTTTTGGGCTTAAAGGGCATCAGAAGAGGGAACAAAATAATGACGTGGCACCCTAGCAGTTCAAAATTCATATAAGTGTAAAAGAAATTACTAACCTAAGTCACAGGAACCAGGTTCCTTGATATTTTTGAAAATATGAGCAACAACTTCTAAATGTTTGCAATGTCATTTGTCACTTGTTCGTCCTGAATTTGCCATGCGTTGCTAGCTTTAATGGTATAGAGTTGAGTTAGATGTCGCCAAAAAATACTTTTTAGCATTGTACCTTTCTATCATTTCTTAGCCAATCATCAAGGGACCAGGTTCTCGGTTAAGCTTGATCAACCCCAACTATAGATGATTTCATTCAAATGTTATCTATTCAGTGATTTGGTGAAAATATCTGCTACCTGGTCCTCCATTTTACATAACTTCATACAAATAAGCCATTTTTCAACATTATCCCTCAAGAAGTGATGTCACACATCAATGTGTTTTATCCTATTATGCTGAACCGGGTTCTTTGCTATATTTAAAGTGCTTATGTTATCACACAACAATGGCACACAATCTGTAAAAACACACAAAAATCTTCTAGGTATTGCTTGATCCACAGTACTCAGCTTCATCAGTAGAAAAAACCATAGAGTTTTGTTTCTTTGTGCCCCATGAGATCAAGCATGACCCCAAAAAATGAACCATTCCAGATGTACTCTTTCTATCCACCAAGTATCCACTGTAATCAGCATTAGCATATCCAATAAGATCAAAATTATCACCTGAGGGATAGAAGATGACCATGTCCTGTGTTCCCTTGAGATACCTCAGGATTCTCTTGGCAGCATTCAAATGAGATTCTCTTGGACTTGATTGAAATCGAGCACACAACCCAACACTAACATAATGTCACGTCTGTTAGTTGTCAGGTACAGAAGAGATCCAATAATACCCCTATACATAGCTTTATTGGCAGGAGAACCAGGTTCGTCCATGTCCAGGCGAGTAGCAGTAGCAATGGGAGTATCAATTGTCTCTGTACTTATATTGACTTATCACAGTACCCTTTGAGGTTTGCTTTACTTGTAACCTAAAAAACAAGTCCAGTTCCCCCATCATGCACATCTCAAATTCACTTCCCATGAGCTTTGCAAACTCCTTACAAAGGGAATCATTTATTACACCTAATATGATATCATCAACATAGACTTGCACAATCAACAAATTTCTCCATGTTGTTTTTTCAGAAATAGAGTATTGTCAATTTTTTCTCTAGTGAATCCATTTTCAAGAAGGAACTTGGATAATTTCTCATACCATGCACGAGGGGCCTGGTTCAATCCATATATATCTTTGTCAAGTTTGAAGACATGTTCAGGATATTCATGACATTCAAATCCAGGTGGTTGCTTGACAAGAACTTCCTCCTTCAAATATCCATTCAGAAATGCACTTTTAACATCCATTTGGAACAATTTAAATTCTATATGAGATGCAAAAGCTATGAAAATTATGATGGCTTCCATTCGAGCAACATGAGCAAAAGTCACATCATAGTCCATCCCTTCTTCTTGATTGTAACCCTAGACCAAGCCTAGCTTTATTTCTTTTTGTATTACCAAACTCATCATGTTTGTTTATGAACACCCACTGGTTCCAATCACTGTTCTATCTGAGGGTCGGGGAACCAGGTACCACACTTTATTTCTCTCGAACTAATGAAGCTCTTCTTGCATAGCAATAATCAAGTCAGCATCTTTTAATGCGTGCTTGATATTTTTATGCTCAATTTGAGACAAGTAGACTGAGACGACAAACATGTTTCTTGCCTTAAATCAAGTTTTAATACCATAGTCCAAGAGAGTGATCACATTTTGAAGAGGATGTGAACTCCTATTCTTCTAGTTAGACACTTGAACTTCAGAATGCGAGGGATCAGGTTCCTATGTATTTTCTATCATTGGCACCAACATAAGTATGAATCCCACTTCTCCATCCTACATCAGGAATACCTAATATAGCATCAGCAACCCTATGCTCAACTTCAGTTGCGGTGATGACGGGACCAGGTTTCTCTGTTTCGGCTGGAGATGCTGCTGCATCTTCTTCAACACTCTCCTTGACTTGACTCATTAGATCAGTCTTCTCAATGCTTTCTCACCATTGTTGAGAATAAAACATTTTCATCCAAATTCCCTTAGGTAAGTCAGCTTTGGTTTTCTCTCGTTAAGTAGTTCATAAGAAGTCTTGTCAAGCAGGGACTTGATCATGCACCTGTTAATCAAATAACAGGCAGTATTAATTGCTTCAGTCCAAAAACTCTTTAACACACCACTGTCATTCAACATTGTTCTAGCCATATCCTCAAGAGTCCTATTTTTTCTCTCCACAACACCATTTTGTTGAAGTGTTCTAGGAGAAGAAACATTATGACTTATACCATTTTCAACATAACATTCATCAAACTTGGCATTGTCAAACCCGGTTCCATGATCAAATCTGATAGTCACAACATTATAGCCCATCTTCACTTGAATCTGCTTCACAAAAGCAATAAAAACTGGAAAGGTTTCATCCTTGTCCTCAGAAACAAAGTCCATATAAATCTGGAATAGTAAATAACAATCACAAAGATGTACTTCTTTCCCCCTATGCTAGGTATCCTCATAGGTCCACGAAGATCCATATGAAGAAGATCTAGTGGCCTTGAGGTGCTCACATCCTTCTTTGGTTTAAACGAGGACCTGACATGCTTCCCTTTTACGCACGCATCACACACTTTGTGATCCTTGAATCTTGACTTGGGCAACCTATGAACCAGGTCCTTCTTGAATATCTTGTTCAAAAAAGAAAAGCTTGCATACCCTATTCGCCTGTGCTATAGCTCAACATCATTATTAACAACACTTAGGCATGTAAGATCACCACCATTTCGAGAGTTGAAGTCCACGATATAGATGTTCTTGAATTTATTTGCAAATAAGACCACTTCACCAGTTATGAGATTTGTGACAATACAAAATTTTGACTGGAACTCCACTTTGTTTCCTTTGTCACATATTTGGGATACACTCAATAAGATGTATTTCAAGCCATTCACATAATACACATTTTCAATTGAGTGTGAGCGTATTTTTCCAATCTTTTCAATTCCAAGAATATAGACTTTCATGCCATTTCCAAAATACACACTCCCACCTTGCAAGGCCTTGAGTGAGAGGAAATCATCCATTCTTACGGTCATGTGTTTAGAGCAGCCACTGTCAATGTACTATTTTTGACTGCTTCCCATCACTTCAGCATGCACATAAAATCACTGATTAGATTTAGGAACCCAAACCAGTTTGGTCCCTCGTAATGATATAATGGGTGAATCAAAATTCTTTTTGTCCATGCAGGCATCATATATTTCTTATTCAGAGAACCAGGTTCCTTAGCAGTAGGTTTCTTTTCAACAAAAACTTTGTTTTTCTGCTGAGCTTGAAATTTAGCTTTACACGAGTCCTTGTAATGACCGGTTTGACCTTAATGAGTGCAAAGCCATTTATCAGTCACAGTAACATACTTGCGATGGGGATTATAGGGAGCTTTAGACTTATGGAACTTGATTCCTTGCCTATTTTCACCATTACTTTTATACATAGACGTGATTGTATCAGAGGACCAAGTCCATTTAAGGGACTTATCTAAATTATTTTTAACCCTTTTTAAGTCCTTCTGGAGTTGTCTATTCTTTTCAAGCTCAGCAATGAGACTTATTTTGACCTCTTTGAGCTCACTTTCAAGCTTAAGTTGAGTCTCACTAGCCACTTCTTTTTCCTTAGGGGTGTTTATCCATTTTTTCATTTGATTTTTTAACAAGGTATTTTCTCTTGCTATTTCTTCCACTTGTTCCTTCAGATCTGCAATTATAACCACCAAGTCATATCTCTCTTGTTCTACCTCTCTAATTTTCTCAGTTAAAACATTTTTCTCATTGATAAAACTGTGATAAGCATCAATCAAAATATTTGCTAAAGACATCAGTATCTTTTTAGAGTAATTTTTCAAGTTTCTTTGAATGTTAAGAAAATTTACCTCATCTTTCTCGTTGTCCTCATCATCATCAAATTTGGTCATGAGTGCAAAGATAGAATCACGCTCTCTATATCCACTTTCAACAGCTATCATGGAGGTGTCTCCTTGGTCAACCTCACCTTCAGATTCACTAGAGGAATCTCCCCAGGCATCCAGAGCTTGCTTCACAATATTGTCAGTGGCATCTCTTCTCTTTAACCTCCTATCAGGGACCTGGTCCTCTTGACCATCTTGTTAGTGTTGTCAAGAGGGCAGTCTTTGATAAAGTGTCTTGGCTTTCCGCACTTATAACAGCAATCATTTCCTTTGGTGTTTCTGTTGGAACTTCCTCTCTTAGGAATTCCTCCATGTTTTCGAACCATATTTTGGAATCTTCGAGTAAGATAGGCCATGTCTGTCTCATCACTACTTGAGTCATTGTTGTCAGCCTTGAGAACTAGGTTCTTCTCATTTTTGGGCTCTCTTCTTTCAAGATCGTTTTTCTTCTTCATCTCATAAGTTTTGAGATTTTCAATGAGTTCATCAATGGTTAGCTTCTGCACATCCTTGGCTTCAGTGATAGCATTTACTTTACTTTCCCACGAGCCTGGTAGAACACTAAATATTTTTCGGACCGCTCTTTTCTTGGGATTACTTCTCCAAGGGAGTGAAGCTCATTGATAATAGAGGGGAAACGTATATGCATTTCCTGAATGGACCCATTATCATTCATCTTGAAAAGTTCATACTCAGTAGTAAGCATATCTATTATGGACTACTTAACCTGAGCAATTCCCTCATGGGCAGTTTGGAGAGCTTCCCAGATCTCCTTAGCAAACTGACAGGCAGAGATGCGATTGTATTCATCTAGTCCAATTCCACGAACAAGAATCTTTTTTGCCCTGAAGTTCTTCTCGATTGTCTATCTATCAACATCGTTGTACTCCTTTCTTGTCATTGGGAATGTAATTGTTCCCTCACTAATAGTTTTCATGGGAATAAAAGAACAATTACATATCACATCCCACAACTCTGAGTCCTCAACAATGATGAAGTTGCACATTCTTTGTTTCAACCAACCATAGTATTCGTCGTTGAATCTTGGTGGTCTATAGATTGATTGTCCTTCCTCGAAGTTTGGTGGAGAATCCATGAAGATCCTTTCTAGGTGATAACCTTTTTAGAAAGAACCTGCTCTGATACCAAGGTGAAATTAATTCAGGAGCGGCTTCGCACGGCGATGGGATGGATTGAGCCGGGCGAGGCTAGGCTATTGGGCACTGACTTGGTCCAGGATGCATTAGACAAGGTGAAATTAGTTCAGGAGCGGCTTCACATGGCGCAGTCTAGGCAGAAGAGCTATGCTGACAGGAAGGTCTGTGATGTGTCTTTCATGGTCGGGGAGAAGGTTCTGCTGAAGGTATCACCCATAAAGGGTGTTATGAGGTTTAGGAAGATGGGCAAGTTGAGCCCCTGGTTCATTGGGCCTTTTGAGGTACTTCAAAGGATAGGGGAGGTGGCTTACAAACATGCCTTGCCACCTTGCTTTTAAGTGACATCCTAATAAATGCTTGTAAAAACCTGTGTAGGAATACAAGTAAATAACATAAGACAAAGACACAACAAACTAAAGGACACAAGACATATTCAATACTGGAATCTGGTCCTTTGTTTTGTATTAGCTTTGTTCTTCAATGCACCTGAGGGAACAGAGGTGGCTGCACACCTGAGTGAATATATGTTTTTGTATTTACAAGTGTTAGGTCAAAACCTTGTAACATGTTGTTTATATATGTGAGATCGTGAGAGTAGTTACAAGGGCATTTCCGGTTTCTAGCAAATTGCAGTTGTGTTGCTGTACTATTGCAAGTACAGTGCAGCAGCTTTAACATCTGTAGGGTTGACTTGTACGACGACCTGAGGACTTGATCCTATCTGTTCCCTTTGCAGTTCTCTTGTCATTTTTACTTGAGAATTAAACCAGACAACAAGGTATGTTGAAATGAGCACAAGGGATCTGATTTTATCAAGTTCCCATCTGTTTCTTCCATGAAGTTTGACAAATCATCAACATCACACTCGTATAACTTATCAAAATTAAATGAAAATGTCTAGTATTTGTTTTGCAACGAGTGGATATCGATGTACTTTTGTCTTAACTGTTGTAGGAGAGCCAAATATATTACCAAATTGGTCTCTAATGTTTGCAAGTTGTTATAAATTAATCATCAACTATAATTCGTTTTGACAAACTATATAGTGTCTGATACATGGTGGGAGTACATTTTATAAGAGCCAAAATATGTAATATATATATATATATATATATATATATATATATATATATATATATATATATATATATATAGCATTATTTTTCTTATATTCAATTGAACGGTTATTAATGGTGTTGAATTTTTTATTAAGAATAAATTTATTTTCATGCAAATTCATCAGAAATATATGATCGAGAGAAAAAAGAATGAGACAACCGAATACACTATCAAAGAGGAAGAGGTACAAACGAAAATGACGACTCGTGTTACAACATCCCTGAAAGATAATTAACTAAGGAAATCACCCTAAAAAAACTACTAAAATGCCACACCATATATAGTTTAATGAGTTTAACTTATATACATCAATAGCGTAAAACATCTAATAAATAGCGTATAAATCTTTTACATTGTCGATGGATATAAGTTAAACTCTTAAATACATTTGAATCAATTAAATACTTTTATTGAATATGAGCATAATCCAGAAACTAAAGCAGGCTTATTATTATATCAACCGGACTACTCAGAATTGGGATCAGAGGTGTTAATCTTTTTCTTGTCGTTCTTGAAAGAGGACACCACAGCTTTCACCACCTTTTCAGCAGCCATGGCTTTCACTGATTTCTTGTCTTTCTTAGGAAACACACTTCCTTTCTTTGATGTGCCTTCACCATATCCTTTTCCATTTTCATTTTTCTCCATCTCTCTTCTAGCTCTCAGAGTTTATGTATTTATATGAGGAAGTGTAATCTATTGCTTTAATTTGTTGCTTAAGTTGTGATGCTTTGAAGAGTATTTTGTGTGCGGTATTTATAGGAGTTGAGACTTTGTTTGTGGTCTACTTCTGAATATTTTCATCTAATTTCTGGTTGAATTTCTGAGTTAGCTCATGTAAGATTGAACGATGATTGGTGTTTATTTCTTGCATGGTGAATATTTCATCCTTTCGTATTCTATGTTTACTTGTTTGAGAGGGAAAATCAGATTTTCTTTACTCGGTTCTTCTTCTTCTTTGTTATTTCTCCTCACTTCTCCTCTGAATTCCAATCTCCATTTGTGTGTGTGTGTGTGTTATTGTCTATGTGTGTGCATGCATGCGTGGTTAAACTAGCATAGAATACTTAATAATTGTGCTGAATCGTTATGCAATTCTATGGAAACATTAAGTAAAGGGGTGCTTATTTTTCACAGAGATTTTTGGCAATTACATTTAGCAAGCTACCTTGATCATAATAAAAACAAGAAACACAATAAAATATTTTAAGAAATTATCTTATACATATCCATGTATTAGATAAAGACATGAATAATTTCTTCTAGGCTTTTAGTTTCTTCCGCATAAAAATGAGAAATATTAAGATTAGCAATTTTTATGTTTGTGTGTTGATGAGCCAGTTATTTTCCTTGAAATATTAAGCTAATGTGTGTGAGTATCTTTTGTCAATCTTACGTGGGGAAGAGGAGATCCCACAACACATATGAACCCCCCTCCCCCCAACCCCAAACCCCCCATCCCCTCTTCCCCAACTAATCCACCAGGAGTCAAAGCTCTTTGTAACATGTGAAACTCTAGGGATTTTTTTAGATCTTTTTGGAGAGCTAATTAGGAAGGCGTGAATATTTGTTGTCAATGTATTTATATTACAATAAACTAAAGTGCACTATTGATACTTCTGTACGGAGGTAGTGACATAGTTAAGCGATTTAATAATGTGAGTATATACATTAATTAACTAAGTTAGTTAAGTTAGAGAATTGCGTTTATGCGCAAACACATATAATGTATTTATGAATTTAGTGTAAACTCATGGTACATTCCAATTTTCCTCCGATGGGTTGTGAAAAGGGTTCAACTAAATATCTTTTGTAGAAAAATTATAATGTGTAAATAAAGTAAAAGTCACATAATTTGTTCTAAATAGATTATTGAATCCTTCTGATATAAAAAAGAATTTTAGTGAAAGGAGGGTTCAAACATTAATTTTGGTAATGGTTCAATTGTAGATGGGGCACTCTAGTATATGTATGGCTTATATAAATTTATGGCTCTTGATGTTTGGCATATTTCGATATGTGTTGATGTTACTTTACCCATATTTTAACCGCTTTTTGATGCTATTTGATCTTTAAAATGCCCAACATGGTTTAATTATTGATTTTATGACTAATTGAGTTGTGTGTGATGAATTAGGGTGTTTGGAGTGCAAAAATATGAAGAAAAGGTGCTCTAGGTAGAGGAAGAGGGGTTGGATTTCGTGCACCCTTAGCAGTGAAGTCGGCCCATAGCATCCGCCATAGCATCCGCACCTGGGCAAAGCTGAGAAGGAGGAACAAAGGGTGGATGCGACGCATCCACCCTAGCATGCGAAGCTGAGAAGTGGAGGACGAGGTGGATGCGACGCATCCACCCCAGCATCAATCCCTGTAGCCAAGTCGGATTAGGAATAGGAGATCTTTGGCCCACGACTTTTGTACGCAATATATAAGACAAAAACGCCTCTTTTAGGTCATCTAACATATTGGGAAGGGGGAAAAAGCCACGACAAAGCTGTGGAGGCCAGAATTCATCAAGTTTCATCTTTCTCCCACAAAACTTAGTAATTTTTATGTTTCTTTGTATGATTTGTTATTTGGCTGCCATGTCTATATGGAGCTAAACTTCACGTTCTAGGGTTGTGGTTCTTTCATGACTATTGTTATTCGGATATTGATTTTGACTTCTTGATTTATCATATTAGTTTATTTATTCAATCTTGCGCTTAATTATTTAATTGCTTGATCACCAATTGAATATTATCTACGAATCTAGAATTCAACTCGAAATTGGGAATTCTATATTGCATATAGGATTGAGTAGGGCAAGTTCTTGAACTCGGGCATCGGGGAACGGATTCGTGGTTAAGATAGACATATACCTAATTGCCTTGCTTGGTTGATTTACACTAATTATAAATGCGTTCTTGTTGATTCTAACTCCATAGACATATAGGAGTTAGGTTAGCTTGAATAGGCGAGTAAGAACTCGACAGATTCTTATGAGCAATATTAACCCTATCAACCAATAAGCTAGATAAATTAGTCGGTCAATTCAATTTAAGAATACAATATGATGGTTAGATAGTCCATAACCCTAGATCGTTTTCATTACATTGATATCATAAAAAATCTTCTCTTTCTCTGTTCAAAGTTCATTAGTTATTTTAATTACTTTAGCATCACTACTTTTAGGTTTAATTCTTGTTTAGATAATTAGGATAGTCTAATTTAGTTAATAGTTAATCATAAATCCTCGTGGGTTCGACATCCGACTTTTAGTCACTTTATTACTTGACGACCGCGTATACTTGCGTGAGTATGTTTGGTCGCAACAGCTCTTGAGCGAGAGAGAACGAATCCGCCGCTGCCCAATTCTAAGTAGTTAAGTACAACATTTCACGTTAGATTAAATTCACCAACACTTCCTAGCAAGTGAATTGTAATGACCCGATAGGTCATTTATAGTTTTACCCTTCACTTCTGTGTTACGAGACCTCTAATAGCTTTGTTTAGCCTTTTTCCATTTACGTTTGTAGTCCGTGTTTTTTTTCGGAAGGTTTTTATGAGAAATATTGATGAAAATATGAAAGCGTGCCTTAAAACTCATTTGAGTTGACTACGGTCAACGTTTGACATAAACGAACCCGAATCGGTATTTTGACAGTCCCGGTGAGTTCATATCGTGATTTGAGACTTGGGCATATGCCCAGAATCAAATTCGGAAGTCCCTAACTTGAATTAACGTAATTTGTTGAAAACTAGCAATTTAAAGGTTTAAAATATTCCTAAGTTTGACCGTAATTTGACTTTATTTCTACCAGTTCGGATTTTGGTTATGGAACTTAGTATAAATTCATTACAGTATTTATGACTTGTCTGCAAATTTTGGTTCAAAACGGAGTTGATTTGATGTGATTCGGACGTCCGGCTGAAAAATTGCACGTTCTTAAGTTTCATTGAAAATTTCATTTACTTTGCCGTCCGATTCGAAGTTCTAGATATTATTTTGGTATTTTTATCGCACGAGCGAGTTCGTATGATATTTTTGGACTTGTGTGCATGTTTGGTTTGAAGCGCCGAGGGGTCGGTTGAGTTTCGGATAGTCTACGAACCCCTTGAACTTAGAAAATTTTTTAGTTTGAAGCCCCGCGTTCGCGAAGAGTAATCTGGACAGGGGAGGCTTTCCTTCATCGCGAATGTGATGGCTGGTACGCGAACGCGAAACTTTGTGGGATTGCCTTTAGAGAACGTGGATAGCCTCTCGCGAACGCGAAGTGTTCAGAGACCAGGGAAGGGGATCTGGGGTTTGCTCTACGCGAATGCGAGCCAAGGCTCGCGAACATGATGCGGGTGGACAGACCATTGCGAACGCGTGCATCCCCTCATGAACCCATTGGCCTTTGGCCGCTGCTTCTTCGCGATCACGTCAGGTGTCTCGTGAACACGATGAACAACTGACGCCCAGACCTTAAAATATCCCACACACGGGATTTCGCCCATTTTTCACCATCTTTTCATTAGAGCTTGGTCTAGAGGGGATATGGAGGAGAAATTTCATCACCATTTCGTAGGTTAGTGTACTTTAACTTATTTTCTTCTATTTCCATTAACACTCATTAATTTCTAACCTTAATCTATGTTCTTACATAGTAAAAATTAGAGATTTTGGAAGAATTGGGAGTTTTGTAAATTAGGGATTTAGACATCAAATTGAGGTCGGATTTCGAAACTAAGTACATAATTAGGCTCGAGGGTGAATGGGTAAATTAGTTTTTGTCCGGACCTCAGGTTTTGACCAAGCGAGCACGGGGTTGACTTTTGTTGACATTTTGAAAAAAGTGTAAAGATCTTAACTTTATATATTATAATTGATTTCCCTAGCATTATTTGATGTTATTGAGTCAATTTTGGTTAGATTCGATTGGTTTGGAGGCGAAGTTTAGAGGAAAGGCCCCGGTTGAGTTTTGATTTGCTTGCAGAGTGAGGTAAGTGTTGGGTCTAACCTTGATTTGAGGGAATAGGAACCCTTGAGCTATGTGCTATGTGAATTACATGTGTAGCGGCGTATATGCGAGGTGACGAGTGTATATACGGCGTCAAAATTTGTTTCCATGCTTTTCCGTATTTCGTTAATTATTTTATTTTATGTCTTAATTATTACATGCTTTTATTTCTTCCCATGCATTAACTTGCTACTTGTCACTTATTTCTCTCACATTAAAAATGTTTGGTTCTCCCATGTTTCCATGATAAATTGCTACTTGACCTAATTGTCTTACTTGTACACCTTAGTTGTCATATATTTGACTTGTCTTGTTGCTTTGTATTAATTGTAATATTCCTTGCTTTGGTACGAGGTTCCTTTATGGCTTGTTTTTCATATTCTTTAATCATAGAGATTCTTGTGAATTGAGTTGTTTAATTGCTTACACTTATTGATTTTATTTATGGATCGGGTTAATGTGGTGCTTATGCTTTCCTAAGCTGAGGGTCTATTCGAAACAACCTCTCTATCCTCACAAGGTAGGGGTAAGGTCTGCGTATACACTACCATCTCCAGACCCCACGGTGTGGGATATTACTGGGTATATTGTTGTTATTGTTATTGTTGGATCGGGTTGCATACCGCAACGGGTGGAATAAGAGAGGATTGATGTTGATATAGTGGGATCGGGTTGCATGCTGCAACGGATTTTATATGTTATTTTGATATGGTAAAATAAGGGAGGAATATGATATCGATTCTGATTATATGGTGGGATCGGATTGCGCGCCGCAACGGATTTTACATGTTATTATTAATATTGATATGGTGGAATAAGGGAGGATTGTGTTTGTACGATGGGATCGGGTTGCACGCCGCAACAGATTGTGTGTTTTGTATTCATTGATGTACTGTGTTAGCTTTCGAGTCTTTAATACGAGATTTTGAGTACTGGTGTTTCTGGTTTTACCGTTTTCGAGGATTGAGTTTATTTTCATAAGTTAACTTCTTTACTTTCTTGTATTCATTTCCTGTTATTATTATTATACTGCATATAAGATAATGTAAGTGACCGCCTTAGCCTCATCACTACTTCATTGAGGCTAGGCTACTTACAGAGTACATGGGGTCGATGGTACTCATACTACATTCTGGACTTCTTGTGCAGATTTTGGAATCGGTCATAGCGGCGATCAGTAGATTGCTCGGATTGATTGCCGGATTGGAGACTTGAGGTACGGTTGCTCGGTGTTCGCAACCCTGAAGTCCCCTTCTATCTTATCCTAGCTATTTATTTTATTTCAGATAATTTTACTTTCATTCAAACCATTATCTGTATTATTCTAATCGCTCGTGCACTTGTGACACCAGTTCTGGGATTGTATCTAGATATTGCGGTTATTTTGGTTTTTCTCACTTTATTTCACTTCTATTTCATTTCATTCAGTTTAATTAGTATCGGTTAATTTGATTTGTTCAAAATTTCTAATAACTATTCTAACGTTGGTTTGCCTAACAAGTGAAATATTAGGTACCATTACGGTTCCGAGGGTGAGAATTTCGGGTCGTGACATGAATCAAGTTGACGAGATTACTACAGTTTCAAAGGCTAAAAGATCGTCATCGAAAGTTTACTTGCTGCCCTGTTGGTCTATTGAATAAATTTCTTGGAGACTTGGAAGATATTTGGATCATAAAACCTTTGCAAGAAATGAAGAATCTTGAGAGTGTCTTTTAAAGGCAGAATAGACTAGTAGATCCCTATACTTGTTCGGATTTGTCGTGCTGGTTCCTTTACTCCACGAAGTTTCATTCAAACACTTGCGCTCCATCAAAATAAATATTATAAGCCCCTCTGACCATTGACCAAGCTTAATTGGCATTTGTTTATCTAAGTAGGATGAAATATGTGTTTATCGCGCATAAAGAGAGCGTGAAGCAATCTTTTTATTTAAACAAAGGGAAAATTTCAAATATATTAAATAAATAAATAAAAAGGAAAAAAGAGAAACAATAAAAATAAAGGAAAAACACCCCCTCCTCCCATCTTCAAACCTTTACGCAACCCATCGCCCCCATCTGCTACCTTCTACCTCATACCCTTCATCCATCAAGACCACCACCATCTTTCCATTCTTCCTTTTTCTCGTTCTTCCCCCTCTTTACTCTTTTTGATTTCAAGTACATCAAAATCTCTCTCCTAAACCCTTCAACCTAATCACCACCAGCCCACCACTGCCGACCACTATAAACTCTGATAACATTTTACCCTAGATTTTGACAATATCTTCTTCGAATCCCTAGCAGATCTTCTTTTCAATACTCGCTTTTCCCAGTGAAGGCCAATATAATGATGAGGATAGCAATCTGTATACAAAAATTTGGGAACTCTCTGGGTGGAAGAAATGGTGGTTGGAGGAAAAGGGATGAGATCTCTATGCTGCCTTATAGTTTCTGCAACAATTTCATAACCCAAAGAATTGAATCCTAATAGTTTCACAAGCAGCAGTTATAGTGAGATAAAGAGAGAAGAAGTTGAAGCCGATGAATTTTGGAGGTTCTCTGAAAATAGAGAAGGAGGGTGAAAAATGGCGTGAAGGAGAAAGAGAATTTAGTAGTATAGAAGAAGACGATGATGTGGATTATGTATCTAACATGGATCTGATGTGTTATCCATGTCAGGGTAAGTTAGACTCACGCATAATAGGAGGGGTTAAAAATATTCATTTTTATCAAATACAAATGTTTTAATGAAACTTTGTGAAATACAGAAACCGGGATGACAAACTGGAACAACTATAGGGGTGTACTAGGCTATTCTGTCGTTTTTTATAATTAAAGTTTGGTTGAAAGATAATGAAAATTCCTGTCCGGATGATTTTTATTCTCACCCTCACCTAATTGAAAGCCAAGTTGCTATCGAAGTATTGAAAGTGAAGGAAAAGGAATAGTATTATTTTGCAACGAGTGCAAAGTACTTTTTTCTTAACAGCTATAGCAGAGCCAAATATATACCAAATTGGTCTCTAATGTTTGCGAGTTGTAATACATTAATCATCAGCTTCAATTCGTTTTTGACCAAATATATAGTGTCTTATACATATGGGGAGTACATATTATAAGAGCCAGTATGTGCTATATAGAACAGTTTTTTAACATATTCAATTGAACGATTATTAATGTTGTTGAATTTTTCACTAATAAGAAATTTATTTGCATGCAAATTCATCAGAAATATACGACCAAGAGAAAACGTAATGAGACAATAGAATACACTGTCAAAGAGGAAACGTACAAACGAAAACTAAGAAAATCACCCTAACAAAAATAAAGAAATACCACACTAGATATAGATTAATGAGTTTAACTTATATATATCAACAGTGTAAAGAATCTGATAAATAGTGTACAAATTCTTCACGATATATATAAGTTAAACTCTAGAATACATTTGAATCAAATTAAGTACTTTTACTGAATATGAGCATAAACCAGAGATTAAAGCTGGTTAATTATATAACCGGACTACTCAGAAGTGGAATCAGAGGGGTTAATCTTTTTCTTGTCGTTCTTGAAAGAGGACACCACAGCTTTCACCACCTTTTCAGCAGCCATGGCTTTTACTGATTTCTTGTCTTTCTTAGGAAACACACTTCCTTTCTTTGATGTGCCTTCACCATATCCTTTTCCATTTCCATTTTTCTCCATCTCTCTTCTAGCTCTCAGAGTTTATGTATTTATATGAGGAAGTGTAATCTATTTCTTTAATTTGTTGCTTAAGTTGTGATGCTTTGAAGAGTATTTTGTGTGCGGTATTTATAGGAGGTGCGGCTTCGTTAATGGTCTTCTTCTCAATATTTTCATGTAATTTCATGTAAGTTCGTATGGATGAGACGGGAAACTGTTAATCGTTTAAGCTAAAGTTACCGAAAACTATTTTTTGTTATGTTTATTATTGCATGGGGTGTATGGTGGAGGGGATGGGTTTTGTGGTTATTTGTGGGTTTGTGTGGATTTTCTATTAAATTTGTTTTCCGTGTATTTGTTAATTTCAGTTGGCGACCAAAATGAAAGTGTTATACATTCTTGGAAATGATATAATAACTCCTGTGTTTTACTTATGAAAATTCACAGAAACTAATCAAAGAAAAAATTGATTTTATTCTTCCATGTAATTTCACTATCGTCATTTCCATCTCTGCCTTATAAAATATAGAATTCGTAGTTTTTATAAATTAACATGTTCCTATCATAATTTCTACAGGAAATACCACGAGCCCAACTAAACTAGACGTGTTTTAAAAGATATATTGATGGCACAAAAGATATAATACCTAAATAATAACCGGTTTTAATGATTTACAAATTTGGGGATAAGTTTTCAAATTGCTGATTTAAACTTCAACTTTTCATGCTATATATTAAACTGCTCGAAAATTTTAACAAGGGATATGTCTAATTTTTGCTTTTTCCAATAATGATAATGACGGCAACTTGTGCATATTTTAATATATTGCATCGGTTACTTGTTAACTTGTAACGACCCCGTCACGACCCAAAAGTACAACTAGTCGTTATGACACCTAACTCAATCCGCTAGGTAAGTTAATTAACAATAATCTAATTCAAAATAAGTTTTACTCAGAAAATAAATGATAAAATAACTGAACTTTTATACAAAAATCCCAAGGATTGGTAGTACAAATCATAATTTTCTAAGACGTAGAATTTTTCAAAGTTGGAATGAAATAAATACATCATCTATTCGAAATATACGTAAACAAATTTATAATTCTAAAGCTACCAAGAACAAGAGGCGGCTATAACCGGAGCGCAGGTGCATCTTCAATGGCAGCTCCTGCCACACGCAGTAACATCAACTCCAAGATCTGCACGCAAGGTGCAAAAGTGTAGTATGAGTACAACCGACCCCATATACTCAATAAGTAACAAACCTAACCTTACGTTGAAAGCAGTGACGAGCTCAGAAAGATGCAGTCCGAATCAAATAATGGAAACACATATATAACAAGATAGTGACAGTAATAATTTAGAGGACTTCCACATTCAGCTCGTACACAGTACAAGAATTTAGGCATGCTTACAAGTTCAACAATTTAAGCTCAACGCTGATAAATATGCCAAGTACAACTAGCATCTCTTTGCCTACATGTCAAATGTAGTGCATCACAGTGATAAACTCATGTACTTACACTCTCAGAGTACTCAATCTCACTGTTTCATATACCCACACATCACACTCAATCACTCAATCACTTAGCATTATGCGGTACCTGTGCTCACTGCTGGTATGTCAGACTCCGGAGGGGCGGATCCTGCCCAAGCGCTAATATATAACCAATATGGCCCGTTGCGGCGTGCAGCCCGATCCCATAAATAACTCTCACAAACGACTCTCAGGCCCACCTCAGTCATCAATCTCTCAAGTCGGAAGGGCTCACAAAAATCGTACCACTCAGCCCAAACAATGATAACTTGTGATATAACAATAAATGATGAACAAAGACTGAGATAAGATACGCAAATGAAGGACCATCACTGAGTATACAATTACAGTTAGAGCAGATAACTCAAAACAACAGAGATAGTCTCATTAGGTCTCAACCGAATAAGCGTATAGCCTAAACATGATTTCTAACATGATTCATAGCTCATTTATTCAAACAAGTAAGGAGAACATGGATGTAACAAGATATAACAGCAAAACAAGTCCGGTCATAGTCTAATAGTCAACTAGAATCATGATTTTTCCAGTGCACACCCACATGCTCATCACCTAGAATGTGTGTCACCTCAATACATCTCTTATAACATAGTTCCAGGGTTAAATACCCTCAAATCTATGTTTAAATATGTTACTTACCTCGAACAAGCCGAATTCAATATCGAACAAGCCAAACAATGCTCTAGAAATGCCATCCTACACGTAAAAACCTCTGCACTGCTCGAAACTAACCAAAAGCAACTGAAATACATCAAATAATGCCAAAAAACGGACCCAATCGATAAAAGTTGAATCTTTAATCAAAAGCCCAAAGTAAACCAAGAAGTCAAACCCGGACCCTCACCTTGGAACCCAACAAAACTTACAAGATCTGATAACCCATTCAATTACGAGTCCAACCATACTAATTTCATCCAATTCAGACTCCGAATAGATGTTCAAATCCCAATTATTCTCTTTAGAAATATTTTTGATAAAACCCCCAATTCTACAATCAAAATATGGATTAATTCACAAATGAACTTCTGGAATCATGTTAAAATACAAAAACTAATATTACATACTGACCCCCATGAAAATATGAAAAGAACGCAGCGAAAATCACCTCAATCGGAGTTCTAAAACTCAAGATATACTTAAAATACCAAAAGAACACAGTCTAATTTTTTTATACATAGGCATTCCGCTTTTGCACCCAAAAAGCCGCACCTGCGCATTTCCGGCTGTCATTTCCACTTTTGCGGACCATTTTTCGCACCTGCGGGGTAGCAGATGCGGACCCATCTTCGCAGCTGCGAAGCACCAGCACCACTTTTCTTCTCTCACACTAAAATGAGCATAACTCCCTCATATGATATCCAAATTCGACGATTCTTTTTTATATGGATCCATAATTATGATACAAATCTAATGCTTCAATCAAAACAGAAATTGGAGCTCATTTGATTAATGTGGTACCATTTATACTTGAAGAAACGACGTCGAAATATAAAAAACGAGCGCAACACAATCCAAACCTATCTGAAACTTACCCGAACCCCTCGGGACCACGTCTGAACATACAAACGAGTCCCATAATATAACACGGACATATTCGAGGCCTCAAATCACTCATAACAATATCAAACCACGAATCACACCTCGAATCGAACTTAATAAACTTTTAAACTTTCAACTTCCAAAACTCGTGCTGA